>NC_056737.1:448993381-449340881 GCF_019279795.1 Protopterus annectens | reverse complement strand
AAAGATGTCTTTCTGAGATAAGCATCCTGACATGAATAATGGAGAGGACATCTATCTGGGATGTTATATACAATTGGGTTAGGTGCATATTGTGAAGCTGAGAAAACTGATTTGCCTGAATATGAGTGTAATGTCTGCAAAGGTCTCCAAGTAGGACACAGTTACAGGTTCATGGACAGCAGTAAAAGAAATATGAACAGTCATGGAAAATATCAGAATAATACCACCATTAGTCCCAGTCACTGACACAATATATGTGATTTTGAGTGATTGTAGATGATTCTGCACAAACATACTTGTACAACTATTATGACATGTTAGCAATCTTTGAGGGTAATCAAGCACACCATCCTGACACTGTAACATGTGCTGGAGGTGTTAGGAAGGACACTGTTATACCTGTATGTGACATTATGATCACTAAGGTTTAGTTGAATGGTGTGCATGGCATATATGGGTCTAATTTATATAGTTGAAATATCAGTAGACCGACACTTAAAACACCAAGACAATAATGTCAAAGTTTCACATAACAGAAACATCACATTACCATCTTTCAAAAGAATGACTGGTGAAAATGCCAACTTTGCTGATCTCAGGTGAGTGGAGCATGAAATATGCACAACTTCGCACTGTTGTGCAATGTCAGAGTTGGTATATTTAACTTGTAGGGGGGTTGGGGAGCAAAGCCCCCATGGGAGGTGCAGGGGAGCTAAAATGTAAGTATTACAAATTAAATGAGTTTAAATGTTTACTTTATATGTAGTGGTGTATTTGTTGTGTATTGGAGTTATGGAGATTATGTTTTTTGGTGATATAGTGTTCTGTCACTTTAAATATTTGTAGGCAGTATTGAATACGTTTAGAAGCATGGCAGATGTGTTATGGGACAGTGCAAGCATGGTTGTAAGTATTTTACCTATAATTAAAGAAGTATTAGTTTTAGATGGTTGTATGTCGTATTTAGATAGATTTGGAAATTGACGAAAATACTGTAGTAAGAAATGTGAAGTGGTCTGCGAATGTAGTGGAAGAGCGGTTAATGATGTAGATTGGTATTAGTTAAGAACTTTGTTCTGTTGAATGAGTTCTTATTTATAGGTATATTTGGTAGGATAACATGATATATAGCAGTATGTTTACATTTAGTTTGGAAGAGGTTTTAGTTTAGGTAGTTGTAAAGGTTTTTGTTTTGGATGTACATGGTTACCCGGTAGTATGAAGATTGGACATTTGGTTGTTTTATGTCAGTATCTTGGGTGGCAGGTTTGTGAATGTCAGTTATTTGGCAGTCAGTGATGTGAGTTGTCAGGATTGTGAAAAGTCGTGTTTTTGTCTTTGTCTTTAAAGTGTCGGTATACTAATATTTCATCCATGTAAAGTAGACCCATTTATATATAGCACAATCCACACTGTCACAAATGTAACCCATGACATCAATGTTGTCAAACAGCTATGTATGTACTATGCACAACACTGGAACAGATAACACACATGCATCTAGTGTAACACCTTGATGGGTGTTCCACACCGTCAGACAGTAATGTTTATGAACAAAAAGAATACCTAGGTATGGCCAATAAGATCTGTGATAGCTCACTGTGGCAAAGGTGGTACACTTCAGTGACACATCACTGGAAGATGTGTAGGGAGGTACATGAAGAAGGGTACATCATGCTCAGTTATTGATGTGATGATGGCTGTGAACTATGGAACTATTATGGCCTTTGATGTGGATATCCTGCAGATACTCATAGTTGTGTTACATACAAGGGAGTAGTCACCACTGTGGCCACATGCTGGTGGATACATATCAATTGGCCTGCTTATAGGGTGTGATATCTACTTTATCCTTGGGCTGTTTATTTGTTTTCATAGCATAACAAATACCCCATGTTTTTGTTTCATCTCATGTGTTGTCATGGCTGTGATAGCAATATTTGGTGTGTGTTGATACTGTCTGTATTATATTGATTTCACAGTTGAAGGCAATGATTGCCCACAGTCTGTAGTCCTTCAGACACAGTATGTATATGTCATTTTTGAAGTCTGTGACTTAAATAATGGATAAAAAAAGGGCCTAACAGATAGCTGTGATGTATGGACCTGATCACTGGACCTGAAATATAAGTCCCTTCACACATTTCAACATATTTATATACCACATATGTGATCCAGTAGTCTACCCACCTGGTGATATAGGTGTTTATGGCCACATCTGACAGTGCTGAGTGAATACCTTAGTCTGGATTTGTGTTAAATGCCTTGGCCTGGTCAAGTTGCACAGGATCATAGTGTTGTCATCATACATGCCCTTGATGACCTCTTTCAGGACATCTAACAGGTGTAACAGACATGTACGTAACATTAACAACTCACACATGGCTATTGCACACAGCTGGGGTATTACTAGTGTCCATTTAGAAAAGGTCCGTGATGATATGTTCGTCTACCTTACAGATGGGGAGAGTCAGGATTTGTCTAAACATGCATGCATCAGGTGCTGTACCCCCAACTCAGATGGATGCATGTTGATGTACACCCTTCCACAGGAACATATTCCATGTGGAGGGTGTGTCGAAGTGTGCATCCAACAGTCTAAAGTAGGTGTATGTGCTGGGTCACATTATAGGTGATCTGTGATGTTTTTACAGCCCACTGATTCTGTGTGATAGGCCTGGATGAAGGTAAGACAGTGCATGCTGCCTATCTTCATCTGATCTAGGGTTTGGACACAATCCCCCCCCCCCCCTCAGGTATCACTGTAAAACTCTCCCAGCTGGGGATTAACCCTTATATCACAAGATGGTTAACCAATTGGCTCACTGACAGAACATGTACTGTGAAAGTTGGTGAATCTACCAGTAGACCTGTCCCCAATGGCATACCCAAGGATCTGTGCTTGGCTCTTTACTGTTTGGAATCTATTTCCTGACAGTCCGGACTAAAGTATACTGCCTTTGGCTTACCAAGTTTGCTGATTCTTGCATATTGCGTACAATCATTAAGTCCACCGATGATGATAACATACTGCAGGAGGGGCTAACACAGACAAGTGATTGATCCCAAAGCTATATGATCTACATATAAACCCAAAAATGTGTCATTATTTTGGCCTTCTGCAAAGTTAAATTTCCTGCTAATTACAGCATTGACAACACTCCCCTATGCTTAAATCTAGTGCTGCAAGGCCTGGGAACATGCGTAGAATAGCACTCTGAACTTTCACTACCAGTGTCCACAGTGGTATGGAAAGGCTATGTTGTCCACCTCATACGTCAGGCCATCATACCCAAATCTGAGGATGATATAACAAAACTGTGCTTGAACCTCATCAAAACACTACTAGAGTACAATGTTCCATTTTGCATGTACTGCACCAAACACCTGCAGCAGCTGGAGAGACCATAGGGATTTCTCACCAGGAAAATGCAGGGTCTACAAGCCATGCCATCATATATGTGGATAGACTGAAAGCCCTGTCAGTGCAATCTGTATCACATAGGATGAGGTAACTTTTGCCTGGCCTACAGACCAGTCTGTGACTCTTCCCTGATGGAAAAGCTGCACATCCTCAAATCAGCTATAGCTGATGACATCAACAGAGTCTAGTGAGAGGAAGATGGTAATAGCAGTGTCCCACATGCTGGTGTAAAATGCCCTCTGTAATGTCAGGCAACGGCGCACACACACCATAAACACACACACACACACACACACACACACACACACACACACACACACACACACACACACACAGTGACTGCAACGAGAACAGAACTCCTACCTAAGTACACTGACTACAGAACTCTGTATTTAAGGCAAGATCCACAGCTCAGGTCTGACTTAGAGAGTGACATCAGCAGAGTCCGGTGAGATGAAGATGGTAATATCAGTGTCCCATGTGCTGGTGTAAAATGCTCTCTGTAATGTCAGGTAAGTGCACAAACACACACACACTCCCATTGAGTGCATTGAGAACAGAACTCCTACTAAGTACACTAACTACAGGACTCTGTATTTAAGGCAAGCACTACAGCTGAAGTCCAACTTGATGAGTGTCAGACAACAGTTTATAGGTGAAGATATTAGCAGAGTCCGGTAAGAGGAAGATGGTAATAGCAGTGTTCCATATGCTGATGTAAAATGTTCTCTGTAATGTCAAGCAATTGCACAAACACACACACACCCCAGTTGACTGCAGTGAGAACAGAACCTCTACCTATCTAAGTACACCAACTAAAGATCTCTGCATATAAGGCAAGTGCCACAGCTCAAGTCTGACTTGGAGAGTGTCAGACAGCAGTTTACAACATCAGGAGAGTCCGGTGAGAGGAAGATGGTAATAGCAGTGTCCCACATACTGGTGTAAAATGCTCTCTATAATGTCAAGCAAGTGCATTATTTTTCCGAAGTACAGGCAAACATAGGAGGATTGTGGCTGACAAAGTTCGCAGATGACTGCAAACTGGGCGCCATAATTGATACTCCAGCGGACACAAACATCCTTCAGAGAGGCCTCATAGAAACAGATAATTGGTGCCAGAGCCTTGGCCTTAAGCTGAACGCCAAAAAATGTATAGTCATACCCTTTGGGAAAAACAAGGTACCGACAAATTACCACATAGGCGATAATCCATTAAGTACGGAAGAGGTAATCAGGGACCTAGGGACCCAGGTTGACAGTATTTGACACTCACATTGCCAAAGTGGTTAGGAAGACCTTCTATATTGCTCACCTTATCATGAAGGGTTTCACATCTAGATCAAGAGAGGTCATTGTGCCCCTGTACTCTTCTCTTATCAGGCCAATGATTGAGTACAATGCCCCATTTGGGATGTATCTCACCCGACACCTGCAGCAGTTGGAAAGACCCCAAAAGTTCCTCACCAAGAGGATAAAGGGTCTTAAACATATGTCATATGCTGCCCGACTGAAAAAACTCCAGCTCTATTCAGTCTCATACCGCCTACTCAGAGGTGATCTGTGCCTGACGTACAAGGCCATGTCCAATCCTGAATTAATGGACATGCTCCACCTCAGAAAATCCAAATCCATCAGAACCACGAGAACAAGTGACTTAAACCTCAACACAGAAATAAATAGGACGTGCTGGAGGGACAGATTCATAACCCAGAGACTCCCTACACTCTGGAACAGAATCCCAGTCCATGTTAGGCAGAGCCCCTCACTGACTCTATTCAGGAGAAATCTCGACGAGTGGATGGGAGATCGTAGGTTTACCCCGGGGGTCATCTCTGTGTCACTACTAGACAGAGGCATAGTAAACTAAACCCTAAAAGGGCATAGTATTCTCATCCTAAGGGGTGGTGTAAGCCACATACACTCTGGCTAGGCTTATAAATGCCTTAGGGCAGATACCCTAGTACGAACCTATGAACCTATAAACACACACACACCAGATGACTGCAGTGAGAACAGAACCCTTACCTATCTAAGTACACAGCACAAGTCCGACTTTTATAAGGCTGCAGGACAATTTATGGTGGATGACATTTGCAGTGGATGTTGGAGAGAAGATGTTGGGAGGCCTGCACAAAATGGATGTGTAGGCATGTACAAATGTCCAAATAACATTCCATGAGATTGGATTGGTAACTGTTGGATACATACTTATGCTTCTCTGATTAGATAGACACACACACACACACACACACACACACACACACACACACACACACACACACACACACACACACACACACACACACACACACACACACACTTACTTCCCAGTTGATTGCAGTGAGAACAGAAGCCCTACGTAAATATACAGATTAAAGAACTCAGTACTTTAGGCAAGTATGACTTTTCCAAGAGTGTAGAACAACTTATGGTGGATGACATCAGCACTGGATGTTGGAAATTATGTTGGGAGGCCTGCACAAAATGGATTTGTAGGCATGTGCAAGTGTCAATATATTTCAAGTTATGCATATTACCAGACTGATGAGTGTGCAATGTGTAGTATTTGATGGTTGTGTTCCAATCTGCAGGTATACTTTAAGAGACAGCTTTACAGACTACATGCAAACAGGTGTCCGGATTACTACAAGTATTGGAAAGCATGAATGTGCACTTTTATTCTAAAGATGTGCATGGTATATAACACATTTGTTATTAATTTATGTAGTGTAGTTGATACATTTGTAAACAAATTCATAGGTTCATAGGTAGGTACTAGGCTATCAGCCCAAGGGTCTACGCAAGCCTAGCCAGCAAGGTTCCATAGCTTATCCTACCCAAGAAAGTTATTTTCCTGTGCTACTATCTAGCAGAGACACAGAAGTGATCCCGGGGTGTATTTCCTATTTCCCATCCACTCATCAAGATTTTTCTTGAAGAGTGCTAATGGAGAACTTTGCTTGACATAGATGGGTAGCTTGTTCCAGAGTATAGGAAGTCTCTGGGACAGGAATTTATCCCTCCAGCATGTCCTGTTTATTGTGGTGATAAGGTTTAGGTCCCTAGAGCGTGTAGCTCAAAGGGATTGGGATTTCTTTAGGTGTAGCATGTCCAACAGCTCTGGGTTTGACATAGCTTTATATGTTAGGCAGAGATCACCTCAGAGTAGGTGATATGCTATGGTGTAAAGCTGGAGTTTTTTTTAGGTGGTCAGTGTGGGGCATTTGTTTGAGTCCAGTAATCCTCTTTGTGAGGTACGTCTGTGGCCTTTCCAGCTGCTGCAAATGTCTTGTGAGGTACATTCCAAAAGGGGCATTGTACTCTATAATGGGTCTAATGAGTGATGAGTACAGGGGAACAATGACCTGTTTTTTTCTGGATGAGAAACCTTTTGTGATGAGGTGTGCCACATAGAAGGATTTCCTGACCACTGTGGCGATGGGATTATCAAAGGAGAGACTACTGCCCCCCCTGTGTCCCAAGGTCTCTTATCACACTTTCAGTGTTAAGTAGACTACCGCCTATGTGGTAGTTCATGGGTACAGAGTTTTTACCAAAGGGGATGACAGTGCACTTTTTGGCATTGAGCTTGAGACCATGTCTTTGACACCAGGCATCTGCCTCAGTGAGGCCCTTTTGTAGGATGTCCACATCATTAGGAGTTTCGATTATGGCTCCTAGTTTGCAGTCATCTGCAAATTTAGTTAGCCAAAGACCTTCTGTGTTAGCCTGTACTTCAGAGAAGTGGATACCAAACAGGAGAGGACCCAGAACTGAACACTGTGGTACTCCACTTGTCACTGGTCTAAAGTCTGATTTGGAGTCTGCTACTTTCACAGTGTGGGTTCTGTCAGTAAGCTAGTTGGCAACCCATCTTGTGACATAGGGATTTATACCTAGTTTAGTGAGTTTATCTATAATTCCAGAGTGGGGGATGGTGTTGAATGCCTTGGTGAGATCTAGATAGGCTGTGTGAACCACCTTGCCCTCATCTATGGCTTTGGTGACTACTTCAAAAAAGTCTATCAGGTTTAGGAGACATGCTCTGCCTTTTACAAACCCAAATTGAGTGGGGTCCGGAGTTTGGAGATCTCCAATGTCTTTGTTTATGACATCCATGATGATACGTTCCATGGCCTTGCAGACAAGGCTCATCAGGCTAATGGGGTGGTAGTTCCCAGGATCTGTTGTGGCCCCCCCTTTGTGGAGTGGGATAACTGTCATGGTGCACCATTCAATGGGCACAAAGCCTGAGGTGAGGCTATGATTGTACATGGTATTTAGGTGGTGTGCCAGTTCATTCTGTAGTTCATGTAGAAGGCAGCCTGGGATGTTGTCAGGTCCCATGGATGCTGTGTTCTTGGCTTTGGAGAGTGAGGTTTTTACCAGTGCAGCCATGATTACAGGAACTTTGCATTCTTCCTGTATAAAGATGGGCCCTTTAGGGGGTGAGAGGGGGGTAAAGTTAGCACTGAACCTATCTGCCAGGATGTTGGCAATATCAGTTGGTTCTGTATATTTACTGTCATTGTGTTGTAACTCAGAGCAGATTTGAGTGCTGCCATTGAGATTATTGACATAGCTATAGAATGCTTTGTGGTTGTCTTTAGAATCAGTGGCAATTTTGTTTTCATAACTAGCTTTGGAAGATTTTATGAGGGATCTCAGCTTCTTACTGAAGCTGACCAGGGAGTTCCTCCAATCGTGGGATTTTACTCTTTTTTGCAACAGTTTCTTTCTCCTGTTGTAGAGTTTGTTTATGGCAGAAGATCACCAGATTGGCTTCTTTTTTTTGGAGGATAGCATCTTGGTTCTGTTAGGGATAGCATGACCCATGCACTCGTGTAAGTGCTTATAAAGTGCATTAGTGTAGGATTCAGCAGTCGTACCTCTATTGTCCATCTGCATGGGTGTCGTGAAGTTTGCCACTTCTGTCTTAAGAAGCATGAAGTTGGCTTTGGAGAATTTTTTACGGTTGTTTTCCTAATGATGGGTGGGAGCGGGATGTGGATGTCTAGGGTAATTAGCTTGTGGTTGGATCTGACCAACGAGGAGCTGACCTCTAGTGTGGAACACCGGTCCCCCATGTTGGTGATGACGAGGTCTAGGATATTGCTGCCCCTGGTGGGGGTGTTAATAAGTTGATCCAAGGCATTGGAATTGATGATTTCCAGAAAATGTTGAGCAAAAGAGTTGGTACATGAGTAGTTTCCCCAGTTAATGGTAGGGTAGTTGAAATCACTCATTATTAGAGTGTTGGGTCATACCCTAATATTTTCCAGTGTATCAAGAAAAGAGGAGTGGGAATCCTGGGGCATGGTGCGGGGGGGGGGGGTCTGTAGCAAGCTACAATATGGATTGCGGTTTTGCCCAGAGTTAGTTGAACTTGGATAATCTCGGATGCATTATGCTGAGCAACTAGCTTGGAGGTGTGGATATCCTTAATGAATATGGACACGCCTCCACCTTTAGTGTTTCAGTCTGGGTTTGGTGACCGAAAGGTGTGGTATGAATTATAGCCTGGTAATGCAGGGGTTCTCTCTGGAGCTTTGAACCAGGTCTCTGTCACTGCACAGATGTCAGTGTTCTCCATTTTAAGGAGTGCCTCAAGTGAGTGCACTTTGAGGTTTAGACTTCTAGCATTGAGTAGCATTACCCTCAGATTTTGCTTTCTTGTACCTGTTACAGTGGTGAATTTGTCATTTGAACCTTGCCTAAAAAAGGCACTATAGGGGTGGCAAGAGTCTTTGCCAGTATCCGGAATCCCAAGGGCGGCAGGTGCAGGCCATCTCTGGCAAAGCAGTGTGGTCTGTGGATCATGTCATCCCAGGCAGACAGATAATGGATTCCCTTAGAATGACACCAGAAGCTTATCCAATTGTTAAAGTCAATCATTTTGTCCTTGTACTGTGGTGTCATTCTGGGTGATGGCAGGATGCTACTCAGGGCTAGGGTCAACAAAACTCGCAGCATGCTACATAAACCATGACTTTTGATTCACAATGACACGGAGGTACAAAATGTAAGCCAAGATTTGAGGCTCATTTTTTTATGTACATATTCCTTGGATTATATAACAATACAGGAGATTCTTAATAAGAATTGGTCTATAATAGTTGAGGATAATTGTTTGAATTAAATTTTGGGGAATAAGCCTCGAATAACATATAGAAGAGGCCAAAATTTGAAATCTTTACTTGAGAGAAAAACTAAGCATAATAGGAATTGTGGAATGTCCAAATGTGGATCATGCCAACAATGCAAATATATAAAAATTGGTAACAAAGTGACCATAAGAGAGACAACTTATTATGTAAATGGTAGATATAATTGTGAATCAAAAGGCGTGGTTTATGTAGCATGCTGTGAGTTTTGTTCCTCGTATTATGTAGGCAAAACGGAAAGAAAAATAAAACAAAGAATATACGAGCATCTATATTGTATCAATAGGAAAGATACAACAAATGCTTTAGCCAAGCATATTTTGGATTATCCAAATCATAGATTTCAATTTATAATACTTCAACAACAGCAAAGTGATTTAAGGGGTGGTCCGTGACAAATAAAGCTTGAGGTTAACGAGATTATGTGGCAGATTAGGACAATGGCCCATGTTCCACCAGGATTGAATAAGTATGTGTCCATAAAAAGTATTTTGAAATTAATAGCTTTACGTCGGTAAAATATGGTTGTTAAAGTTAAGGTTATGCTTACTGATATAATTTTAGGTAAAAATATAGATGGGAATAACGGTTCATACAAATAGATCATATAGGGACTGGTGAGTAGGGTACATGTATGGTTGTTTGAATATAGAAAGTAAATGTAAAGTCTTTTCATAGATTTTTGCACAATGTTTAGAAAATATATAGGTCCAATAGAAATGTAGTTTAAAGTAGTGTTTATATAAAAATTCAGAATGAATAAGTGATAAGATGTTTAAATAATAAATAAAAACTACAAGGACAATAGGTTCGTTAGCATGTAAAATGGGACTTTTAATACATATTAAGAAGTGTTTTTGTTAAAGTAAAGCTATTTATTTTTGGCAATATAATGCTAATTTGATATGGTAAGAATGAATTTGTATTTATTTTTTAAATGGAAGAGAACTTCTATGAATTTATGGATTAGTCTATTTTTCGATTTGTGTATGTTAGTTGCAAAGGGCTTTTTTCAAGTGTAGAGTTTATTTAACAAAAGTAATTAACTATTTAATTGAATAATTGAATATGGAGTTCACTATAAAGGAGTTGAGTTTTAAATGTTTTTTGTCTGAAGAAGGGGAGGCATTGACTTCTCCGAAAGCGCTTATTAAACCTGAGTTTTACTTATCCTGCTCGGATTTATTTCAGTTTACCTCTTGCCGGTCTTTTGTTTTAAACAGTCTTTATTTCTTTTGGTTTTGTAGTATGTAATACTATAGAGGTACTAGTCAATACCCAAGATTGTGCATAGTAATAACTATCCATGTCCAGGAGGGTTGTAGGTGCTATCCGGTAAGAATCCTAATCCCCACAAACCTCCCTTCAGTGACCCTGAAAATGAAATCATTGTTGAAGCATTTAGGTGTCATGGTGCTTTTCTGATTGGAAGGAGACATGGGGATAGGTCTGGCAGAATGCAAATCTGATGTGAATGCAGTAGGTAGCCCAAGCAGGACATATGATCAGGTGCACCATAGGTACACTGACATGATTTCATTGGCCAGGAGGAGAGCAGCTGCAGTGGCTATAAATGGATGGCTACCGGGGGGGGGCTGCTACAGAGCCACCAAATGAACAATTTCTGTCCACTGTCAGGGATCTACACATCTCACTGGAAAGTGCCAGAAGGAGCTGCCACGTAGGCTTACCAATCTCAGTTGTTAAATACTTTTTGTAAAATATTGACAGCTATAATTAAATTCTGTTTAACATTATTTATTTATTACATTTGTTGACCGGGTATGTCTGACTGGGCCAGAGGCCCATTTTCAGCGGAGACCCGGGAAGAAAAGCTCCAGAGTAATATAAGACAATAAATAAAAATATAGTAACAGTAAACATTAGTACAATAGAATTATTTTACAGCATCTAGAAATAGTACAAAGCAAGGTCCTTTTTACTAGTGGAGACCCGGGGGAAAACTCCACTGTAGTACAAACACAAACAAGTTGCAGTAAATATGATACAATCAGTAGGACTGTACAAGAGCAAAAGAGTGGAAAGTATATAAGTTAAAGTTTACAAAAGGGATATTAGATGGTCTGGTGAGAAAGGTTACTAAAGGTGGGGAAGTAGATTAAGCTGGGGAGAGGCAGGAGCACAGCCTGTGACTGGTAAGGTATTCTTTTAGGAGTGATTTGAACTGGTTATGTACTGGATTTTTTGTTATTGTGTCTGGAAGGATGTTCCAGAGTTTGGTTATTCTGTGGGAATAGAGGAAGTCACCATGTTGGTTGTGGGAGTTGGATACTTTTAGTAGGAGTTTGTTGGAATATCTTAGAGATCTGCTATTAGTATTAGGTTGAACTAAAGAGAAGATGGCAGGGCCAGTTGTTGAGGTGGTAGATTATTTTGCGGGCTAAGGATAGCTGACTGAGAGATAGAAGGTTGGAGAGCTCTAGCCAGTTTAATATTGAAAGAGCTGAGCAGTGGTGGGATCTGTGTGGGTGATTAGTGGCAAATTTAGCAATTTTATGGTAACATGATTCTAGATTGTTGAGGTCAGATTTTTGAGGGTTAGTAAATACGAATGAGATGTAGAGAAGGGTAGATAGAGGGTGTGTGCAAGCAGTGGCTAGCCTGGCATTGGGAGTTAGGAATGGTTTGGCTCTGTATAGGGTACCTAGTTTGATGTGGACTTTTTTGATGGTTTGGGAAATATGTATGTCAACTTTGAGGTTGTCATCTATGGTGACACCTAAAAGCTCTGTGTGGTTAGTGGGGTAATTTTGGTACCATTTGCAGAGGTGACTGAGAGTGGGGGCTGGGAAGTCTGTTTTTTTTTGTGGTACTAAAAGCTATAATTTTGGTTTTGTTGCGTTTTAAAATGAGTTGGTGTTGGGAGCGGTAGGTTTCAATGTCCTGAAAGGAAGATTGCATTTTTAGTTGGAGCTCTTGGGGTGAGAGGGCAGAGCAGATAAGGGTAGCATCATCTGCATAGTGTACTATGGAGGCATGTTTGGTTGCTGTACTGAGGTTGTTTGTAAATATAATGAAGAGAAGGGGATCGAGAACAGAACCTTGGGGTACACCCACAGAGATGAGGAGTAGGGTAGAAAGAGAGTTTTCCCTCTTTGTAGCTTGTTGATGGTCGGAAAGATAGATGTGTAACCAAGTTAGTGAGGGTAAACTAAGGCCATAAGAAGATAGTTTAATTAGTAGAAGCTGGAGGGATATGGTGTAGAAGGCTTTAGACATGTCAAGAAATATGGAAGAGACATGCTGGCCTTCGTTCATGAGATGGCGGATGGTGTTAGTGAAGGTTAGGAGGGCAGTACTGGTAATGTGCTTTGGTCTGAAACCATGCTGAGAGATGGAAAGGAGATTATTGTTAATGAAGTAGGATGTGAGCTGGCTGTGGATGCAGTTTTCTAAAGTTTTCATGGGGGGGTATGGCTATGGGACAATAGATGGTTACTTCTTTGGAGGGATCACCTTTGTGGAGAGGTATAATATGAGACATTTTCCATATGAGTGGGACATAATGTTCTTTGATAGAACGGTTGATCAGGATAGAAATGGGGTACGCAACTGAAGGGGCTGCAAGTTTTAGAAATTCATTAGGGATTTTTGTATGCAGTTGTGCAGCATGGTTTGAGTTTGGACAAGAGAGTTTATATGTTCTTAGTTTGTATGGGTGAGAAGGGGTTATGACTGCATTAAATTTGTTTTTTGGGTGGGGGAGATAGGTGTAGATTGATACAGTTAACAACACATTCTAGTTGATTACAGATGGACTTGGGGTAGACATGTCATCCAAATTCTTGTTAAAAGTATCTTTAGTGTACATATAAAGGGCAATAAGTTTTAACCCCCTGTCTTACTGTTCATGCTGATGATGGTGTCCTTACCTTTTGCTTATTTTTTTCCAGGACCATCCAGCATAGGAACCCTACAATCATTTGCACATGGTAAGCCAAACATTCTTATGTCGGTACTTATGAGTGGTTCAAAGAAATATTTAGTTTATGATGTGGGTGTCAGGACAGTTGTGTGTATTGCTGAACTGTCTGTAATAGTGGCACCACCATTAGTTTGTTAGCATATATTGGACTATAGTAGTGTAGGTATTATTTTTTTCCTGTGTTTGCTGCTTATTATCACAGGTTATTCTGACAGTGGAAGTGTGGGATCAGATGTCAGAGCATCAGCAGAACATAGGTCTCAACCTCTTAAAGGGCCAGCGTGGAACACAGACTCTAGCAATGTGTGACAATCAAAATGTGGAACACCCTATTTTTGCACTGCACAAAAATGCACTATTTCCATGGAGCCTAGACAAATCCAGAGTTATTTAGAAACACAAGACAGTTCTACTATTACACTGAGACATTGGCAGAATAAATGAATGTGAATTAATATACATTTTCTGAAATAACAGAAGTTTATAATTCTAATTGATCATTTAAGCATAATTCACATTTTTTTCTCCAAAAGTCACCAGTTTTAGAAAGGATTAAAAAGGACAGAGGTAAAACTGAAGTCAAAATCAGGGACTGGTCATTATAAATAAAATCAGGAAAGTAAAGTGAATAAAAAATAAATAACCAAATGCTCTATTCCTGTCTGAGCCACAGAGTGTACAAATTCAGCCACTTACCTCTGACCAGTTAGAGGAACAAAGCAGTTGCAGCCCCAACACAAGTCCACAACCCCTCAACAGCAGACAATCAAGTAGGAACAAAAAATCCCTAGCTATAGTTCCCAGCAGCCCAGCAACAGCACTACCACGATCGTCCTACTCCCAATTAAGTGACAAAGCAAATCTCAAGCCTTTTAGTAGATACTTTTAGTTTTCCCTCAGGTTGTTTGTGGTCTGATACACAGTCACTGCATAGCTGTAAACTGCCCAGATTTTTTTGCCTCATATTTTTGGTCTCTTCCTCAGAAAACTGATTTTTTTTTTTTTTTTTTTTTGGAGGGGGATCATTAAGGATTAAAGTCAAGAAATAATGACAGACATTTGAGATTCAGAGTTCATATCCTTCAGAAAAAAATGCATGTCAATGCAGAACCTATTATTTTAGCAATTTTCTAAGTTTAAAAGTAAAGCAATATCTTCCAACTTCTCCCGTTAGGGGTCACCATAGTGGATCACCAATACACAGATTAATTTTCTAAGTTTGAAAGTGCAATATTTTAAATCTGCCCATATTGTTTTACTTTGTCCCACCCATTATTTTTGCCTTTGTCCAGATGTCTTTTGCAAAGAGGTTGAGAGGTATGTGTCACTGTATGTATGCATTACATTCATTCTCTCTCTCTCTCCCCCCCCCCCCCGTGAGCCCTCAGATATTGCACAGGTGGAGGGAGAGACAGTCAATCAGGGAAGTGTGGTTACTGCAGCTTCAGTCCTTGTTAATTCTGGCCATAGCCAAAGTATGGGCAAGGTGTCACACAGAAGGATTGTTAGCAGTGCTTGGAGGAGGCCTGCTGTCCATCCTCCACCTGATCCAGGTGTGTCTTCCTGTGTCAATTGACATATGTTTAGGGCTATCATGCAGACATGGGCACATTCTAATAGGTCCTTCAGAAAAATGCGTAGGGTTGTAGATGTGGCACAGGCTGACATGTGTGACTGCCTCCACCATGTTATTGATTCAATGGATCAGATGGACACATTGGAACATCTGGTGTCTATGATGGAATTTCTGCTGGGAGGGGGATGGCATCCAAACAGGTGTAGGTCAGCCATATCATCTGATGTTAGCCAACAAGGTCTGGCCCAATCACACTCCCATAGTTGCACTACTTTCACTGCTCTGTCAGTGGTTCAGGTGTCCTCACCCAGATGTGTCAGGCCAAGGTTCATAGTTCTGGGCATCTTCATGAGAGGACTTTGTCCAGTAGACAACAGTCAGTGCATTTGACCATGGGTGTGGACATGCCAGTGCAACTCCTGACAGAGTCAGTTCTCATGGTGAGGTATGACACCGATGAACTGCCACCTGTACCATGCACAGCTCACACTTGTCCAACATACCAAGACACAGAGTTGGCACAGAGCATGGCTGTGTTCTTGCAGACATTCACACACCAATTTCACATGGAGAGACCATACAGACACACACAACAGTTACATGGTTCAGCCACGAAGCTTAAAGCTCATTCTGTCTCACTGGCCATTTGTTACTTTATCCAAATGTCTAATAAACTGTAAATAGCCACTCAATCAACCACCACACCAGCAAACTCCACAAGGCAGTCATTGGAAACCAAGACTTTAATATTCCAAAAGGGCTTTATTAAAAAAAATCCAAACAATTAAAAATCATCAAGCGCTTTCATCCCTCAAACTATAAAATGGGACTTCTTCAGAAAAATCAATTAATTCAAAAACCTTCCTTTTATAATAATGTTGTCAATAATGCAATTAACATGTCCACATTCTTAAAGAAACATGTCCACATTCTTAAAGATACATATGCACATTCTTAAAGAAACATATACACATTCTAACATATACACATTCTTAAAGAAACATATACATCATCCCTTTTTCTCCAAGCCGCATACAACTTAAAAATCATGGAAAATTATATATAAATAAGATGCTTAACTATTAATTTGCACATTTTATAACCTATCATAGTGAAATGACAATGACAATACTGTTGAAGTACAAAAGAAACTATAAAATATCTCAGTTAACCAAATATTTACTTATGCTAACCTATATAATTAACTCTTAAATTCCTTTAACACTTAAATACACCAGGAAAATGATACAGTAATCCACATATCCAAAACATTTTTTACAAATTTTGTTTACAGATATTTTACAATTCTAACAGTTTTAAAATAGGGAGTAGTGATACATTTTCATTTATGCCCTGGGAATGAACTGCTTTTAATCTTATCTGCCACTGTAATTCTTTTAATTCTAATAAAAGTTTCCACCAACCACCTCTGGGATTATAGGGTACAGCCTCAAGAATGCCAAACTTAAACCTATTAAAGTCCTGACATTCTAAACTGTGTCTAAACAGGCATTGTTGGTATTCACTTTATATATGGTGTACAAATATTCTTTTTCTTAACTCTCTCTCTGTTTTGCCCATATAATAATGACCACAACTCTCACACGCCACTATATAAACTATACCCCTGGTGTTACAATTACCCTTTTGTAGTTTGATCTCAAACGGTATTCCTCGAAGAACAAGAGTTTGTTCATGCAAAATATAAGGACATTGTTTACAAGCTCCACAACCTATTGCTCCCACTGAGGTGATGGGGGTCCTTAATAAACTGTGTTCCAAGAAAGACTTAAAATTTCTACCAGTTTTGTAACTAAACTGAGGTTTCATACCTATAAAACTCATAATTTCAGGGCTCCTCCTGAAAATAACCCAATTTCTCATTATAATATTCTTAATTTCCTTGGAACCAGATCCAAATGGAATCACCATCCCCCTGTTAAAACTTTGCTTATCCTTTAATATACCATCTCCACTGTTTAGACAACTTTTGTCACCTAAAGGGAGTTTATATTTAACTCCTCAGCTAGTCTTAACCTCTTCACATAAATCCTGTACTGATTGTTTTGGGTACCCCCCTCTAAAATCATTCCAACTATTTTACATTTTCCACCTCAAAAATTTCCAAATCAGAGCACATCCTGGCAGATCCCACGACCTGCCCTTTAAGGATTTTCCTTTTTGTATGTCCTGGATGATTACTATGAAAATCTAAATAATTATTGGAAAATGTCTCCTTCTCGTACACTTTAGTTGCAAATTTCCTATTTAGTTTACCCTTATACAATGTAACATCAAGATAGTCAATAATATCTTCTGAAAATTTACAAGTAAACTTAAAATACGGTGAAACATTAAGTAATCTAAAAATAAATCCTTTTGCTCTAATTTCTCTCTTCTCCCTTTTGCTCTCCAGATGTATCTAAGCACTGGAACTGTGACTTCAGCAGCCCAAATACACTGACTATGATATTTCTGGTTTGACAGTGTGCCTCATTATGGTGTTCTTCAGCATGTGCACATTTCTGATAGGTATCATCAGCCACAGTTCCAGTGCATAACCTGCATCCCCAATAAAAGACCCTGTGGGATATCTCCCCTAGTGAACATCTAACACAGTTAGGAGGTGTGCCAGATATGTGAGTCATGATAGCTGCCTGGGTTGACAAAATACACATTCAAGATGATTCCCTTAGCATTACACACGGCTTGGCAGTTAATAGAGAAAAAGCCCTTTCTAGACCATTCCCTGTACCCAGGATGGTGCCTTGATTACTGTATGTGTACAATCTATTGCACCCGGTACTTCAGTGTAGTGTGCTACAGGGTAGAAATCCTGCATATTTCTGCCCCTGTCCTCAGGAGTCCAGGGAAATATATGTGGTCACTAGCATGTTGGACCATAGCATTCAGGAACTGATGGAGAATCCTAGATGCTGATGCCTGTGACACCCCCAGCATGTCCACTGTTGGTCTCTGAAAAGTTCCTGTAGCTAAAATTCTTAAGTGTTACACATACCTTTGTCCCCACTGATATAGGTTCCCCTCAGTTTGCCCAGGGTTTGAATTGAGGTTGACAGAGGTTGCAGAGTTCCTGTAGTGTGTCTCTAGCTCTACAATTTATACCTCCTGCAGATTGTGATAACTTAACTGGTGTCTGAAAACTCTTCTCCTACTTGGCTGTGATCTATTAGCAGCAACGGCAGCATAGACTTCAGCCTGTTGCCCATAAACATGAATTAAAGCAACCACAGCTCCTGACATTCTTTCTGTGTAGACTCCTTTCCATGGCTGTATTCCAATAGGTTTTGGAATTCGCAGGGAAAAACTAGCAATGAGTCTACACAGTTGCTTTATAGCTTGTTGAGTAGCTCCTCCATCTTGGATTGGTTGAGTAAGCATATAGTTCAGTTGCTTATGCTGTAATTAGCATGCCACAGTGTTTACCATGGTTGTGCATCTCTACACACCATGTTGAGCCACTTACTGAATACAAAACAGTGCATTACTGTGTGCATGTAGCAGAACAACACACACATGGTGTTAGCAGACTGAAGGGTTTATTGAATCTGCCCTATTGTTTTTACTTTTTCATAAGAAATTAAGAAGGGTGCTAATCCTACAAACCTTTTCAGCTATATGTCAATTATTAATAACGCAGCTATACGAAGGACATAACCACGTGAGAAGAAAGTCACCTGGAAAATAAAACAATATGTGCAATGCTGTTTTTGATAACTGGCAAATACATCACTTTCAAGCTAGTAAGCAATTTTAAAAATAAGAAGGCCAGTAATAAATAAATAAATACATGCATGCATACATATATAAATAAAAAACTGAACATCATATATCTTGTAAATATAGATGACATTAGTATTACTCTATTTTAAATAGAAAGAACAAGTTATCTGAAATCATCTGCCAAAAATCTCCTAGAGCCATTTACCAAATACTTGCACAGCAATAGCATCAATGCCATCTTAAAATCATTATCAAACATACCAGAGTCATGCCGCCTTGGTTCTGCTTTATAGCACTGCTGTGTTTCATTTTCGCTGACTTTTCAGTGATATGGCTAAGTCCTAAGCACCACAACAGCATTTGAACTATAGATGCATGGGCGCACACACACACACACACACACACACACACACACACACACGCATGCACGCACACACGCACACACACACACACACACACACACACACACACACACACACACACACACACACACACACACAGACACACACACACACACGCTCAGACTCAGTTCAAAGCAAGAGATATCGGGATGGTTATTTACTCAGTATGTCCCCTGCTGATATGTTATTTTTGTTAATGTATTCTCATCTTACTACTTACATTATTCCTTTATGAGTTATCTCTAGTCATTTTAGAGAAATAAAGCAAAAACAAAACACGTAAAAGGCTGTACATGGTGTAAACATTAAATATGATAAAATATATTTAACACTGTAAATATATAATCATGAAATAAAAACAAAACTGAAATGTTCTCCAAGTTGCTCATTGAAAATCAGCTGCAGCCCAAGTACAAACATTTATTTCTGCACAGCAATAAAACACTGCAGTTACTCCTGGTTGTACTGTGCCATTACATCTACTAGCATAAGTATCACTACATCACTTATCTTATACTGGAACAAAAGATTTCATTATATCTCAGAACCTTGTTTCCTTTTCTGAGAATGTGATGGCTGCTATTGTACTATCCATGCCTGGATAAAAACAAATAATGTGGCAGCTGTCTCCAACAAAAAAGACAGCTGGATGCATAAGTCGCAGGATAAAAAAGTGACCAGTCCTGCTGTGTGCACTGGTGCCAGGAATGAAAAATAAAGAACAGCGTAGAATCCTCAAGACACAAAAGCATTCCTACAATGGGATTAGGCCAGGCCCAGGAGTAGGATGGCCACCATGTTGTAGAAGGAATTAGTAGTCCACAAAAAACAGAAAAACTAACAGGCTCAAAAAGAGCCATAAAGGTGAAAGAGCAGACTGTTGAGCATAAGGAAGAAATTATGCATTGTTGCTATCATGCAAGAAGCCCAGAATTTCCAGATAAAAGCTATTCAAAAAGATTAGGAGAGACATTAGCGGAAAGAAATATATTTACACAAGAGAAAGTGTCAAAAGCTTCAAATGAAAATTTGTGTTCATTAATACAACAGATCAAAAGTTAAACAAATAAAAGCTGAAGTTATGGAATAGCTGTGAACTGAAGGATTTAGTATAGAAAATCTAACACAGGTTATGTCACAGCATGATGGAACAATGAGTCTCCAAAGTAAGGAGAAACAGGTGGAGCAGGAGACCTCTGAAGAAGAAATATGGACATGGGAAAGACAAAGAAATTTAATATGGTGCAATATTTATGCAAATGTGAAAGAAAACTAATCAAAACAAAAAAAGCAAAACAAAGATATTTAAGGAGAAATAAGGCAAAGGCATCTGGATATACAACATTTCACAGTACAAAACAGTAATAGAGAAGCTAAAGAAAAAGAAACTGAAGTTATGGATTATCTGTGAAGTGAAAGATTTAATGTAGAAAATCCAACTCCGGTAACATCATAGCATGATGGAACAATGAGTCCCCAAATTAAGGAGAAACAGGTGGAACAGGAAGCATCTGATCAATTGTCACATGACAATACTCTGGTGCCTTCGGCAGAAAATCGTTACAAAAGTTCAGCTGGACTCATACAAGGGAAAGAGCAGGAAACAGTGGCAACTCTGATGCAATGTTGTATATTGGTAGGTCAGTCAATTCCCATATGAAACAGCAACAGATGACACAGGACGAAGCTGAAGAGAATATGTCACAAAAAGATGTTCTGGAACTTTATGAAGAATGCCCGCAGGAAATAGAACAAAAAATGTGACCTCAGACTTGAAGAAAATGATCTAAGGGAAGAGTTGCTTGATTTAATAGAGATGGATAGACACATTAAGATCAATGAGCTAGATTACAGAAAGTCAATAAAATCCAAAATGTTAGAAGTCTGTTAAAAGAGATGAAGACAGTAATCAAACCTGCTAACATAATTTCATATGATATAACAGAAGTAAATAGGATGTATTACTGTGCATCTAAATTAATAACAGATAAAGTCTTACCAGAAAAACTCACAGCAATAAGGAAAAAGATGGAAAGAAATCAAGTCCACCATGGAAGCATCAAATAGAGAAAACAATAAATCTATTAAGACAAGAAATGTCACTATTAGAAGAGTATAGAAGACGGAACAGATAAACAAAAATACTTAGAAAGATAGACATGATAAAAGTAATGTACAGTATCAGAACAGATACGAATCTATGTGTCATTCGTTCATCTCTAATACAAATAAGAAGGCTTGGGGTTTCGTTCAGATACTTTAATATATACAAACACATCAGGATGGATTGCAGCATCTTTAAATACGAACTGATTAACTAAGAAACATTGTTTACATTCATACATGTTCACATCTCAACAGCTAACTACAAAATGACAGTCAGACTCACACGTGCGCAGTATTTATACTCTAGTGCAAGCCTTTGGATAGCTTCTTAAAGGTACATACACATGCATATCAATCTACATTCCCACCCTTAAAGATTGCTCTTCATGCAAAATAATAGTAGAGATAGGTATGCATTAGAAAGAAAATACAATGTTCATGTCCGAGTTGCTTCAAACCTGCTACAGGGTTTAGAGATTTGATCATATCTCGTAACATAACATTTAGGACTAGATTTAGCAACAGGGATAGTCTGCTGTGCACAACTCAGATCAGGATCTTCTGGATTCATCGTAGGAACAGGAATGTCCTCTGGAATTGGAACACTGGACAACTCACTCTGAGATAAACAGTCTTTCTCACAAGCTATTTCCCATGGCATAGGCTCGGACATCAGTCTCAAATGTTTCCGAATCCACCTAAAAGTTGCTCCTTCTGATTCCACAATGTATGATCTTGGCTCTGAACCAATATTCTTCAAGACACCAATCAGATCATAACCTTTGGACATTTGCATCGTTACCACTTCTTCCTCTCATAATTTACTGAGCGGTCTACTGGTCTTATCGTAATAGGACTTCTGGGATAAGCATTTCCTCAACAGATTGTTTTCCTTTGATCTGTTGTTCTTGACACATGGAACCAACAATTAACTACTGAGTGGTAATGTGTTTCTGGTTTGTCTCGACAAAAGTCTCTGAACAGGTGAACCAAAATGTTTATCACAAGGAACATTTCTGAGATTTAAGAGATTCAGGAAAACATCAATATTATCGCATTTTGACTTCTTAAGTAACTGTTTTGCACTTTGCACTACACATTCTGCCAAACCATTTCACTGCGGGTACTCTGGACTACTTCTGACATGAGTAATGTCCCATTCTTCAGCAAATCCTTTGAACTGTTGGCTTGTAAACTGTGTGCCACTGTCAGAAGTAACTTTGTGTGGACTACAATGCACAGCAAAATGACGTTTCATCTTAGCAATGACAGTACTGGATGCTAGGTTAGGAAATAACTTAATCTTGAACCAATTGGAGTAAGAGTCTACTAACACCAAATAATGTTGATCATTCCACTCAAAGATATCAGTGGCTACTGTCGACCAAGGTAGTTTTGAATCTGGTTAAGCTGAAATGTTTGTTTTGGTTGATGAGGCTTTGTATTATTACATGCTGAACATGAAGAAAGTGCTCTCTCAATGTCTTGCGACATAGAAGGCCAAAATACTATCTCTCTCACCCTTTTTTTGGTAGATTCAGTTCCTGCGTGACCACGATGCAAGACCGTAATGTACTCAGGTTGCAAGGATTTTGGAACGATTACTTTTAAACCTTTCATAATGATACCTTACTCAGACAAAATCTCATCTCTGTATGGAAAATAAGGTTGCAGTTCTTGTGGTAAACTAGACTGCTTCAACAGCTATCCTTGATTGATAAAGTGTTTGAGCCTTTGTAAAACTGGATCTGTGGCTCTGCAATCTCTCAGCTAATCAAGATGTGTGGAAGAAAATTTTCTCACTTCCATGACTTCTAAATCATCAAGCAATTGAGAACGTTGATTGTCATTCAGTTCAGTGGTATTTCTGGATAATATATCAGCAAGATAAAGAAGTTTGCCTTTCTTGCAGACAAGACTGAAATTGTACTTTTGCAGTCGAAGCATCATACGTTGCAGTCTGGCTGGAGCTGAATGCATTGGTTTACTCAGAATAGTGACTAGAGGTTGGTGGTCTGTTTTGATCTGGATAGGTCTACCATAAACATAATCATGGAACTTCAAACATGCAAACACAATTGCCAAAAGCTCTATCTCAATCTGGGCATACTGCTGTTCAGTTTGGGTAAGAGTTCTCGATGCATAGGCAACAGGTTGATCCTCTTCTAAAATAATTGTACCAAGTCCATATTTTGAAGCATTGGCAGGCTGGCAATTCTCTGTTTCAGGACATCAGATGCTCTTTGGTGTTGCTCTGATGAAAACCAGGATACATCTTTATGTGTCAGCTCTCTGAGTGGTAGTGAAAGTTGGCTCAAGTCTGGAATGAACTTGCCTAGATAGCTGATCATGCCAAGAAAACGTTGCAGGGCTTGAACATTGTCTGGAGCTGGTATCTCGAGAATGGCTGTTTGTTTTGAAGGGTCTGGTCATAGGTCTGTGCTCGTAAATAAATGACCAACATAAGAAACTTCTTGTAGCCTGAATTTGCATTTCTGTGCATTGAGCTTAAGATTCACTCGACGTGCCCTTTCTAAAACTTTTCTGAGGTTTCTATCATGTTCTGCTTCATCACGACCTCCTATCGTCTATTCTTTATATTATATAATATGATATTCTTTTCATGTGTTAATTACCTAGTAGTCAGTGTTGTCCAATGTAATAAACAGTGTGCAAGCATGTGCGACAGCTACTTAGAATATTTAGTTTTGAACTATAGTTATTGTTTATTCTTGAATACCTATCATGTCTGTCTTTTTGTGTTTGTTTTCTCCTGTAAAAGAGCTGACACTCAAAATTTAATTTAGGTAGCACCTATGTTTCCTAAATGACAATAAAGTTTCTTTGAAATTTTGAGTCTTGAATCAGTATGTCGTCTACTATAATAGCACAAGGCTATCCAGAAAAAATTTGCTCCATTGGATGCTGAAAGACTTCACTTGCAGAATTTATCCCAAATGGCATTCTCAAAAATCTGTACCTGCTAAATGGAGTACTGAATGTTGTGAGCAATGAGGATTTTTTTCTGTAGCTGAAATTGCCAAAATGAACTCTTTGCATCTAAGACAGAAAAAATAGTGGCATTTAGCATCAAAGCTGCAACTTCTTTGACTGTGCACATTGGATGATGAAGTCTTTTTAGCTCTTTGTTCAAATCTTGTGGATCAATACATATTCTGATGTCATCTGATCTTTTCTTATGAGCTACCACCATGGAAGATACCCATTCAGTTGGAGTTACCACTGGACAAATCATACCTTGTCGCACCATTTTGTCTAACTCAGCTTTGACCCTGTCCTGCATGGTTATTGGAACTTTTCGTGCTAGCCTGATAACTGGTCTGACCTCTAGGTCTAACTTCATGAAGTACACAACTGGAAGTGTGCCTAGTTTGTCTTGGAAAAGATCAGTATAGGTAGAAAAAAATGTGTCGTTCAGATACTTTAATATATGCAAACACATCAGGATGGATAGCAGCATCTTTAAATACGAACAACGAACTAACAAACAGAGCTTACATACATATATGTTCACATCTCAACAGCTAACTACAAAATGGCACTTGCTCAGTATTTATCTTCTAGTGCAAGCCCTTGGATAGCTTCTTAAAGGTATATACACATGTATATTGATACACTATGTAAACTATTGCAAATAATAAACTAAAGATATCAGCAGAGGCAGAAAAACTTAGAAAGAAAAGTACAAAATGAACAATTAATTGACAACCCAAAAAGTTTTTATAGAGAATTGGTTAACAAAGCAAAAGGTAATGCTACTCAATGCTAGAAGTCTAAACCAAAAAATGCACTCCCTCGAGGCACTCCTAAAAATGGAGAACATCGATATCTGTGCAGTAACTGAGACCTGGTTCAAGGCTCCAGAGAGCACCCCTGCAATACCAGGCTACAACTCTTACCACACTTTTCGGCTACCAAATCAGGATCGAAACACTAAAGGTGGAGGAGTGTCCATATTCACCAAGGATATTCACACCACCAGGTTAGTTGCCCAACACAATGCATCTGAAATTCTCCAGGTGCAACTAACACTAGGTAAGACTGCAATCCAAATTGTAGCTTGCTACAGATCCCCCACCATGCCCCAAGATTCTCACTACACCTTTCTAAACATACTGGAAAATATTAATATACAACCAAACACCCTAATACTGGGTGATTTCAACTACCCTGCCATTAATTGGGAAAACTACTTGTGCACCAACACCTTTGCCCAGCGGTTCTTGGAATTCATAAATTCCAATGCCCTGGATCAACTAATCCATAGTCTCACAAGGGGCTCCAATATCCTAGACCTGGTCATTACCAACATGGGAAACTGATGCTCCACACCTATGGTCACCCCCTCGTTGCTTAGGTCAGACCATAAGCTAATCACCCTTAACATCCACATCCCACCCCCACCCCCCAGTAAGGAAACCTCCATAAAAAACTTCTCCAAGGCCAACTTCATGCTACTCAAGTCAGAAGTTACAAACTTCATAACACCCATGCAGATGGGAACTGAAAGTTCGACTGCTGAGTCCTACACTAAGGCACTGTATGAGCACATCCACTCATGCATGAATCGTGCCATCCCAAATAGAACCAAGATGCTCTCCTCCAAAAAAAGGAAGCCAATCTGGTGGTCCCCTGCCATAAACAAATTTTACAACAAAAGGAAAAAACTGTTGCAGAAAAGAAGAAAATCCCAGGATGCAAAAAACTCCCTTGCCAGCCTCAGTAAGAAGCTGAGATCCCTCATAAAATCCTCCAAAGCTAGTTACGAAAATAAAATTGCCAAATATTCCAAAGACAACCACAAGGCATTCTATAATTATGTCAAGAATCTAAATGGCAATGCTCAGATCTGCTCTGAGCTACAACAGAATGGCATTAAATATACTGATCCCAAGGATATTGCCAATATCCTGGCAGATCGATTCAGTGCCAACTTCACCCCCCTTTCACCCCATAAATGGCACATCTCAATACTGGAAGATTGCCAAATTCCAATAATAATGGCCACACAGGTAAAAAACAGATTTTCCAAAGCTAAGAATACAGCATCCATGGGACCAGATGACATCCCGGGCTGTGTTACAAAATGAACTGGCACCTCACCTAAGTTTCATGTTTAACCATACCCTCACCTCAGGCTTCATGCCCACTGAGTGGTGCACAGCTACAGTTATCCCACTCCACAAGGGGGGATCCACCTTGGATCCCGGGAACTACCGCCTCATCAGTCTGATGAGCCTGATCTGCAAGGCCATGGAACGTATTATCATGGAACCTATAAACAAAGACATTGGCAACCTTAAATTACTGGACCCCACCCAGTTTGGGTTTGTAAAGGGCCGATCTTGTCTTCTGAACCTTATTGACCTCTTTGAATCAGTCTCTAGAGCCGTGGACAATGGTAAGGCAGTCCAAATAGCCTATCTGGACCTTGCCAAGGCCTTGACACCATCCCCTACTCTGGAATCATAGATAAACTTACTAAGCTGGGCATTAATCCCTACATCACTCGATGGGTTGCCAACTGGCTTACTGACAGAACCCACACTGTAAAAGTAGCCGACTCCAAATCCAGCTCCAGACAAGTGACAAGTGGAGTACCTCAGGGTTCAGTCCTGGGACCTCTCTTGTTTGGCATCTACTTCTCTGAAGTACAGGCCAACACTAAGGGACTCTGGCTAACAAAGTTTGCAGATGACTGCAAACTGGGAGCCATTATTGAATCCACAAATGATGTGGATACTCTACAAAAGGGCCTTACAGAAACATATGCTTGGTGCCAGAGCCATGGGCTCAAGCTCAATGCCAAAAAATGTATAGTTATCCCCTTTGGGAAAAAACATGTACCCATGAATTATCACATAGGTGGCAGTACACTAAACACCGAAAGTGTGATAAGAGACCTAGAGACACAGGTGGACAGTGGTCTCACCTTCAATAACCACATTGCCACAGCAATCAGGAAATCCTTCTTTGTGGCACACCTCATCACTAAGGGCTTTTCATCCAGAAAAAAGGAGGTCATTGTCCCACTGTACTCATCCCTCATTAGACCCATTATAGAATACAACACCCCATTTGGTATGTACCTCTTAAGACATCTGCAACAACTGGAAAGGCTGCATAAATACCTCACTAAAAGAATCACAGGCCTAAAGCAGATGCCCTATGCTGACCGCATTAATAAACTCCAGCTATACTCTGTCGCATAACATCTACTCCAAGGTGATCTCTGCTCAACATACAAGGCCATGTCAAACCCAGAGGTGTTGGACATGCTACACTTAAAGAAATTCCAATCCCTCAGAGCCACACACTCCAGGAATCTAAATCTTGTCATCACAATAAACAAAACATGCTGGAGGGATAGGTTCCTGACCCAGAGACTCCCCAGACTCTGGAATAGACTGCCCATACATGTCAAGCAGAGCGCCTCTTTGGCCCTCTTCAAAAGGAACCTTGATGGTTGGATGAGAGAAAGGAAATTCATCCCGGGGATCACGTCAGTCGCCCTGCTAGATAGGGGTCCAGGGAAGAAAATAGTGTGGGAAGAAATAGCCAGGGAATTGTTAGGGCTAGGCCTGTATAGGCCCTAGAGCCGATAGCCTAGTACCAACCTATGAACCTATAATAAAAAAAAAAGAAAAACTAGACACATTTTGAAGAAATATGTATGAAGACCCTGTGAAACATAAAGATGCTGAATGGCTAGAAGAAGTAAAAGAAACAGTAAGAAGTTCAAATGTAAAGGATATGAAATGGGATGAAGTAACAGCCAGATAAATTGAAACAAAATTAAGAAAAGCTCCTAAATGGAAAATCCCAAGATCAGATGCAGTACCTAACTTCTGGCTAAAAGTATTACCATCGTCACATGAAGATTTCACCCTGATTAAGAACTACTTATATGCACATTCCTGACAGACACCATGCTGGTTAACAAAAGGGAAAAATGATACCCCTCCTTAAGAGTAAACCTTCAAGCTATCCTAAAAACTATAGACCAATAACTTGTCTTCTGATAATGTATAAACTATATAACAAAGTAAAACAACTCCAAATGCACAAGCCAAACCTCAAGCAACACTGTTAGTCTGTAAATACTGGACACCAGGGAAACAAAACATTAATCCTTGTGGTGCAAACACTGAAACAGGACAACATGAATGCAATAGAATCCACTACATTTATTGTAGCCGGAAAAAAACACTAATCACATTTGTTCCTGTATATCGATGAGGTTAAGGAATACCATTTTGCTTCCCTGGTGTGCAGTATTTATAGTTTAACAGCAGCTGGTGGCACAGGATAGTGGACTACATACACATTGGTATACAAAGTCGATTGAACATGTGGGAGAAACAGACAAGTGCAGGTTCTGTAAAACAGAAATGGAAACATTCACACATCCTGTTGTTGGGTGTGATACAGTAATGGCAGAAGGCCTGCATACTGAAATGCATACTAATATGGCAAGACTGTTGCACTGGGGATTGTGCAAACATTACAACACTGAAGTAGCTGAGAAGTATTGGAAACATGAGCCACAAACCATTATAGAGAATGATGAAGTTTATATCACATGGGATCACCTATTACCAACAGTTCAGAAAACAGATGTGAGAAAACAAGATATAGTAGTCCATGAAAAGAAGACAAAAGTAGCACTTATCATTAAAATTGCTACACCCACTGATTACAGTCTCTTATGTATATAAAATAGAAATAAATAATGTCACAAAATATAGGATTTTCAAGCAGAAACTAGGGCAATGTGGAAGAAGGATATCCAGGAAATTCCAGTAGTACTAGGAGCAATGGGTCTCATAAAAAATAATCTACAGTCGTACTTAGAAATGCTACAGGTACATGTAGTTCCATATGAATTACATAAGGAGTCAATTCTGAGCATTTTATGGGTGCTGCAAAGAGCATTTTTGGCTAACGTCAAAGACTGAAACAATGCTAAGTTCATGAACTTTAATCATACTTTTATTTAGGAATAGGTGTCCATTCCTGTCTTGGTACTATAAACCCAAATGACTTGAGGAAATTAAGCTGTGAAAGAACAGTTATTTTATATATATATATATATATATATATATGGGTCCATATGACTACATCGACAAGTCATAACATCGACATTCAGTACACCGACACGAAATCACCGACAGATGAAATAACCAAAATCCCACTTCACCGACATTCACAAGTTCGACAACAAAGCAGTCAGGCAGGTGAAGTGTGCGTTAGTGTCGGAGCTTGGGCTAGGGGTGGGTAAGTGAGTTAGGGTTAGGGTGCAGGTAGGTGAAGTGTGCGTTAGTGTCGGAGCTTGGGCTAGGGGTGGGTAAGTGAGTTAGGGTTAGGGTGCAGGTAGGTGAAGTGTGCGTTAGTGTCGGAGCTTGGGCTAGGGGTGGGTAAGTGAGTTAGGGTTAGGGTGCAGGTAGGTGAAGTGTGCGTTAGTGTCGGAGCTTGGGCTAGGGGTGGGTAAGTGAGTTAGGGTTAGGGTGCAGGTAGGTGAAGTGTGCGATAGTGTCGGACCTTAGGGTTAGGGTTTGGGTCAGGGCTAGTGTGTATGCTATGTAGTGTAGTGTGTTGAAGTAGACCCGGTTTAGTACGTGTAGGAGTTTTGTGCAGTGGTTAGGGGCATTTACTTAGTGACTGCTTCGTTGTCTAACTTGTGAATGTCGGTGAAGTGGGATTTTGGTTATTTCATCGGTCGGTGATTTCGTGTCGGTGTACTGACTGTCGATGTTATGACTTGTCGATGTAGTCATATGGATCCATATATATATATATATATATATATATATATATATATATATATATATATATATATATATATATATATATATATATATATATATATATATATACCTTATACTTCAGAACCTTGTTTCCATTTCTGAGCATGCAATGGTTACTTCTTTACATACCATGTCGGGATAAAAACAGACAACTTGGCAGTTGTCTTTATGCACACCCTTAGTGCATATCATAAATTCTGAATGTGCTGAGAGTGTTTAGGTCACATCAACTAGTGGTATCTGTGAGCAAATGTAGTTTTCAATAGTTCTCAATTTCTGATAGAGTATGCCTGTTTAAGTCGCACCAGCCAGAGGCATCTGTGAACAAATGTATCTCTCAATTCCTGATAGAGTATGCCTGTTTCACTGCAATTCTACTGAAGTAAGATGTAAGTTACCCAAAATGCTGAGGTTTTTTTTTTTTTTGGTCTAGTATTCCATTTGGTTTTATAGTAAGCAGATTTGAAAAAAGTCAACAGTAAGTTTGATAACAGACAAGTAACAACAATTTAATACAGTAATAATACCAATAGATGAAAAATTTACATATGTTATCATAACAAGTAAATATCAGTAAAATGAAATGCAGCATTTACATAACTCTCAACCTCTCAGAGCAAGAAACAAAGAAACAAAAAGGGCATTTAAAGTTCGATTAATGGAACATGCTAGAGATATTATTAATAATAAAGAAGAAAGTACTGTGGCCATGCATTTTAAAAAATGTCATCAAGGTAAAAATGAGGGGTTACAAGGAACAGTTTTGGAAAAAGTGAAAGTTTCTTGTTTTGATACTAATAGTCTCAAACAACAATTATTATCTAAGGAGGCTATTTATATTTTAAAGTTTGGTACTTTATTCCCTCATGGATTAAATGAAGAAATGAAGGGTATTAATTTAACTATTTTATTGTTTTATTGTTTCATTTTGTTAAAAAAGCTTTTAAGTGGGTAATTAACTAATTATCCAATTTTCAATTGTTGGTATATAAAATGTATGTGTTCTTATGGTTTTTTTACTCCTTGATGGCTACGGCCGAGACGTCAGAGGAAGAAAGTGTGCTACAGAATTAATTTGTGGATCACCCTTTGGTTGTATTTCGTTTTTTCATCTGGTGGTTGCTGTTGTTCGAACTTTCAGAGCAAGAAATCTGAACAAAGCAAAAAATAATGGGGGAACAAAGGCTCAAAAATAGGGACAGATGTTAAATATTGCTCCTACAAACTTAGATGGTTGATAGGATATAAGGTTTTACATTATTATGTAATTTTTGAAGGATATAAAGTATGAAACTCAAATATCTGTCATTATTTATTACTACATAATGACTTCAATCTTCAATGGTTGGCTAGAAAACCACACATTTTATGAAGAACGGGCCAAAAATATGAGGCAAAAATCTGGACAGTTAAGAGGTATGAATTTAGTGTACAAAAAAACTTCAATACACAAAATATGTGCCCAGACTGATGCCCCAACAGTCACATTACACAATAAACAACCTGATACCAGTAAACCAAAAAATTTAATTAGATGTGGTCATTCATACACCTGCATTTTTTAATGGTGTGCATGTATACATGCAAATAACTATTATTTTATACATTATTCAGAGTATTGAAATCTACCCAAAAAGACAAAATTGCAATGTCTTTACATAAAAGCAGTATTACAAGACAAACACAGAGAATCAGAATGTAAGACAGCATTTCCACAACATCATAGGTTCATGGGTAGATACTAGGCTATCTGCCCTAGGGCATTTATAAGCCTAGCCAGAGTGTATTTGGCTTTTGCCTCCCTATTAGATTAGCCTACTGTGCCTCTGTAAAGTAGGTCATAGAAGGTACCCTTTTAAGATTAGTTTAATGTGCCTCTGTCTAGCAGGGACACAAAAGAGATCCCAGGGGTAAATTTGCGATTTCCCATCCACGCGTCCAGATTTCGCTTGAAGAGGGTCAGCGAGGGGCTATGTCTAACATGAATTGTTATTCTATTCCAGAGTGAGGGGAGCCTCTGGGAAATTAATCTGTCCCTCCAGCATGTCCTATTTATTTTTGTGCTGAGGTTTAGGTCCCTGGAACATGTAGCTCTAAGGGACTTGGATTTTTTGAGGTGGACATGTCCATTAATTCTGGGTTTGACATGGCTTTGTACATCAGGCATAGATCGCCTCTGAGTAGGCGGTAAGCAACCGAGTAGAGCTGGAGTTTCTTTAGTCGAGCTGCATAGGACATCTGTTTGTAGCCCATGATCCTCTTGGTGAGGTACTTTTGGGGTCTCTCCAGTTGCTGCAGGTGTCGGGTAAGGTACATGCCAAAAGGGGCATTGTATTCAATTATGGGCCTGATGAGTAGAGGGGCACAATGACCTCTCTTGATCTAGATGCGAACCCTTTCATGATAAGGTGGGCTATATAGAAGGTCTTTCTAACCACTTTGGCAACACGATTATCAAAGGAGAGATTATTATCTACGTTGGTCCCCAAATCTCTAATTACTTCTTCCGTACTTAATGGATTACCACCTATGTGGTAATTTGTGGGTACCTTGTTTTTCTCAAAGGGGATGACTATGCACTTTTTAGCATTTAGCTTGAGGCCGTGGCTCTGGCACCAAGCATCCATCTCTGTGAGACCCTTTTGGAGGATGCTTGTGTCAGCTGGAGATTCGATTATGGCCCCCAGTTTGCAGTCATCTGCGAACTTTGTCAGTCATAATCCCCCCGTGTTAGCCTGAACCTCGGAGAAGTATATACCGAACAAGAGAGGTCCCAGAACTGAGCCCTGTGTGATGCCACTTGTAACTGGTTTGGATTCAGACATGGCACCTGCGATTCTGACCATGTGGGTTCTATCACTGAGCCAGTTTACAACCCATCTTGTGATATAGGGGTTGATATTTAAGCTGGTAAGCTTATTTATGATGGGGTGGGGTATTGTGTAGAAGGCTTTTGCGAGGTCCAGGTAGGCTGTGTGGACTACCTTGCCCTCATCTATGGCTTTGGTAACTGTTTCAAAGAAATCAGCTAGGTTTAAGAGGCAAGATCTGCCCTTAACAAAGCCAAATTGGGTAGGGTCCAGTGTTTAGAGGCTCCCAATATCTTTGTTTATGAGTTCCATGATAATATGCTCCTTTGCTTTACAGACCAGACTAGTCAGGCTTATGGGGCAATAGTTTCCAGGGTCCATTGTGGCACCACCTTTGTGGAGTGGGACCACTGTAGCTGTATGCCATTCTTTGGGTACATATCCTGTAGTAAGGCTAAGTTTGAACAGTGACTTAATGTGAGGGTTCAGTTCTTCTTGGAGCTCATGTAAGACACAGCCTGGGACAGCATCCGGTCCCATAGATGCTGTGTTTTTTGCTTTGGAGAGGGCAGCTTTCACCTGTGCATCTGTGATGTCAGGGAGGTTACATTCAGTTGGGATAGGTGTTTGCTCCTTTGGGGGGGAAGGCGGGGAGAAGTTTGCGTTGAATCTGTCTGCCAGGATGTTGGCTATGTCTGTAGGTTCAGTATATTTTGTACCGTTATGCAACAATTCAAAGCATATCTGGGCATTTCCGCCCATTTTCCTGACATAACTAAAGAAGGCCTTGTGATTATCTTTAGTGTCTAGGGCAATTTTTCTTTCGAAACTGGCCTTTGATGATTTTATGAGGGATCGAAGTTTCTTGCTAATACTGATCAGAGATGCCGTCCCTTTTTGGGATTTTGCTCTGTCATGTAGTAGCTTCCTCCTTCTGTTGCATAGCTTATTTATGGCCAGGGTCCACCAGACCAGTCTTCTGTTTTTGGAGGAGTGAGTCTTGGTTTTATTTGGGATAGCACAATCCATGCATTCCTGCAGGTGCTCATAGAAAGCATTTGTAAAGGATTCTGCGGATTGGGCTGTATTATCCTCTGGCCCAGGGGCTTTGAAGGATTCCACCTCAGTCTTGAGAAGTGCAAAGTTGGCTTTTGAGAAATTCTTTACAGTGATTTCCTTGGCTGGGGGTGGGGACGGGATATGGATGTCCAGGGAAATTTGTTTATGGTCTGATCTTACTAATGAGGGGTTTACCTCTGGTGTGCAACATAGAGTCCCCATGTTGGTGATGACCAGGTCCAATACGTTGTTCCCTCTTGTGGGAGTGGTGACCAGTTGTTCCATTGCGTTAGAGTTTATAAATTCAAGGAACCTTTGGGCGAGGGTGTTTGGGCTTAAGTAGTTTTCCCAGTCAATGCTTGGGTAGTTGAAGTCACGCAATAACATAGTGTTTGGGAAACCTTCATATTCTCCAGTGTTCTCAGGAATGCCAAGTGGGGTTCCTGTAATAGGGAGGGTGTTCTGTAGCAGGCTACAAACTGAAAGGCAGTTTTGCCCGCTGTTAGTTGCACATGGATGGTTTCCCATCCTTCGTGCAGTGCCACTAACCTGGAGGTGTAGGTATCTTTGATGAATATAGATACTCCCCCTCTTTTTGTGCTTCAGTCCAAGTTTTGGGGTCAAAACGCATGGTATGAGTTATAACCTGGTAGTGCTGGGGTGCTCTCAGGAGCCTTGAACCAGGTTTCTGTTACTGCACAGACATCAATTTCCTCCATACTGAGGAGAGCCTCGAGTGCATGCATCTTGAGGTTTAGACTTCTGGCATTGAGTAGCATTAGCTTTAGTTTTTTTATCCTTGGGTTGTCTATGGAGGTGGGTTTGTCCTTTGAGCCTTGCCTAAAAAAGGCACTATAGGGGTGGCAAGAGCCTTGGCCAGTATACGAAAGCGTAAGGGTGACAGGTGCAAGCCGTCCCTAGCGAAGCAACGTGGCTTGTCGAGCATGCCATCCCAGGCTGACAGACACTGGATCCCCTTTGAATGACACCAATACTTTAGCCAATTGTTGAAACCGATCATTTTGTCTTTATACTGTTGCATCATTCTTGGTGAGGGCAAGGTCAGGGTCATACCAGCCTGGGCTACATGGTCAGAGAGCTCCTCTATGTCTCTTTTCATGTAGTCCAGGGAGGTACGTCTCAGGTTATTCACACCAGCATGGACAATGATGGAGTCATACTTGTACTTGCTTTGGAGTGACCTGAGTGCTTGCATTATGTGGCGGATCCTGGCACCCAACAGGCAGCTTACAGTGACCTTCTCCTTGTTCAGTCTGGTGAGTGGGACGTCAGTGTGCCGGACAATAAAGTCCCCTATAACAAGTGTATTTGGTGTGTTGTTTGGCCTTAAGGCCTTAATCGTGAATTTAGAATGGGTACTTACAATTATATAACACTGCACCAGTACGAACAAGTACAAATATCAATTAAAAAGCAAGGATAAGATAATTAATTCTTACAGAGAAGTCTTAGACTAGCTGAATAATATATCCTATTGGGATAATGCTCCCCAAACCTTTGCAGACTCCGCAATGAATATATAAAATTGAAATCAGGAGATCAAGAAGAATTGTTTGTCTGAAATCAAGGTTTTCCTCTATCATATATGGGGATGTACTGTGATACCACCTGCTACTAACCATATTAACTTCCAAGGTCACCATTATTCTTAGAAAAGGCAAATATTTTTTTAACATACATATGAAGTATTTACCTTTCTCCTTTCTTCTGCAAATTCAGAGAAAAGAGCTACTTTTAAATTGTGGTGTTCAATTCAGTATAATTCAACATTTGTTTTTCTGCAAAAGAACTAGCACCCTTTGCGTACTGATAGATTTTAAAGAAGGCTAGTGTGTAGAGAATATCATCTCCTATACAGACCTTACAAAGCTTGCATGAGATTCAGCAGTGAATGATTGCTAAGAAGGGGGAATATGTATATTATGGACCTCACTGGATGGAGTCACAGGAAATATCCAGGACAACAAAGAAGTAAAATATTTGCTTAAATGAGTCAGACTTCAGTCACAAAAAATGTATTAAATTTAAGCTGACATGAACATATAGTAATTTGATATGCTTTGTGTTACTGAACTACAGAAGATAGTTGGAAACCGCTAGCATACTCAAATTTTCTCTATGCATGCCGCAAGTTATCCTTTGCTGTCAACAAGCATTAATGAGTTCTCTGTTACTGCCCCAGCCATTACTTTACTATCTGTTGTTGCCTTATAGGTTCATAGGTGCAAAGGTTCATAGATGTTTACTAGGCTAAAGACCACAAGGGTCTTTTTAAACCTACTCATGCATCTCAGATCTCTGCCAAGTTCTGGAATCCTTGATAAGTGTAAGCAGGAGCTTGGGAGATGAAACATTTATAAACAGGGGACTAGTAGATAAACCATTTACAGGCTTCCTGTGTCAGTTATAGATATAAGTGCCAAACCAGGGATGCATTTCCTATTTCCCATCCAAATGTCCAAGTTATTCTTGAATGTGATTAGGGAGAAACTCTGCTTCATATGCATTGGGAGTCTGTTCCAGAGAAAGAGTAATCTCTAGGATACATATCTGTCTCCCCAGCAGATCCTATTTATATCACAGGCAAAGTTTAAGTCTTTAGAACAGGTAATTCCAGTGCTGTTTGTTTTGTGGCTATGTAGAAGGTCCATCAGAGTGGGGTCTGACAAAGCCTTGTACACCAGGCATAGATCTCCAATCAACAGCCTGAAGGATACAGAATAAAGGGGTAGGGCCTTGAAGCAGTCTGCACAGGACATGTTATTTATGCCCTGTATTCTTTTAGAGAGGAAGCTCTGTGGATGCTCCAGTTGATGGATATGCCTGGTTATGTACATGCCAAAGGGGGAATTGTACTTAGTTATAGGTCTTATGAATGCTGATATATATTGGAATGACTTCCTTGGACTTAGATGCCATACCTTTGTTTATAAGTTTCACAACACAGAATGATTTCCTCACTATTGTAGACACATGATGGCCAAAGGACACATTACTGTTTATGTGTGTTCCGAAGTCTCTGACTACTGTATCAGCTCTTAGGGGTGTGTTGTCAATATGATAGTTACCAGGGGTGGATGACTTCCTGAAGGATGCTATTACACTTTTCTTGGCATTAGTTTTAGTCCATGGCTCTAACACCAGTTGTTTGTCTTGTCAGCCCCACCTGGAGAACATTTGTGTCATTGGGTGTTTCAACAACACCTCCTAATTTGCAATCATCTGCAAATTTAGTCAGCCAGAGGCCAAGGGCACTGGCCTTGACATCAGAGAAGTAAATGCAAAAAGGAGTGGTCCCAGGACAGATACATTAAGGACTCCACTTGTGAGTGGCTTCTCTGTAAAGGTGGACTCCCCAATTCTAACTTCCTGGTTCCTATCTGTGAGCCAGCTGGCTGTCCACTGGGTGACATTAGTGTTTGTACCTAACCTCTTGAGATTGTCAACAATGCATGAGTAGGCTATTGTGTCAAATGCCTTGGCCAAGTTAAGGTAGGCAGTGTGAACCATTTTGCCCCTATCCATTTGATGACCTTCTCAATGAAAAACACCAACATGAGTAGGCATGACTTGCCCTTGATGAAACCAATTGGTTTGATTCCACTGTCTGGAGGTTTTCTATGTCATTATTGATCATTTCCATAATAATTCTTTCCATGGTGTTACATATGAGACTAGTGAGACTTATGGGTCTGTAGATTACAGGGTCTGTAGATGGCCCACTTTGTGCAGAGGGATGACTGTTGATGTTCTCCATTCATGATGCACAAAGCCTGTTTGACAGCTACAATTAAATATCAATTCTAGAGGGCCTGATAGGTCATGGTTCATGCTATTTAAAAGGCATCCTGGGATACTGTCTGGGCCCACTGATGCAGTGTTCTTGACCTTAGAGAGAGAGCATTAAGGACCTGTTCCGTAGCGATAGCAGGGTGAGTTATATTTGATGGTATTTCCTGAATTAAGGTTGAGGGTGAGAAAGTGGTAAAGTTGGAGATGAATTTGTCAGCCAGTAGGTTTGCTATATCGTCTGGCTCAGAACAGGTAGCTCCATTTACAATGAGCTCTGCACACAATTGTGCATTGCCTTTGAGGTTGCAGGCATAGCTAAAGAATGCCTTGTAGTTGCCATTGATCTAGGAGGCCAAATTTACCTTAACTTTGGCTTTGGTAGACTTTATTTATATTTAGTTTAGTTAGTTATATTTATTTTTGTTTAGTTTGAAGAGACAGCTTTTATCCTGATGGGTGCCTCATCTCCTAACTTTTACCATGATTTTCTTCCTTCTGTTATACAGGGTCTATATTAGAAGCACAAAAAGGCTTCTTAGCAAATACGGAAACAGCAACACATATTCACTGAATCACATTTAAGCAATTCAATGAATATGTCATAGGGCAAGGAGATAGTTGGCCAACTTCATGGAGTTGCCCTTTCCTTCCCTGTAGTGCGATCTTGGAGTTGGTATATTTAGTTGGGGGGGGGGGGCAGAGCTCCCCATGTTGGGGGGTGTGGGGGGCAAAGCCTGTTTATGATGTTAAATTATTTTTTTTTTTAGCGAACGGCCCCGTAAGTTTTTTCACCAGGGAAAAATTTGATTATGTGGTTGTTCACTATTGTCAGGTTTCATGCATTATGTGTCGACTTTTATGTAGTCACACATATGCACTTTTGGTCTTATAATATAGACCCCGTTATACTGCCTATTGTTGTGATTCCACCAGGATGGCTTGGTTTTTGAGTTAGTTCTGTAGAGTTTCTGTGAGCAGTTCCCCAGTAAAGAAACCACCATAAAAAACTTCTCCAAGGCCAACTTCATGCTACTCAAGTCAGAAGTGACAAACTTCATAACACCTATGCAGACGGGAACTGAAAGTTCAACTGCTGAATCCTACACTAAGGCACTGTACGAGCACATCCACTCATGCATGAATCGTGCCATCCCAAATAGAACCAAAATGCTCTCATCCAAAAAAAGGAAGCCAATCTGGTGGTCCCCTGCCATAAACAAACTTTACAACAAAAGGAAGAAACTTTTGCAGAAAAGAGGAAAATCCCAGGATGCAAAAAACTCCCTTACTAGCCTCAGTAAGAAACTGAGATGCCTCATAAAATCCTCCAAAGCTAGTTACGAAAATAAAATTGCCAAAGATTCCAAAGACAACCACAAAGCATTCTATAACTATGTCAAGAATCTAAATGGCAATGTTCAGATCTGCTCTGAGGTAAAACAGAATAGCATTAAATATACTGATCCAAAGGATATTGCCAATATCCTGGCAGATCGATTCAGTGCCAACTTCACCCCCCTCTCACCCCCTAAATGGCCCATCTCAATACCGGAAGATTGCCAAATTCCAGTAATAACGGACACACAGGTACAAAACGCACTCTCTAAAGCCAAGAATACAGCATCCATGGGACCAGATGACATCCCGGGCTGTGTACTACATGAACTACAATATGAACTAGCACCTCACCTAAGTGTCATGTTTAATCATAGCCTCACCTCAGGTTTCATGCCCACTGAGTGGCGCAGAGCTACAGTTATCCCAATCCACAAGGGGGTATCCACCTTGGATCCCGGAAACTACCATCCCATCAGTCTGACAAGCCTTATCTGCAAGGCCATGGAGCGTATTATCATGGAACTTATAAACAAAGACATTGGCAACCTTCAAACACTGGACCACACCCAGTTTGGGTTTGTGAAGGGCCGATCTTGTCTCCTGAACCTGATTGACTTCTTTGAATCAGTCTCCAGAGCCATGGACAAGGGTAAGGTGGTCCACACAGCCTATCTAGACCTTGCCAAGGCCTTTGACACCATCCCCCACTCTGGAATCATAGATAAACTTACTAAGTTGGGCATTAATCCCTATGTCACCCAATGGGTTGCTAAATGGCTTACTGATAGAACCCACACTGTAAAAGTAGCCAACTCCAAATCCAGCTCCAGACAAGTGACAAGTGGAGTACCTCAGGGTTCAGTCCTGGGGCGCTCTTGTTTGGCATCTACTTCTCTGAAGTACAGGTCAACACTAAGGGACTCTGGCTAACAAAGTTTGCAGATGACTGCAAACTGGGAGCCATTATTGAATCCCAAATGATGTGGATACTCTACAAAAGGGTCTTACAGAAACAGATGCTTGGTGCCAGAGCCATGGGCTCAAGCTCAATGCCAAGAAATGTATTGTTATCCCCTTTGGGAAAACACATGTATCCATGAATTACCATATAGGTGGCAGTACACTAAACACAGAAAGTGTGATAAGAGACTTAGGGACACAGGTGGACAGTGGTCTCACCTTCGATAACCACATCGCCACAACAGTCAGGAAATCCTTCTATGTGGCACACCTCACCATGAAGGGCTTTTCATCCAGAAAGAAGGAGGTCATTGTCCCACTGTACTCATCCCTCATTAGACCCATTATAGAATACAACGCCCCATTTGGTATGTACCTCTCAAGACATCTGCAACAACTGGAAAGGCCTCAGAAATACCTCACTAAAAGAATCACAGGCCTAAAGCAGATGCCCAACGCTGACCGCCTTAAAAACTCCAGCTATACTCTGTCGCATATCGTCTACTCAGAGGCGATCTCTGCTTAACATACAAGGCCATGTCAAACCCAGAGCTGTTGGACATGCTACACTTAAAGAAATCCCAATCCCTCAGAGCTACACGCTCCAGGGATCTAAACCTTGTCATCACAATAAACAAAACATGCTGGAGGGATAGGTTCCTGACCCAGAGACTCCCCAGACTCTGGAATAGATTGCCCATACATGTCAAGCAGAGTGCCTCTTTGGACCTCTTCAAGAGGAACCTTGACAATTGGATGGGAGAAAGGAAATTCACCCCAGGGATCACGTCAGTCGCCCTGCTAGACAGGGGTCCAGGAAAGGAAATAATGTGGGAAGAAATAGCCAGGGAATTGTTATGGCTAGGCTTGTATAGGCCCTAGGGCTGATAGCCTAGTACCAACCTATGAACCTATGAACCTAAGCAGTGTTCTCAGGGTTTATGGGGACTTGAAATTTTGCCAGGTTATCACTAAATAGTAGGACGATCATAGGCGTTTACTAGGGTATCGACCCGTAGGTCATTTCAAGCCTAGCCATTTCATCCCAATGTAATAGCATAGATACACTAGTCAATACCCAGGACTGTATTTAGTAATGACTGCCAATGTCCAGGAGGGTTGTGGGCGCTATCCCCAGTACGAATTTATGGTGCCCCATCTACTCGTCCAGGTTCCTTTTGAATAGTGTCATAGAGGTGCTCTGTTTCACATGAATTGGTAGTCTATTACAAAGACATAGTAGTCGCTTTGACACAAATCTGTCCAGCATGTCCTGTTTAAGTTGCAGGCCATATTCAGGTCCCTGGAATGGGTAGCTCTAGTCCAGTTTGATTTACAGATGTGCAGCACGTTCATTAGGTTTGGGTGTGAGATTGCTATGTAAGCCAGGCAACGTCTCCACTAAGAAGTCTATATAATACAGAGTATAGTGACAGAGACTTTAGTCGGTCTGTGTAAGGCATATGCTGGAATCCCTTGATCATCTTTCTTAGAAACCTCTGAGGTCTCTCCAATTACTGCAGATTCTTTGTACAGTACATGCTGAATTAGGTGTAATACTCAATTATGTGCCTGATTAGAGCCAAATATAGAGGGGTTATGACCGCCTTTGTTCTCAAGGTGATGCCTTTACCTAGCAAGTATGCTACAAAGAAAGTCTTCCTTACTACAGTAGACACATGGTGGTAAAAGTTAAGGTCACAGTCAACTTGTGAACCCAGATCCCTTACCACTTTGTAGGTACACAGGGTATTGTTGTTAATTTGATAGTGTGAAGGGACATTGTTTTTGTTGAAGGAAATGATGGTGCATTTCTTTGCATTCAGTTTGGGACCGTGACTAAGACACCAGTCATTGGTCTGCAAAAGACCCTCTTGGAGAATACTGACATCATTTGGGGATTCAATAATTGCACCTAGTTTGCAGTCATCCACAAACTTGGTCAGTCACAACCTCTTAGTTTTGGCCGGCTCTTCTGAGAAGTATATACCAAACAGAAGGGGGTCCAAAACTGACTCTTGTGGCACCTGACTGGTGACAGGTCTGCTGGTTGATGTGGAGTCACCCACTTTGATAGTGTGTGCCCGGTTTGTGAGCCATTTGGCAACCATCTTACAAGGAAGGGGTTTACATTCAGTTTGCTAAGTTTATCAGTAATGCCTGAGTGTGGGATTGTGTCAAAAGCCTTTGCCAAGTCAAGGTATACTGTGTGCACAGATTTGCCCTCATCAATGGCCCTGGTCACACTTTTGAAGAAATCAACCAGATTTAACAGGCAGGATCTGCCCTTGAAGCCAAATTGGGTTGGATCCTGGGTTTGGAGGTCGCCTATGTCTTTATTTATGAGGTCCATAATGATACATTCCATGGCCTTACAGATAGGCTGATCAGACATATGGATCTATATTTACCCAGGACTGCTGCTAGGCCACCTTTGTGGAGGGGGCAACTCTTGCTCTTATCCATTTCGTAGGAACAAAGCCTGTAGTTAGACTGTGATTGAAAATGGTGTTTAATGGTGATGCTAGTTCATGTTTTAGCCTGTTTAGAAGACAGTCTGAGATGCTGTCTGGTCCCATAAAGGCTGTGTTTTTTCATTTTAACAAGACTTTAATAACCTGCTCTTCAGATATGTAGGGTGTGAGGGAGGTTGGAGCAAGGTTTGTGATACATTGTGAGTGAGTCTTGGTTTTATTTGGGATAGCACAATCCATGCATTCCTGCAGGTGCTCATAGAATGCATTTGGAAAGGATTCTGTGGATTGGGCTGTATTATCCTCTGGCCCAAGGGCTTTGAAGGATTCCACCTCAGTCTTGAGAAGTGCAAAGCTGGCTTTTGAGAAATTCTTTACAGTGATTTCCTTGGCTGCGGGTGGGGACAAGATATGGATGTCCAGGAAAATTTGTTTATGGTCTGATCTTACTAATGCGGGGTTTACCTCTGGTGTGGAACATAGAGTCCCCATGTTGGTGATGACCAGGTCCAATATGTTGTTCCCTCTTGTGGGAGTGGTGACCAGTTGTTCCATTGTGTTAGAGTTTATAAATTCAAGGAACCGTTGGGCGAGGGTGTTTGGGCTTGAGTAGTTTTCCCAGTCAATGCTTGGGTAGTTGAAGTCATGCAATAACATAGTGTTTGGGGAGACCTTCATATTCTCCAGTGTTCTCAGGAATGCCAAGTGGGGTTCCTGTAATAGGGAGGGTGTTCTGTAGCAGGCTACAAACTGAAAGGCAGTTTTGCCTGCTGTTAGTTGCACATGGATGGTTTCCCATGCTTCGTGCAGTGCCACTAACCTGGAGGTGGAGGTATCTTTGATGAATATAGATACTCCCCCTCTTTTTGTGCTTCGGTCCGAGTTTTGGGGTCAAAACGCATGGTATGAGTTATAACCTGGTAGTGCTGGGGTGCTCTCAGGAGCCTTGAACCAGGTTTCTGCTACTGCACAGACATCGACTTTCTCCATACTAAGGAGAGCCTCGAGTGCATGCATCTTGAGGTTTAGACTTCTGGCATTGAGTAGCATTACCTTTAGTTTTTTTATCCTTGGGTTGTCTATGGAGGTGGGTGTGTCCTTTGAGCCTTGCCTAAAAAAGGCACTATAGGGGTGGCAAGAGCCTTGGCCAGTATACGAAAGCGTAAGGGTGACAGGTGCAAGCCGTCCCTGGTGAAGCAACGTGGCTTGTCGAGCATGCCATCCCAGGCTGACAGACACTGGATCCCCTTTGAATGGCACCAATACTTTAGCCAATTGTTGAAACCGATCATTTTGTCTTTATACTGTTGCATCATTCCTGGTGCGGGCAAGATGCTACTCAAGGTCAGGGTCATACCAGCCTGGGCTACATGGTCAGAGAGCTCCTCTATGTCTCTTTTCATGTAGTCCAGGGAGGTACGTCTCAGGTTATTCACACCAGCATGGACAATGATGGAGTCATACTTGTACTTGCTTTGGAGTGACCTGAGTGCTTGCATTATGTGGCGGATCCTGGCACCCGACAGGCAGCTTACAGTGACCTTCTCCTTGTTCAGTCTGGTGAGCGGGACGTCAGTGTGCCGGACAATAGAGTCCCCTATAACAAGTGTATTTGGTGTGTTGTTTGGCCTTAAAGCCTTAATCGTGAATTTAAAAAGGGTACTTACAATTATATAACACTGCACCAGTACGAACAAGTACAAATATCAATTAAAAAGCAAGGATAAGATAATTAATTCTTACAGAGAAGTCTTAGACTAGCTGAATAATATATCCTATTGGGATAATGCTCCCCAAACCTTTGCAGACTCCGCAATGAATATATAAAATTGAAATCAGGAGATCAAGAAGAATTGTTTGTCTGAAATCAAGGTTTTCCTCTATCATATATGGGGATGTACTGTGATACCACCTGCTACTAAACATATTAACTTCCAAGGTCACCATTATTCTTAGAAAAGGCAATTTTTTTTTTAACATACATATGAAGTATTTACCTTTCTCCTTTTTTCTGCAAATTCAGAGAAAAGAGCTACTTTTAAAATGTGGTGTTCAATTCAGTATAATTCAACATTTGTTTTTCTGCAAAAGAACTAGCACACTTTGCATACTGATAGATTTTAAAGTAGGCTGGTGTGTAGAGAATATCATCTCCTATACAGACCTTACAAAGCTTGCATGAGATTCAGCAGTGAATGATTGCTAAGAAGGGGGAATATGTATATTATGGACCTCACTGGATGGAGTCACAGGAAATATCCAGGACAACAAAGAAGTAAAATATTTGCTTAAATGAGTCAGACTTCAGTAACAAAAAATGTATTAAATTTAAGTTGACATGAACATATAGTAATTTGATATGCTTTGTGTTACTGAACTACAGAAGATAGTTGGAAACCGCTAGCATACTACAAATTTTCTCTATGCATGCCGCAAGTTATCCTTTGCTGTCAACAAGCATTAATGAGTTTCTCTGTTACTGCCCCAGCCATTACTTTTCTTTCTGTTGTTGCCTTATAGGTTCATAGGTGCAAAGGTTCATAGATGTTTACTAGGCTAAAGACCACAAGGGTCTTTTTAAACCTACTCATGCATCTCAGATCTCTGCCAAGTTCTGGAATCCTTGATAAGTGTAAGCAGGAGCTTGGGAGATGAAACATTTATAAACAGGGGACTAGTAGATAAACCATTTACAGGCTTCCTGTGTCAGTTATAGATATAAGTGCCAAACCAGGGATGCATTTCCTATTTCCCATCCAAATGTCCAAGTTACTCTTGAATTTGATTAGGGAGGAACTCTGCTTCATATGCATTGGGAGTCTGTTCCAGAGAAAGAGTAATCTCTAGGATACATATCTGTCTCCCCAGCAGATCCTATTTATATCACAGGCAAAGTTTAAGTCTTTAGAACAGGTAATTCCGGTGCTGTTTGTTTTGTGGATATGTAGAAGGTCCATCAGAGTGGGGTCTGACAAAGCCTTGTACACCAGGCATAGATCTCCCATCAACAGCCTGAAGGAGACAGAATACAGGGGTGGGGCCTTGAAGCAGTCTGCACAGGACATGTTATTTATGCCCTGTATTCTTTTAGAGAGGAAGCTCTGTGGATGCTCCAGTTGATGGATATGCCTGGTTATGTACACGCCAAAGGGGGAATTGTACTTAGTTATAAGTCTTATGAATGCTGATATAGTGGAATGACTTCCTTGGACTTAGATGCCATACCTTTGTTTATAAGTTGCACAACACAGAATGATTTCCTCACTATTGTAGACACATGATGGCCAAAGGACACACTACTGTTTATGTGTGTTCCGAAGTCTCTGACTACCGTATCAGCTCTTAGGGGTGTGTTGTCAATATGATAGTTACCAGGGGTGGATGACTTCCTGAAGGATGCTATTACGCTTTTCTTGGCATTAGTTTTAGTCCATGGCTCTAACACCAGTTGTTTGTCTTGTCAGCCCCACCTGGAGAACATTTGTGTCATTGGGTGTTTCAACAACACCTCCTAATTTGCACTCATCTGCAAATTTAGTCAGCCAGAGGCCAAGGGCACTGGCCTTGACATCAGAGAAGTAAATGCCAAAAAGGAGTGGTCCCAGGACAGATACATTAAGGACTCCACTTGTGAGTGGCTTCTCTGTAAAGATGGATTCCCCAATTCTAACTTCCTGGTTCCTATCTGTGAGCCAGCTGGCTGTCCACTGGGTGACATTAGTGTTTGTACCTAATCTCTTGAGATTGTCAACAATGCATGAGTAGGCTATTGTGTCAAATGCTTTGGCCAAGTTAAGGTAGGCAGTGTGAACCATTTTTACCCTATCCATTTGATGACCTTCTCAATGAAAAACACCAACATGAGTAGGCATGACTTGCCCTTGATGGAACCAATTGGTTTGATTCCACTGTCTGGAGGTTTTCTATGTCATTATTGATCATTTCCATAATAATTCTTTCCATGGTGTTACATATGAGACTAGTGAGACTTATAGGTCTGTAGATTACAGGGTCTATAGATGGCCCACTTTGTGCAGAGGGATGACTGGTGATGTTCTCCATTCATGATGCACAAAGCCTGTTTGACAGCTACAATTAAATATCAATTCTAGAGGGCCTGATAGGTCATGGTTCATGCTATTTAAAAGGCATCCTGGGATACTGTCTGGGCCCACTGATGCAGTGTTCTTGACCTTAGAGAGAGCATTAAGGACCTGTTCCATAGCGATAGCAGGGTGAGTTATATTTGATGGTATTTCCTGACGGAAGGTTGAGGGTGAGAAAGTGGTAAAGTTGGAGATGAATTTGTCAGCCAGTAGGTTTGCTATATCGTCTGGCTCAGAACAGGTAGCTCCATTTACAATGAGCTCTGCACACAATTGTGCATTGCCTTTGAGGTTGCAGGCATAGCTAAAGAATGCCTTGTAGTTGCCATTGATCTAGGAGGCCAAATTTACCTTAACTTTGGCTTTGGTAGACTTTATTTATATTTAGTTTAGTTAGTTATATTTATTTTTGTTTAGTTTGAAGAGACAGCTTTTATCCTGATGGGTGCCTCATCTCCTAACTTTTACCATGATTTTCTTCCTTCTGTTATACAGGGTCTATATTAGAAGCACAAAAAGGCTTCTTAGCAAATACGGAAACAGCAACACATATTCACTGAATCACATTTAAGCAATTCAATGAATATGTCATAGGGCAAGGAGATAGTTGGCCAACTTCATGGAGTTGCTCTTTCCTTCCCTGTAGTGCGATCTTGGAGTTGGTATGTTTAGTTGGGGCGGAGCTCCCCATGTTGGGGGGTGGGGGGCAAAGCCTGTTTATGATGTTAAATTATTTTTTTTTTAGCGAACGGCCCCGTAAGTTTTTTCACCAGGGAAAAATTTGATTATGTGGCTGTTCACTATTGTCAGGTTTCATGCATTATGTGTCGACTTTTATGTAGTCACACATATGCACTTTTGGTCTTATAATATGGACCCCGTTATACTGCCTATTGTTGTGATTCCACCAGGATGGCTTGGTTTTTGAGTTAGTTCTGTAGAGTTTCTGTGAGCAGTTCTGCACAGGAAGCAGTGTTCTCAGGGTTTATGGGGGCTTGAAATTTTGCCAGGTTATCACTAAATAGTAGGACAATCATAGGCGTTTACTAGGGTATCGACCCATAGGTCATTTCAAGCCTAGCCATTTCATCCCAATGTAATAGCATAGATACACTAGTCAATACCCAGGACTGTATTTAGTAATGACTGCCAATGTCCAGGAGGGTTGTGGGCGCTATCCCCAGTACGAATTTATGGTGCCCCATCTACTCGTCCAGGTTCCTTTTGAATAGTGTCATAGAGGTGCTCTGTTTCACATGAATTGGTAGTCTATTACAAAGACCTAGTAGTCCCTTTGACACAAATCTGTCCAGCATGTCCTGTTTAAGTTGCAGGCCATATTCAGGTCCCTGGAATGGGTAGCTCTAGTCCAGTTTGATTTACAGATGTGCAGCACGTTCATTAGGTTTGGGTGTGAGATTGCTCTGTAAGCCAGGCAACGTCTCCACTAAGAAGTCTATATAATACAGAGTATAGTGACAAAGACTTTAGTCAGTCTGTGTAAGGCATATGCTGGAGTCCCTTGATCATCTTTCTTAGAAACCTCTGAGGTCTCTCCAATTACTGCAGATTCTTTGTACAGTACATGCTGAATTAGGTATAATACTCAATTATGTGCCTGATTAGAGCCAAATATAGAGGGGTTATGACCGCCTTTGTTCTCAAGGTGATGCCTTTACCTAGCAAGTATGCTACAAAGAAAGTCTTCCTTACTACAGTAGACACATGGTGGTAAAAGTTAAGGTCACATTCAACTTGTGAACCCAGATCCCTTACCACTTTGTAGGTACACAGGGTATTGTTGTTAATTTGATAGTGTGAAGGGACATTGTTTTTGTTGAAGGAAATGATGGTGCATTTCTTTGCATTCAGTTTGGGACCGTGACTAAGACACCAGTCATTGGTCTGCAAAAGACCCTCTTGGAGAATACTGACATCATTTGGGGATTCAATAATTGCACCTAGTTTGCAGTCATCCACAAACTTGGTCAGTCACAACCTCTTAGTTTTGGCCGGCTCTTCTGAGAAGTATATACCAAACAGAAGGGGGTCCAAAACTGACTCTTGTGGCACCTGACTGGTGACAGGTCTGCTGGTTGATGTGGAGTCACCCACTTTGATAGTGTGTGCCCGGTTTGTGAGCCAGTTGGCAACCATCTTACAAGGAAGGGGTTTACATTCAGTTTGCTAAGTTTATCAGTAATGCCTGTGTGTGGGATTGTGGCAAAAGCCTTTGCCAAGTCAAGGTATACTGTGTGCACAGATTTGCCCTCATCAATGGCCCTGGTCACACTTTTGAAGAAATCAACCAGATTTAACAGGCAGGATCTGCCCTTGAAGCCAAATTGGGTTGGATCCTGGGATTGGAGGTCGCCTATGTCTTTATTTATGAGGTCCATAATGATACATTCCATGGCCTTACAGATAGGCTGATCAGACATATGGGTCTATATTTACCCAGGACTGCTGCTAGGCCACCTTTGTGGAGGGGGCAACTCTTGCTCTTATCCATTTCGTAGGAACAAAGCCTGTAGTTAGACTGTGATTGAAAATGGTGCTTAATGGTGATGCTAGTTCATGTTTTAGCCTGTTTAGAAGACAGTCTGAGATGTTGTCTGGTCCCATAGAGGCTGTGTTTTTTCACTTTGACAAGACTTTAATAACCTGCTCTTCAGATATGTAGGGTGTGGGGGAGGTTGGAGCAAGGTTTGTGATACATTTTGGAGGGGATAAGGGAGTGAAGTTTTCACCACACCTATCCACTAGCAGATTTGCTATCTCTTTAGGGTCAGTGTGTGTGATACCGTTAGTCACTAGTTCAGTACATGCTTGGGTCCTACCTTTTAGGCTACTTATATAGCTGTAAAAGGCCTTATGGTTATCCTTGGCTGTGCTTGTTAAGTTTTTCTGAAAGATGCCCTTAGAGGATTTAACGTGTTGTCTTATTTGTCTGTTGAGGCTGAGGATGTTGCTTTACCATAGTTGGGGCCTTGCCTTTGTTTTCATGGACAGCAACTTTTTGCATTTGTTGTAAAGTTTGTTGAAATTGGATATCCACCATGGTAGCTTGTTTTTACTTGGTGCTCTAACTTTCATTTTTTTTTTTGGTACAGCCGAGTCTATACACTTATGCAAGTGATTGTACAGGGCTTTAGTGTAAGCTTCAGTGTATTTACCACATCCAGCTGGGGATGGGGCTTGGAATGCATTTATACCTTCCCCTAGTGGGGTATAGTTTGCCTTGGTGAAGTTTCTTAGTCTGATTTTGCTCTTTGTGAGTTCTGGTGTTAGTGCCAGCTTAAAGGTGACTAATTTGTGGTCAAATTTAACTAATGAGGGTCCGACAACTGTAGCTGTTTGTCATATTGGTGAGGACCAAATGTAGTACGTTTGTTCCTCTTGTCAGGGTATGAACAGTTTGCTACAGGGCAGGAACTTTTGTGCTAGTGAGTTAGGCCTAGAGTAGGTTTCCCAGCTGATTGTGGGATAATTGAAATCCCCCATAACCAGAGTGCTCAGGCATATTTGGATTGACTCCAGTTTGTTCAAATAAGCTTTTTTGGTGTCATAACCCATAGAGGGGGATCTATAACTGGCTATGACTTGAATGGGGGTCTTACCCACAGTAACCGGAACTTGGAGTAACTTCATGGAGTTGTCCAGTCTAACTAGAAGGGAGGTGAATTTATCTCTAATATAGATTGAAACACCACCTCCTTTGGTTCTCACATGTTTGCTTTGTGGTCTGAATGTGTAGAAGGCATTGTAGCCTTGCAAGGCTGGGGTCACTGTGAGGCCTTAAACCAGGTTTCTCTGACTGCACAGACATCTACATCTTCCAGTGATAGAAATGCTTTCAGGGAGTGCAGTTTTTGGTTTAAGCTCCTAGTGTTTAGCACCATGACCTTTATTTTACCATGATTGCCAAATTTCTTGCCGGTAAGTTTGTTTTCAAGACCTTGCCTAAAAAGGCACTATGGGGTGGCAAGAGCCTTTACCTGCAGCCAAAAGCCTAGTGGTGCCATGTGCAAACTGTCTCTGGCAAATCAGAGAGGTTTGTTGACCATGACTTTCCAGGCTGACAGAAACCTGATCCACTTTGAATGACACCAAAAAATAAGCCAATTATGAAAATCAATCATTTTTTTGTTTATACTGTGGCATCATTCTAGGTGAGGGTAGTATGTTGCTCAAGGCGAGGGACATACCTGCCAGGGACACATACTCAGAGAGCTCAATCGTGTCTTTCTATATATAGTCCAGTGAGGTACATTTTAGTTTGTTCACTCCAACATGAAGTATGACAGAGTCATAATGGTACTTGTTGCTGAGAAACCAGAGTGCATGTGTGATCTAGTGAATCCTTTCACTGGACGGGCAGCTGACCATGACTTTCTCCTTGTTCAGCCTGGTGAGTGGTACATCCATGAGTCTCACTATGGAGTCTCCAATGACAGAAAAAATTGTTTTTTAAGTGTTACATATTACGGGCTTTGGCAGGTGAAACACTGGTGTTACTATGTGTCATGGGTGCAGTGGGAACTGTGTCAGTTGTAGAAGTCTTGCGTTTTGGAGGTCTCTGGTGTTTTGGTAAGTTTTTTGAGAGAATCTTGCCTTATGTTGATTTTTGTGTTTGATGCATACTATGTGTATGAGTAGTGGTACTATCTGCATGAGTAGTGGTGAATGGGTTGACAACCTCTTCAGTGTTACTGTTTTCAGTGCGAGAGAGCAGGGATTCAAGATTCTTGGTGCAGATGCATCTCTTGCACTCTTTAGTAGAGTGAGTTATTAGTAGAAGGTTGTCATTGTACATGAGGTAATTGCTACACTGCCTCGGGAGACCCAAGTCAACAAGGTTGGCAAGAGAAACGAAGGTAGTCCAACTATCCAAAATACTAGGTTGAAGAACTGTTATCACAAAAGGGGGAATTCAGGACTGATCAAGGAGGTGCTCAGTGAATGGAAATTTCTGCCAGGGTTTTTTTGCTGGTGGTTTAACAGGTCACCGCTCCCTAGCAGTATTTCTTATACCAGAAAAGTACTAAGGATGAGGACTACACTAATATGCTACAGCTGTATCGAACAAGAAAATTGTTGAATTTATCTGTCCAGCTATGGTGCTCAAATGCACAGCAATACTTGGTGCTGCATAATGAACAAACAAGTAGAAACTTACTCAAACACAGGGCTTAAATACCAGAAGCTAAAAACTTGAAAAAAAATTTAAAAACATTCAAAAGGACCAATGAGGATGCTTACTCTAAAGCCTACACCAACCATCCTTCAGCAGACTGGTTCCAAGCAGCACACCCCTCGCACTAGCGTGCAGAAGGGCCCCTACCAATCAGTGATGGCCTGGACATTGTGCACAGAACAAACAGCCACTACAAACAGATCCAGATGTAGAAAACTTGTATCTGAACTATGCTACAGCTATTATTTATTTTCATTTATTTATTTATTTTATTTTATTTTCAATTTGATTACCGAGGACGTCCACTGGGCCAGAATGTGCCCATTTTCAATGGATGCCCGGGGAGAAAAGCTCCATAAGCAACACGAATACAAAAAGGTTACATAATGCAAAGGTAAAATACATATATAAATTTGTACAGTTAGGAACAGCAAATGTTTAAATTGTACATTATAAACACAATTAAAGACAATAGATAACACAGTTTACAGGTATTTACATTCAGAGCAATAAGTTTCAACTGTGTGAAAAATAAGCATCTGAGGTTACTTGATATTTACAATGTTTAGATACTTGGAGTCAAGAGAGAGAGCTTGCTTAATCTGAGGATGCTAGCTTAGGTTTGTTTTAGGAGAATAGAAAATAAAGTTGTAGGGAAGCATGTAGCAATGAGTATGGAGAGATCAAAGGGGAAATTTCTTAGAATTTATGTAGGGTGAAAGCAGGAGCATTTACGTTTAGTAGACAGGTATGAGAAAAGGTGGGTCTTGAAGGATTCAGAGTTAGGTATAGTCCTAAGTGAAGGAGGGAGAAAGTTCCATTTTTTGCCTAGAGAGAAAGAGAGAAGGAGTTGGCCTGCAGGACATTTGGGTTTGTGGATAGAGATTAAATTTTGGTGTTCAGATCTCAGAGATCTGATTGGGATGTATGGGGGAAGGATGTTTGTTAAGGCTGGGCATTTCTCTGTATAGAATATTAATTTGTGAGCAGTGGTTAGTTGGAGATTTTCTAGGTGGTTAGAGAGTTCCAGCCAGTTCAGAGATTGTAGGGTAAGGCAGTAGTGAGTAGAGGTTTTGGATTTAGTTGCGAATTTAGAGATCTTATAGCAAATTTCGAGTTTAGAGGTGTTGGAAGAAGATAGGTTAGTTAGAAGAGGGGCTTCATATAGTAAAGAAGGAAGGAGGTAGGTAGTTGCTATAGTATGCCTGGAGGAGTTGGAGAGAAGGTGGTTATTCCTATAGAGCATACCTAGCTTTTGGTGGGTTTTCTTTATGTTTTGTTGTATGTGGATATCAAATTTAAGGTGTTGTCTATGGTAATGCCAAGGAGTTTTGCAGAAGGGACCACTTCTATAGCAGTGTTGTTTTGGCTTAGGACTTTGAAAGCATTTTTGTCGAAAGAGAAAGCCCTGGAGGGAGGGAAAAGAAGTATTTTAGATTTATTAGACTTGAGAGAGAGATGGTTGTGGTGCATCCAGTTCTCAGTAGTGGAAAAAGCTATTTGGGTTTTAGTCAATAGTTCAGGAAGGTTAGAGGTGGCACAGACTAAGGTAGAGTCATCAGCATATTGGATAACTGTTGTGTCAGGGATGACAGTGTGAAGGTTATTTATGAAGATGTTGAAAAGCATAGGTCCCGAGGATGGACCCCTGGGGAACACCGGTGGGTAGTTACTCTAGTTTTGGTGGGAAACACTAGAGAAGATTTAACACAACAGAAAAACAGCAATGAGACACTAACTCCAAAGACTATTTTAAACAGCAAACAAATCAATTATTTTAACAATGCTTTAGCTTTACAGTAATTCCTGAATATTCCAGGGTTAGCTGGGGTTCCAAGTTTTATTTTCACTTCAAGGGAGACCATTTTTAGTGTGACCTTACCAGAGAAAACATTATACCAGGGGGTGTACAGTACTCTCCTATTAGTCAGGACCAGATGCAATATGGTTGCACCCCTGGTTGGTGTATTGACAAATGAGTCCTTTTCAAAATCCAGAAATCTCTGTGCCTATATGTTTGGTATCATATATGATTCCCAGTTAATAGTGGTATAATTAAAGTCGCCCATGAATATGATATTAGATTGAATGGTGAATATTTCTAATAAGGGTAAATACATGGTATAGGGTTTCCTGGGTCACACAGGGGGACCTATAGCGTGCAAGGAAGGGGTATTCAATTTTGTCTATGGTGATTTGAGTGGGGAGAAGCTCAAGTGCATTGTCCTGTCTGACCAGCCTTGAGGCATATTTATTTCTGATGTAAATCAAGAAAGCTCCACCTTTAGCCCCTGTCTGTGTAGTACATGGCATTACAACCTTGCATTGTGCTGTGTGCTACTTTAAACCATGTCTCAGTGAATGCACATATGCCAGTATTCTCTAAGGTGAAGAGAGCATCTAGCGAGTGGAGTTTTTTGTTTAGACTTCTAGCATTGAGCAGTAACACCTTTAGATTTTCTTGGTTTTGATTTATGTTGTTAGCACTTTGCATTGCCTAAAAAAGGCAGAGTCTATATCACCACATTGAATGGTGATAAGTTTGAATGCCCTTTGTTCGAACCTAAAAGTCCAAAAACCCTAAATAGTGAACTCACGGAACAGCAATTTTTTTCCCAGGGAAAAAAATCGCTGCTCTTTGGGGAAAAAAAATCAGAACTTTAAAACAAATTGAAGTGGGGGGCTGCCTCCCCACTTAAATATACCAACTCCGAGATCGCACTACAGTGGAGGAAATAGCAAAGCCCCAAAGATGACCCACCGTTTTTTTTTCAATGGGAAAAAAATCGATGTTACGTAACTTTGGGTTTAGGGCTTTCTGAATTTTTGATTCGAATAAAGGGTGTTAGAACTTATCACCATTCAATGTGGTGCTATAGACCCAAAACGGCACTATGGGGAAGGACAAATATTTAGCTAATAATAAAAAGCCTAGAGGGGTGAGGTACAGACCATGCCTGGCAAAGCAGTGTAGTCTGTTGACTATATCCTTCTATGCTAACAGATAGTCCACCCCCTTAGAATAACACCAGAAATTAAGCCAATTATTAAAGTTAGTCCTCTTTTGTTTGGATTGTGGCATCATCCTTGAAGAAGGTAAAATGCTGCTCAATGTTAGGCTCATACCAGCCTGGGACACATATTCTAGGAGCTCCATGATGTCTTTCCTCATATAGACTAGGGAGGTATGTCTCATGTCATTTGTACCTGCATGGACTATGACTGAGTAATACTGGTACTTGTGGTCCAGTGGCAAGGAGTGTGTCATAATGTAGTGGATCCTGGCCCATGAACCACTACCTGTCTATCTGTTACTCCCCTGTACCAACTTGCAGCTATTTATTTGCTTATGGTGATGCTCTGTGTCACTAAAACAAATATTAAATGCTTCCCATGCTACCAGTATTAAAATTGTGCTAATCAGTATCATGCCTACCATGGCATGTTGTGATGTATTTAGCAGTTGCTTTGTGCTGTGCTGATAAGAGAGTAGTCATGATTTATATCACTCCTGATAGATATTGAAACATCGTTATGCTGTGCTCAAAAATCCTATTTTCTCTAATATGTATAATTCTATCATGTTGAATATCCATGTAAACAGTTAATACTAGTGCAAACTTTAATTATATTTATGTTTATTTTTGATATATTTGGAGCTTTTCTCCGCAGGCCTCATCTGAAATGGGTTCCTCCTGCCCAGTTGTACTTTCTGATAAACCAATGTCTAATTAATTAATTAATTAATTAATTAATTAATTAATATATATAAACATAAGAAAGTTGTTTAATAAATAAATAAATATATACATACATAAGAATGTTGTGGGTTCTGCTCCCACACCCAACGGATTAATTGCTGAGTGCAGCATAAAGGAGTGCTTTGCTCTTGAATGTGTTGTCCTTTGGATAAGATGTTAAACTGAGGCCCTATCTGCTTGAGCTGGTGGTAGCCCAAGTGGATGTGAAATATCTTATGGTACCTATCAAAAAGAGTAGAGGTCCTTTATTTATTTACAAAAATTACTCTTATTTACAAAATATTTACAAATGTGCAACTACATAGCTATACAAATGGGTTTACACAATCATACTAAATTGTCATCCCTATTAGACCCCCATTCCTTTTTCCATAACCACCATCTGATTTTACTTAATACTATTGCTAAAATCCATTTCAAATTAAACTATTTTCATTTTCCAGAAAAATATGTTTTCTTGATCACATGTTGTTTCTTCATTTATATACCCTTTTTCTTTTGATCTTTTTTACCATATCCCAAAATTGATCATATTTATATTTATATAATTTTTTTTCTAATCTCTCATCTTTCTCATTTATCCACTTTAACACTTTGTACAAATTTAATGAAGCAGCATATAGCAAGGGTTTAATTAACCCTAAACTTTCTTCTTCTTTATTTACATACAAATCTCCCTTTTTTACTGAGTTTAATCTAGAACCCCATATAAATGAAGAAAAATATCTGCAATAATTCCTTTTCAAATACTATTGGCAACATAAAAGCACTTACTAAGTGTGCTATTTTTCCCATCAGTGCTGAATTATCAAATAAGCCTTTTTTTAAGTGATAATTTATATGTTCTCAAGAAAGACAGGTTTGTTTTATATATTCTATTGCTTTTTCCAATGAGGTCTACTTACACCTTCATTCCCCAATTTTATACCTAACACAGAAATTTCATTCAATGTACAATATATATATACCCCTTATCTTTACTGCATCACCTAAACCTCCAAATTTATTTTTATTTTAAGCGATCCCTATCACCTCTAGACACTTATTTGTGCAAATTACTTCGTTTACCCAAATTTTGTTTTTCGCAGTTATTATAATGTCATCTGCATACGTTAACAAAACTGGAATTCTTAATCCTTTAGGTGTTATATGCCCTGCCTCCTTCATTTTGTAACTTAGATTGTATACTATCACATTCATAACTAAGGAAAAGTGTATATAACTCATTGGATATCCCTGTCTTACACCACTCTTTGTATATACCTCTTGGCTTAACTGGCCATTTACAAGTATTTTTACTTTATTAGTATAAGCTAGCATACATAATTTCCTAACTTTCTCACTTATATTGCATTCTTTCATTATTACCCATGAGTTCATGTCCAGTTGTGTCAAATGCCTTATTAAGGTCTCCAATTATCATTATTTTTGCTTCTTCTTTTCTATAAATAATATCATCCACAATTTCTCTATCATTAATAATTCTTGACAATCCTTCCCTTTTGTACTATATACTACCTTCCATAATAGTTTTCATTTAGTTTCAAATGTCTTTTGTGTTATTTTTATAAAGATCTTATAATCATTATTATTCAATTATATCATCTCCAGTTTTTTTAATTGCCTTCTATCTTCCTTCTTCCATATGAATTTAAGTATTTCACTACATAATTGTTTATACATAAAACCTTCTTTTAACAATTCATGCCAAATCTTTAAAAATATATTGTTTGCCAGTCCCTTAAATTTGTATACATTTCATACCCTATTCCATCTGGTTGTGCAGCCAGATTTATATTTACTTTAAAGAAATCTCCTTTTCCAACTCTGTATTCTCTTTTTTTCTGTGACATTTTTTACTTTCCATGTTTTTCTCACTACTTTCTTTTTTCTTTAACAATTTCTTGTACATATTGTACTAAACTATTCATAAGCTTTTCATGAGTTATTTCTGTTTCTCCTTTTACATGTTTTATTCCTCAAATTACACTACCATCATCATTTACTAATCTACTTATATAACTCAATACTTCTCTTTGTGTTACCTTGTAAAAAATTATTTATTTTTATTTATTTTACATTTGTTTACTGTGGAGGTCTGACTGGGCTGGTAGCCCTTTTTCCGTGAAGGATCGGGGAGAAAAAAACTCCATAGTACTATTTAGCAAGCACACAGTCTTTACATATTAGTTATGCATTGGTTACAGAGTAGAAACAAATCACTAAAGAATAACAAAGTAAAAGGTAAACCAGTATTTTTGCTGATACGATTCTTGTATTTTTCTTGATTTCTTTCATATAATTCTTTTTTTTTTTTTGTCAAAGAACTTTCTGTCATTATGTTCTAAATCTTCCAATGTATTGTTACATGTTCTTTTATATTTTTCTTTCTCTATTTTTCTCACATCATATTGCCACTGTAAAAACATTTTTTTACATTATTCCTTAAATGTCATCTACCATTCAGTCCAATTTTTATAAAATGTTCTCATAGTAATGTGATCTTTCCATAACCATATTACTAATCTCTTTCCATCTTTATTCCATGCTTTCTCATTTATCCTTATATTCCGTTGCCTATTTTTTATATATTCCTTGTTTTCCTTTATCTTTATCCATATTACAATGATCAGAAAATCCTGTTTCAACTACCCCTGTTTCTGATATAATTAATATAACATAATCTATTTCAGTTCTGTACATATTCCTTTTGTAAGTCCATTAATTTTTTCTCCAAAGTTTTAACTTTCCACATATTATAGCTTCTAAAATTTTTTTCCTTATATCATTTCCTTTCTTTTTATGTTTGCCTCTTAAATCATAATTAAAGTCTAATGTTATTACAATATTCATATTTACCACTATGTAGTCTAATATCTGATGAAATTTGATTTACGTTTCTTTACAATTAGTATCAGTATATAATGTTATATTCTATATACTTGTTCTTTCCATTTTAAGTCTACAATGGTTAATCTTGCCATTTTTGCTAAACTTACATATAATATCTTTATTGTATTTCTACAGAATACAGCTATTTCAGAACATCGCTCATTTCTCAAATTCCAGACTATCTTTCCTCCCCTTAGTTTCTTTGTTAGTAATCTTTCTTCATTTGTTAAAAATATTGTCTTCTAATATAATTACATTTACATCACATGTATTACACCCCTCCAAATTCATATTCTTCTTACTATATTCTTAATGCTATTCACATTTATGGAAAGCACTCTAAAATTTTCATTTTCCCTTTTTCCTAGGTTCATGATTTCATAAAATCATAGCTAATTACTAAGCTGGTTTTCTTAGTAGGCCATTCTAAGCCTAGCCAATTACCTTTCCAAAGGTTAGAATCAAACACTGTATCTTGTGCCTGTGAGTCAAACACCTTAACCATTATACAACCACCCAGTCCTCAACTGTATATGTTCTTTTTCATCCATTTAATTTCTTTTGTTTGTACTTATAACTTTAAATTTTCTTTTTCCACCTTTTACCAATAGAATTATTTTTCCTTGTGCTACCTTCCAATATATGTCTTCTTCATCACTTATTTCAGAACCCTCTTCTATGTTGTGTTTATTTTTTATTATTTTTCCCATCTAATTTTCTTTATTTTTACTACTTATAAAATGTCTTCTCTTTGTTCATTTTCTTTCTTTATTTTTCTTTTCCTTACTATACTTTTCATTTTTGTAATCTAACCATAATTTACAATATTTCAATTCATTATTTTGCATCAAAACCTATTTCCCAACAAATATAACATTTTCTTTTGTCAAAGTTATTTATCAAATGTCCTTATTTAAAAAAACATGTTTTGGGTTATCTTCAGTGCTTTACAACAACCCTATCCCTCTCCATATTTATCATGTTTGGTGTATGTATATATTTTTTTCCCTTTTGTCATAAATGTTTGGAATGTCCAGTACTTCTTTACATGAAGTTTTCAAATGTCCTTTCAAACTCTCTCATTCTACTTCTGTTCAGATTTGTACACAATTTGCCTTTTTAATTCCCATTTAAATGCTTTTATCACATAAGGATTCCATGGGTTACAGTCAGACTTTCTTTTGCATATTCTCCAAGAAAATTTTCCATTGAAAAAAACAATCTTAGAAGTAATGTCACAAATTGTCTCTTTGTTAATAAGAATAATCTCTCTTACCTCATGTGCTTTTATACCCCCCAAAAAAGAACTATTAAATTGTTTCACACTCCATTTCTTTGTCTTCTTTACTATGACTCCCTACCATGTACTTCCACTTTTCATTTTCTTCTGCCTTCTTTTCTGCTACTCCACTTTTGCCTTTTTTTACTTTCTCTGTATATGATCTTTTCCATCTCACCACTATTCTTCAGGACTGTGTCTGCATCATCCTTTTGTATTTCTCCATAATTTCCACCAGGAAACATCTCATTCATCTCACTCACTCTGTGCCAGGTTTCTTTAAGTAAATAATGCTGCAACCTTCCCAACTGAAGGGTTGTAATTATTCATCCATCATTTGCTGGCTCCACTACATCAAACAGATTTCTTTGAAAGATTTCCTCTGAATTCTGCACACATTCTCCAGTATCAATATACGCTTTCTCCTGCATTTCTTTCACCACTCCATCATCTCCTTCTCTCTCCATCTGCCTCCCTGTTTCTCCAGGCCACCTCTGTGCCTAGAATGGAAACAGGCAGTGCTCTTCCAAAATGGGTCCCACTCACAACAGTGACAAATAGGTGAAGTTTCCAGATGTCCTGACCAAATTTCCCTAGTAGTATCAATACCACCTCAGCTCCCCTCTGAGAAGAGGTTACTAGCCTAGTGGAACTAACCCAATCAACACAGAATGAATGAATTAATGAATGAATTATTGAATAAATACATAAATAAATAAAATTATTTATTAATCTATCTATCTATCTATCTATCTATCTATCTATCTATCTATCTATCTATCTATCTATGTATCTATCTAGTGAGTAAACTGAACTGATCCTCAGACCCTTTTCATATAAGACCCTGACCATAAGGGCAAGGGTAAATACAGCATTTACACCGTGGTGGTGGTGCTGCAGTAGCGTTGTCGCCTCACAGTTAGACGTTGCCCATTCGATTCTCAGTTAGAGCGTCTTCTGTGTGGCGACATGCGGGAATGGGCGTTCCTTCATTGAAGGTTGTGTGTTAGGCCCAGGAAGCCTACACGTAAAAAAATCTGCCAATCATTAGCGGACCGGAGTTCCGCTGTGGCGACCCCTAACTGGGAAAAGCCGAAAGACACAACAACACAGGCATTTTAACATAGCCAGTCAGTTAACATGCTTGTGACAGGTTGGAAAAAGCAGTGTACCCAGAGAAAGCATATAAAGATGCAGAAAGAAAATTTAAAACTCTACACAGACAGTAAGTGGATTTCAGGATAGAATCAAAGATTTCGATTTGTGAGTCTGTAATCTTACTTATGCTTCCCTAAAACACCAGACAAAAAAACTAAGAACACCCTATCATAGGAAACGGGTGCCTTGAAAGCTTTCAGAAACACATGCAGCCCACATAACAAGAGGAACAATCTGCTCAAGGGCTTGAGTGGTAGTAGGCTTTATCTGCACTTATCACAATATGCAAAGATAAATTACTAGTAAAATATAGTAATAGTTCATTGTAAAACAGTGGTTTACAGGTTCTTCTGAAAAGAGGCAATGGGGAAATAAACATGAATTTCTACAAAAGTCTTATAATCTAGCCATATCAGCAAAAATACTGGTTTATTATTCTGACTGTCTCAATAATAGAGTTCTTGCTGAGATAAAGAAATACAATTGCCAATGATAAAAGCTGAAGAAACCAGTGAAGAAAATGGTAAAATACTGCATACAGTTTCACTGTTTAATTCCAATGTACTGGTACAATCAGCAATCAACCCCTCCCCCAGACAGCAGTGTGAGACTGAAGATCTCTACCATCCAGTTCCTACCCCTAGTGGAATAATAATACACTATGAAATATTGTGAACACCTTTCCTGAGGATGTAAATAGGGAGGCAAAATATACCCAAAATAGAAGCCCCACTAATGTTAAACAATAACTGTTTACAAGGAGCATTTCCAATGAAGGAAGACCAAAATATTAAAAAAGTAGAGGACCTACACATGTTAAAACATAACTGCTCACAGGTAGGGCAGAATTCATGAAGGCTTGCACGGAGTCTAAGAGTAGTGTAAGACTCCATGCAGCCTTTGCGATCCAGGAACAGCCCAAATTCCATGTAAGAGACCAGCTAAAACGTCTCTTACACGGAGTGGGCGTGGATAAGCTAATCACCTCACTTGCAGCTGAATAGCATGCAAATGAGGTTGATTAGTGATCCAGGAAGCCCAAAGCAGCCCGTGTAAGAGCTGTTTTAGCTGCAGAAATGTACTCAGTTGACAACTGAGTACGTTTCTGCAAAAACCACAATGGAGCCATGTCAGCTCCAAATAAAGGGTGCATATGTGTCAGGCAGCATGCCAATGGCCAAATATGTGGCCATTGGCAAAGTACCCCCATGCAAATATGAGAAATAAATATTTTTTTTCGGCGATCGCCGGTGTTTAAACGCAGCGCAGCCCCGCGCAAACGGACTGCGCTATATAAAACATAAAAATGAAGGTTATAAACCCACAAATGTGGGTTTTATGTAATACATGGATTTACAATGCAGGGACCAGCAGACCAAAAACAATATGGCCACCGTTTAGTGGTCGCTAAGGGGGGAAGCTGAGTCTAAGAGATGTAACTAAGCATTAGGAGGCAATCTGATGCAAATGAGTGTTAGGATACTGAATTCCACTGTCACATAGCAAATGAGCACATTCTGAGTAGTGTAAGAGATACATAAGGGGGAGGAATAGAGTAGGAGATAGGTGACATCACAGGGGGGAATGGCAGAAAGAAATGCAGTTCATTAGAGGTCAGAGTTACATGACAGATGTCAGACACATATCATGGAAAGAGGAGTGCCACAACATAAGCATGGGAAAGTCAAGAAATGGAAGGTGCACACTGTTGCCTACACCAAAGTTTCTTGCTGGGCGTGCATGCGCACTTGTGTGCCATGAAGCGCGAGTAAGACTGTGTGCGCGCGTGTAAGGCAGACTGAGCATGTGGGAGCGTGTTGGGAGATGTTTAACACTGTTTGCGTGGGTGTGCACGCGTTTTAACCCGAATAAGCAGATTCTGAACCGTGTAAGCATGTGTGCACGCGTGTAAGCCACTGTGAGCGTGCTTCTGCTGGTATACACGCTGCTCCCCCCTGAGGAAACAGAAAGGAAAAAGGAAGCAACAGAATCCGTAGGAAGCTAGCAGGGAATACTGCTGGAGCTAGCAGGTGAAAACAATTAGAAGCAGGCAATTACACAGGCAGAATAGTAGCCCAGCCCAGCACTTAAAACTCTGCAAACAGCAGTGCAGGATGTTTCTCTCAAGAGACACTGCAAGACAGGACTAAGCTATTAGAAGTGAAAACTGAAAAAGCTGAACTCAGAGCAGAAATGTTAAGGGCTGCCATAGCTGTCATAATGAGACATAGGCGACTTGCTGAGGGTGGTGACAATGCAGATGGTGCCAGACAACCCACAGTGAGGAGACGGAGAAGAGTGTACAGGCCCAGGGTCACCTACCACAGGTTACATGAGCTGGAGATAGTAGAGCGCTATAGAGTGGACAGAGACTTCCTGCAGCAAATAGTTGAGCTGTGCAGGCCACGCCTCACACACAGAACCAACAGAGGGGAACCCATCCCAGTGGAAACCAAGGTATGTGTTGGCCTAAGAATACTAGCAGCAGGTACCTTCCAAAGACCAACTGGTAATATGATGGGGATATCACAGGCATCAGCCTCCAGGGTACTGCACCAGTTCCTGGATGCCATGTCAGCACATGTCGGTGATCATGTATATTTCCCCAATGCCCGTGAGGTATTGGCCAGCAATGTGCGTCTCTTCCAGCAAATAGCAGAATACCCTGAGGTAGTGGGTGCAATAGACTGCACGCACATACGCATCAAAGCACCAGCTGGTGAGCAGGGTAGGGCCTACATTAACTACAAGGGCTTCCCCTCCATCAACTGCCAGGTCGTGTGTGATGCCCAGGGCATAATAATGAATGTGTGTGCTGGCTGCCCTGGGAGCTACCATGATTCCCACATCTGGCATTTGACGCAGCTGTACCAGACATTTGCCAATGGGGACATCCCACACGGACACCTAGTGGGGGATGCAGGTTATGCACTGGAGCCGTGGATGATGACACCCATCAGAAACGCACACACACCTGAACAGGAACGCCATAATGAGGCACAAACACGTAATGTAATAGAGCGTGTGTTTGGGCTGCTCAAGTCATGGTTCCGGTGTCTGGACACATCTGGTGGAGCCTTGCAGTACACACCAACTACATGTACCCAAATTGTCATGGTATGTGCTATGCTACATAATATGATCTTGCGAAAACAGCTGCAGCAGGACCAGCATAGGGCTGGGCCAAACAGCCCCCCACCATTGCCAAGGCCATCGCAGGCAGAGCGTGACTTGGAGGAGGAACAACCTGAGCCTGCCCCAGTAGGCAGAAGGAGGTGTGCCCAGTATGCCCTGGCCTTGGCAAAGAGGCAACGCATAGCACATACACTGGCTCAGTAGGAACCCTGGGAATGATACCCCCTCTGATTCACTCAAATAATAACAGGGATGCCTAAAATGACATGACCTGCTCACAAACATGTACAGGGAGTGTAATATGTGCATCTGACAGAGGCAGCCCTGCAGCACCACCTGAGGCATGAATGCCATGTGTTAAGTAATGTAACACCATGTACTATATGCACACCTGAGAACCGTGACTAACATCCTACCCTCACCAAGCATCATGCCACAATATGACAATGAGATGATCAATTGCAATAATTGGCTGAAGTATTGCAGTTAGTCAAAGGGGATCCAATGTGTGCCAGCCTGGGATGACATGCTGAGCATGACATGATGCTCCACCTGCTAGGACTGGTGTGCACCTATCAGTGCTGGCCGTATGGATACTGGCAAAGGCTGTTGTTACCCACAGCGTGCCCTGAATAGGTAAGGCTCAAAACACAAACCTACCTTCATAGGTATCAGAAGGGATAAGAACCTAGATGTAATGCTACCCAATGCCAGAAGTCTAAACAGGAAGATGCATGCAGTCTAAACTCACCCAGTATGGAGAATGTTGATATCTGTGCTGTAACAGAAAACTGGGTCAAGGCTCAAAACAGCACCCTAACACTACCAGGTTACACCTCATACTGTGCTGTACAACCTCAAAACATGGAACAAGCTACAAAAGGAGGGTGACTAGCAATAATTGTCAAGGATAACCACACCCCCATGTTGGTACCACAACAAGAAGCAGCATGGACTAGCCATGGTCAAGTAACAGTGACTAAAACTGCCCCCCAGTTTATAGCCTGCTACAGACTACCATCCCAACACCAGGAACTGCACCTGGCCTATGTTGGAATACATGAATATATCAAGTCCTCCAAACCACATTATATTGGGTGACTGAAAATACCCAGACATAGACTGGGAGCATTATACTAGCTCCAACACTGTAGGACAAAAGTTCATAGAATCCATAAACCAAAATGCCCAGGAACAACATACCACTCCCACAAGAGGGGTAAGCATACTGGATGTGATAATCAGCAACATGGGTACTGGATGGCAAGATGAGAAGTGTATTGCTCACTGGTAAGACCAGACCATAGAGTAATCACACTGGATATACACATCCTGACCACAGTCCCTGGCCAGAAAACCACAGTGAAAAACATGTGTAAAGCAAAATTTGCACTCCTCCAAACTGATGTGGAATCCATTAAAGGTCCTGTGCAGGTGCAAAATATGGGCCACACCTCAGAACCTGTTATACAGGCATTCCATAAACACTGCCAGGAATGCTTGGATTATGCAATCCTAAATTAAAACAAGACACAATGCCATACACGCAGGCATCTGGCATGGTGGACACCAGCCATAACCAAACCATGCAAGAGTATGAGGAAGGTACTACATGATAGAGCAAACATAAAAAAAGAAGTAATCACTGATCAGTAGTATGGTAATAAAATATGTCCACACATACAATCCACTAAGGCCAGCCACAACAAGTTGAATCTGTGAATCTTGAGGCAATGTTACACCTGCCCCAAGTACACAGACAACCCCCAACTCCCCCTAAGAAATACAAATATATGTGAGAAATGCAACCATCTATCCAAACTGGAGGCTGAGCTCCCTCAACTCAGTACTCCAAAACTAGTCAGGAGGAGAAGGTAACCACACACACCACAAACCCAGTCCCACATAGACCTATCACAACTGCAAACCAAAGACATAAACACAGAAAAACATTCCCGGAGGCCTGAATTACAAACACACCACACCAACAGAGGCCTCCAAAGCAGACACCCAATCAAACAACCTCCAAACATAGCACATGCAACACATAGTACACAAAGCTGGTGTGCCAAACAGTCACAGGCCAGAAGGAGAAACAACATGCCTGATACAGTTGTAATAGGTGACTCCATAGTGAGACACGCTGCTGTCCCGCACACCAGACTGAACAAGGGAAAGGGTACAGTAAGCTGCCTGTAGGCTGCTACAATACGCCACATAACACAAGTATGCAGGTCACCCCAAAGCAAGTAGAAATATGATGCAGTCATAGTCCATGCTGGTGTGAATGACCTGAGATGTACCTCCTCGGACTACATGAAAAGAGACATAGATGAGCTCTCCGATCATGTAGTCCAGGCCGGTATGACACTGACCGTTTGCAGCATCCTACCCTCACCAAGAATGATGCCACAGTACAAACACGGAATGATCTGTTATAACAAGTGGCACAATTACTGGTGTCATTCCAAGGGGATCCAATGTCTGTCTGCTTGGGATGTCATGCTTGACAAGCCACGCAGCTGTTCCAGGGATGGCTTGCACCTGTTACCCCTGGGCGTCTGGATATTGGATAAGGCTTTTGCCACCTCCATAGAGCCTTTCATAGGCAAGGCTGAAAAGACTAACCCACCACCGTACAAAACATAAGTGGAAAGAAACATAAGGGTAATGCTGACCAATGCCAGATGTGTAAACCTCAATATGCATGCTCCCGAGGCCATTCCCAGCATGGAGAACATCGATGTCTGTGCAGTGACAGAAACCTGCTGCAAGCCTCCTGACAGCACACCAGCACTACCAGGTTATGCCACATATCATGCGTTATGGCCCCAAAACCTGGAACAAAACATAAAAGGAGGGTGAGTATCCATATTCAGCACAGACACCCATACGTCCAGGTAACTGACAATGCACAAGGCATTGGAGTCCACCCATGTGCAACTAACCGTAGGCAAGACTTCTGTACAGTCTGTAGCATGCTACAGACCACACTCTCACACACAGGAACCCCACCCAGCCATCCTGAAGACACTGGACAGTATGAATGTCCCACCAAATACCAAACAAGGTACTCACAAATTACCACATAGGTGGTAAAGCATTATGTATGGAAGGAGTAATTAGGGACCTAGGGACACAAGTGGACAGTAACCTGTTATGTGACACTCACATTGCCAATGTGGCTAGGAAGACTGTCTATATTGGACACCGTATCATGAAAGGATTCACAGCTATGTCAACAGAGGTCATTGTGCCCCTATACTGTTCTCTTATTACACCCATAATCTAGTACAATGCCTCATTTGGGATGTACCTTACCTGACACCTGCAACAGTTAGAAAGACCTCAAAGGTACCTCACCAAGAGGATAAAGGGTTTCAAATATATGCCATATGCTTCCTGGCTGTAGACACCCCAGCTGAATGCAGTGACATACTGCCTACACAGAGGCATTGTATGTCTGTTGTACAAGGCCATGTCCAACACAGGAGTAATGGACATGCTCCACCCCAGAAAACTCAAAGCCATCGGAGCTGTGAGAGTGAGAGATGTCAACCTCAACACATAATGAAATAGGATGTACTGGAGGGACAGATACATAACCCAGAGGCTCCCCACACCCTGGAACAGAATCCTACTCCATGTTAGGCAGAGCCCCTCACTGACACTCTTCAACAGGAACCTTGCCAAGTGGATGGATGATCGTAGAGTTACACTGGGGGTCTTCACTGTGTCACATCCAGACAGAGGCACAGCAAAGCAAATCATAAATGGCCATAATATTCACATAGCAAGGGGTGGCGAAAGCCACACACACTCTGGCTAGGCTTACAAATGCCCTAGGGTGGATAGCCTAGTATGAACCTATGAGCCTATGAAGATACAAATTGTACAGGACACTAAGGATAATCCCAAGGCTCCCACAACTGATGGTAGGAACCGTGTTGGGAATTCACAGACATGCTCTGAATCACACAAATATTACAAACAACATACCAAACACGCACACATATTGCCAACATACATCCTGACAGGTGCAGTGCAAACCCCTCCCGCCAGAATGCAAAATATCTATCCCAGCAGACTGCTGGCCCCCTGACATTGCAGATTCTGAGGTAACAGCCAGCATCTATAAAGCAAAACACACAGCAGCAATGGTATGAGATGGTGTCCTGGGCTGAGTCCAACATGGACTCCAAGAAGAATGGAATGCCAAATCACACTACTGCTCAATGTCAGCCTTACCACAGGATATGTACCCAAAGAGCAGTGTACAACAACAGTGGTCCTTCTCAACAAAGGTGTTGCCTGAATTGATACTGAAAACTACCACCCCAGAATCCTGAGAAGCTCGGTCTGCACAGCTATGGAAAGGATCAGCATGTACCGCAGACATAAAGATATTGGGGACCTACTGACACCGGACCCTACCCAGTGTGGCTTTGTTAAGTGCAGATCCTGCCCCTAAACATGTTTGACTCATTTGAAACAGTCATTAAGGTCATTGATGAGGGCAATGTGGTCCACACAGCGTAGCTGGACCTTGCAAAGGCTTCTATACAATACCCTACGTGTTCATTATAGATATGCTCACCAGCTTAAATATAAACCCCTATGTCAGTAGAGGGTTGCAAACCAGACCAAGGACAGAACTGACATGGTCAGACATGCTGCAGCCATGTCAGGCTACAAACCAGATATAACTGGCATCCCACAAGGCTTGGTCCTGGGACCTCCCTCATTTGGTATATATGTCCCATAGGTACAGGCCAACATGGAAGGACTGTGTCTGAACATGTTTGCAGAGGACTACAAACTGCCCACCATATCTGACCCTCCAGCTGACACAAGCATCCCACAAAAGGGCCACATAGAAACAGACAACTGGTGCCATAGCCATGTCAGCAAGCTAATTGCAGAAAAGTGTATAGTCAACCCCCGTGGATATACAGTAAGTGCCCACCAATTACCACATAGGTGTGAACCCATTACGCACTTAACATGTAATGAGAGACCTGGGGACACAAGGTGATAGATATCCTGCATTGGACAAACATGTGGCTGTAGTGTTTACAGAAACATACCATATACCTACCTAATCATGAAGGTTATCAGATCTAGATAAGGGGAGGTCATTGTGGCTCTGCAGTCATCCTTCATCAGCGTTACAATTGACTACAACAGCCCCTGTGGGATGTACCTCAGCAGACACCTCCATCAACTGTAAAGTCCCCAACAGTACCTCACCAGGAGTATCAAAGAGCTTGCACAGATGCCATGTGTTGCCTGATTAAACAAACTGCAGCTACACACACTGCCATACTGCCCACCCAGAGGCAAGCTGTGCCTGATGTATAAAGCCATGTCCAAGCTGGAATCAATAAACATGCTGCACCTTGTACAATATGAATGGCAGTGAGCTATGCACATGACAGGCCTGAACCCCAGCACTGACATACATAGGACAAGCTGTACTGCATGATCCATAACACAGAAGCCACCCCCACTCATGAGTAAACTCCCAGTACAGGCTATCCATAGAGTCACTCATCGATTCACCTCAAGAGGAATCTTGATGAGTGGATGGGAGATGGTAGGTTTACCCTGGGTATCACTGTTATGTCACAGGTAGACAGAGGCACAGTATACTAACCATGACATATGTCATGGCAAACTCCACTTACAATGTGTGTCGAAGGACAAACACACTCTCCGACTAGCATTAGAAATGGCATAGGGCACATCGCTAGTGTTTGCAAATGTACACCTATGTTGTGGAATACACTACCAATGTTGGACAAGCCTGGTTTAAGTAGTTCATATCTGAATATAATGCAACATGGTCAGATGTGCACAACTGGCCCCTAACCAGGCTGTTGTGCTCACTATGGAAATGTAAAGCAGTGATAGGACTAAAGCCCAGGATACTGTCCACCACAGTCAAAGTACTGAACCAGTACACTATACGGTACTACAGTGTTAGGTCAGTATGAAAGGATGTTGACAACTGTATGCAAAGTATCCCATGCAAACCCTGCAGGCACAGTATAATCCCTGTTGTGTTCACACACAAAGCAGTCGGACAGTAACTACACAACATGACACACAACACACAACCATAAACGGGAGATATTTGTTGAAGTTCACACACATCCACAAATGTGGTGGGCTGCAGAGTTCAAGATATGGAAAGCTCACACTGGGCATGCTCACACACTTTGATAAATGAGACATATGTCAGACAAGGAAGGCTGAACTGGGCATGCTCACACACTTAGGCCAAATCTCAGTTTAGCAGTTGGCCACACATATCTGGTGTTTGTACGTGTTATTCCAGGAACCAACCACATTACAGCAATCTGCCCAGTGCACACAGTTAAATGACTACAGAGACATACGTGATATAGTGGATCCCTCCCATATCCAAACATCTTCCACAGATACACAAGTTGTTCATACAAACAGGGAATGCTATGGCAATAAAGACCTGCAAACAGTCTATCAGCAACAAATAATGTGCATTTGACAATTAAACATATGGGTGCAGAGGTCAACACTAGGCTGTTTGCCCTAGAGAATGACAGCTTAGCCAGAGTGTGCTTGGCATCTGCCTCCCCACAGGATGCACATTCCCCTTTCTAAACACTGATGCTGTCAGCACCCTATAAGTACAGCAGGAGAAGGGAAACATCCCAGTAATGCAAATAGCGCGCTCCGCTAATGCGTCCGTCTCAAATGTCATAACATAGTTAGATAGGGGTTTGAATCCTGCAAATGCTCAGTGGGTGTGTGTGAGTGGGGTTGGTGTGTGTGCAAGTCTGTGTGAGGGAAATGTCCCTTTTGGCAACTGGGAAAACACACTACAGGATGCACATTCCCCTTTCTAAACACTGATGATGTCAGCACACTATAAGTACAGCAGGAGAAGGAAAACCTCCCAGTAATGCGAATAGCACGCTCTGCTAACACGTCCGTCTCGAGTGTCATAACATAGTTAGGTAGGTGTTTGAATCATGCAAATGGCAAGTGTGTGTGTTTGGATGAGGGGGGTTAGTGTGTGTGCAATTTTGGTGAGAGAAATGTCCCTTTTGGCAACTAGGAGAACACACTACAGGATGCACATTCCACTTTCTAAACACTGATGATGTCAGCACCCTATAAGTAAAGCAGGAGAAGGGAAACCTCCCAGTAATGCGAATAGCGTGTTCTGCTAATGCGTCCGTCTCGAATGTCATAACTTAGGTAGGGGTTTGAATCTTGCAAATGCTCAGTATGTGTGGAGGCAGTCAGTGTGTGTGCAAGTCTGTATGAAAGAAATGTCCCTTTTGGCAACTAGGAGAACACACTACAGGATGCACATTCCCCCTTTCTAAACGATGATGATGTCAGCACCCTATAAGTACAGCAGGAGAAGGGAAACTTCCCAGTAATGCGAATAGCGCACTCTGCTAATGCATCCGTCTCGAGTGTCATAACATAGTTAGGTAGGGGTTTGAATCCTGCAAATGGCAAGTGTGTGTGTTTGGATGAGGGGGGTTAGTGTGTGTGCAATTTTGTGTGAGGGAAATGTCTCTTTTGGCAACTAGGAGAACACACTACAGGATGCACATTCCCCTTTCTAAACACTGATGATGTCAGCACCCTATAAGTACAGCAGGAGAAGGGAAACCTCCCAGTAATGCGAATAGCACGCTCTGCTAAAGCATCCGTCTTGAGTGTCATAACATAGTTAAGTAGGGGTTTGAATCCTGTAAATGGCAAGTGTGTGTGTTTGGATGAGGGGGGTTAGTAATTTTGTGTGAGGGAAATGTCCCTTTTGGCAACTAGGAGAACACACTACAGGATGCACATTCCCCTTTCTAAACACTGATGATGTCAGCACCCTATAAGTACAGCAGGAGAAGGAAAACCTGCCAGTAATGCAAATAGCGTGCTCTGCTAATGCGTCCATCTTGAGTGTCATAACATAGTTAGGTAGGGGTTTGAATCCTGCAAGTGTGTGTGTTTGGATGAGGGGGGTTAGTGTGTGTGCAATTTTGTGTGAGGGAAATGTCCCTTTTGGCAACTAGGAGAACACTACAGGATGCACATTCCCCTTTCTAAACACTGATGATGTCAGCACCCTATAAGTACAGCAGGAGAAGGAAAACCTCCCAATAATGCCAATAGCGTGCTCTGCTAATGTGTCCGTCTTGAGTGTCATAACATAGTTAGATAGGGGTTTGAATCCTGCAAATGGCAAGTGTGTGTGTTTGGATGAGGGGTTTAGTGTGTGTGCAATTCTGTGTGAGGGAAATGTCCCTTTTGGCAACTAGGAAAACACACTACAGGATGCACATTCCCCTTTCTAAATACTGATGATGTCAGCACCCTATAAGTACAGCAGGAGAAGGTATGTGGCATGGACAATGACGGAGTCATATGTGTCCATGCCTCTGACTGACCTGTATGCTTGTTTTATGTGGTGGACCATAGTGCCCCACGGGCATATCATAGTGACCTTCACCTTGTCCAGCCTGGTGAGCGTGACCTCACTGTACTGGACAATAAAGGTACCTAACACAACTGTGGCAGGTGTGTTGTCTAGCCGTACAGGCTGTGACTGTTTGGCACACAGGATTTGTGTGCTATGTGTTATGCGTGATGTGTTCAGGCATAACGTATGCCTGTGTGCTAGCTGCAGAGGTGTCTGCCGCTCAGGCAGGATGCTATTCTTAGGCTCCATGAATGGCCCAGTGTGTTCACGTGCTTGTATTGCTGTCAGTGTAGGTCTACATCAGACTGGTATTGTAGTCACTGTAGTATTTCATGCCACCTGACAGGTTATGCCAGTACTGGGTTCAGAGTGCTTAGTCCCCAGTTTGGCTATGTGGTTCCATCTCATACATGTGTTGTACATCCATGTGTAGGGGAGAGGGTTGACTGTGTACATGTGGCAGCTGTGACATTGCCACATGACCCACATATTCCACAACTGTACCATAGAGGTGACTGACAACTGACCTTTGCACATGCTACCATAGTATTGTGATTGCCATGGTGATTAACAGCACATAGGGCCAATGGGGAACAAGGTACATAGGTTCATAGGTTCATACTAGGCTATCTGCCCTAGGGCATTTATGAACCTAGCCAGAATGTGTTTGGCTGTCGCCATCCATTGTAAATATATCTTGCCATGCCCTTTTCCGAGGTTAGTATACTGTGCCTCTGTCTAACAGTGACACAGAAGTGATACCCAGGGTAAACCTACAATGTCCCATCCACTCATCAAGATTCCTCTTGAAGAGAGTCAATGAGGGACTCTGCCTAACCTGGACTGGGATTTTATTCCAGAGTGAAGTGAGCCTCTGGGTTATGAATCTGTCCCTCCAGCATGTCCTATTTATTTCAGTGCTGAGGTTCAAGTCTCTCAAGCGTGTAGCTCGATGGGATTTGGATATTCTCAGGTGCAGCATGCCCATTAATTCCGGGTTTGACATGGCTTTATACATCAGGCACAGATCGCCTCTGAACAGGCGGTATGCCACTGAGTAGACTCAGCATATGGTCAGCATATGGCATCTGTTTGAGCCCTTTGATCTTCTTGGTGAGGTACTTTTGGGGTCTTTCCAGTTGCTGCAGGTGTTTGGTAAGGTACATCCCAACAGGGGTATTGTACTCAATTATGGGCCTGATGAGGGATGAGTAAAGAGGCACGATGTCCTCCCCTGATCTAGATGTGAATCCCTTCATGATGGGGTGGGCTATATAAAATGTCTTTCTAACCACTTTGGCCACGTGGTTGTCAAATGAGAGATTGCTATCAACTTGGGTCCCCAGGTCCCTAATTACTTCTTCTGTACTTAATGGATTACCTCTTATGTGGTACTGTGTGGGCACTTTGTTTTTGCCAAAGGGGATGGCTATACACTTTTTTGCATTCAGCTTGAGGCCATGGCTCTGGCACAAGTTGTCTGTTTCTATGAGGCCCTTTTGGAGGATGCTTGTGTCGGCTGGAGTGTCGATTATGGCGGGCAGTTTGCAGTCATCTGCATATTTGGTCAGCCACAGTCCTTCCGTGTTGGCCTGTACCTATGATAAATATATACCAAACAAGAGAGGTCCCAGGACTGAGCCTTGTGGGACACCACTTGTAACTGGTTTGGAGTCTGGCATGGCTCCAACAATTCTAACCATGTGGGTTCTGTCCTTGAGTCAGTGTGCAATCCATCTAGTGACATAGGGGCTTATATTTAAGCTGGTGAGCTTCTCTAGAATGCCCGAGTGGGGTATGGTATCGAAGGCTTCTGCGAGGTCCAGGTAGGCTGTGTGGACCACCTTCCCCTCGTCAATGGCCTTGGTGACTGTTTCAAAGAAATCAACCAGGTTTGAGAGGCAGGATCTGCCCTTAACAAAGCCAAACTGGGTATGATCCAGTGTCTGTAGGTCCCCAATATCTTTATTTATGAAGTCCAAGATGATCCTTTCCATAGCTCTGCAGACTGAGCTAGTGTGGCTTATGGGGCGATAGTGTCCAGGATCCGTTGAGGCACCACCTTTCTGTAGAGGGACCACTGTTGCTGTACGCCACTCTTTGGCCACATATCCTGTAGTAAGGCTGGGATTGAACAGTAGTTTTATGTTTGGTTGTAGCTCTTCTTGGAGTTCATGTAGGACACAGCCCGGGACACTGTCTGGTCCCATTGATGCAGTGTGTATTGCTTTGGAGAGGGTGGCTCTTACCTGAGCATCTGAGATGTCAGGGGGGCAGCACTCTGCTGGGATACATATTTGCCCTTTCGGTGTGGAGGGGGGGGGAGAAGTTTGTGCTGAACCTGTCAGCTAGAATGCTGTCAATGTCTGTCGGTTTGGTGTTTCTATTGACATTTTGGACTACCTATGAGCATATCTGGGAATTACCACCCAGGTCCCTAACATAACTAAAGAAAGCCTTGTGATTATCCTTAGTGTCCTGTGCAATTTCTCTCGAAGCTGGCCTTAGACAATCTTATGAGTGCCTGTAGTTATTTGCTAATACTGATCAGTGATGCCTTCCCTTTTTGGGATTTTGCTGTATCATTTAGTAGCTTCCTCCTTCTATTGTGTAGTTTGTTTATGGCTGGGGTCCACCAAACAGGACGTCTGCCTTTGGAGGATTGGGTCTTGGTCTTATTCGGGATCACATGATCCATGCATTCCTGAAGGTGTCCATAGAATGCGTTTATAGAGGAATCTGCGGTCTGGTCTGTAGTTTCCACAGGCCCGGGGGCTTTGAAGGTTTCCACCTCAGTTTTGAGGAGTGTGAATTTGCTTTAGAGAAGTTGTTCACTGTGGTGTTCTGGGCAGGGGGTGGGGTCGGGATGTGAATATCCAGTGAGATTAGTTTATGGTCTGATCTTACCAGTGAGGGATACACTTCTGATCTGGAGCATAGAGTCCCCATGTTGGTGATGATCAGGTACAGTATGTTTCCCCTTCTTGTGGGAGTGGTAACAAGTTGTTCCATAGCATTTGATCTCATATATTCTAGGAATCTTTGGCCTAGGGTGTTGGAGCTAGAGTCATGCTCCCAGTCTATGTTTGGGTAGTTGACGCCCAATATAATGGTGTTTGGAGAGACCTTCATATTTTCCACTGTTCTCAGGAAGGCCGAGTGCAGTTCTTGGGTTTGGGAGGGTGGTCTGTAGCAGGCTATAACCTAGAAGGCAGTTTCACCCATTGTTAGTTGCACATGGATAGTATCTGATGCTTGGTGCTTTGCCACCAACCTGGAGGTGTGGGTATCTTTGATGAATATCAATACTCCCCCTCCTTTTGTGGTTCGTTCCAAGTTTTGGGGCTGAAAAGCATGGTATGAGGTATAACCTGGTAGTGCTGTGGTGCTCTCAGTAGCCCTGAACTAGGCATCTGTTACTGCACAGATATCAATGTTCTCCATGCTAAGGAGAGTTTCGAGTGCATGCATCTTGAGGTTTAGACCTCTGGCGTTGGGTAGCATTACTCTTAGTTTCTTATCCCTTGTGATACCTATGAAGGTGTGTTTGTCATTTGAGCCTTGCCTAACAAAGGCACTATGGGGGTAGCAAGAGCCTTTGCCAATATCCGAAAGCCCAGGGGTGACAGGTGCAAGCCGTCCCTAGCGAAGCAGGTGGTTCAACAGAAGATGAATATGTGAGGGTGTAGTGCCTGTGATTAGTTAGCAGTAGCATATATGACTGCTCACATGGACAAATGCCAGGTAAGTCATATGCAATGTGTCACAGGCAACGTACATGTGAACAGGACAAACAGTGACATTCTGTCAAGTGAGACATGGACATACATATAGTAAGCTATGCAGATGTCACTAGGAGTCCACAGAAGCTCTGTAACTATGCATTGCAGGTGGGATCAGTATTCCATGGTAATTGCAAGCAAACATGCATGCAAACAAAGCTACAGTAAGCAGGGCTGCATGTAGTTCATTGTACAATAAACAAGCTGTACCACTTCCAGTAGGTAACACTGCAAATATGCAGGCACTATGCACATGTACATGGAAATACACAGGTCAGATGGCTAGGGTCCAGTCTCAGCGCACACAAGTGTACAGACCATGTACTGTCAGGATGTACAATAACTGGATGGAAACCCATGTGCTCATACCTGCAGTAATACACATGTCAAATAACAGACACTGAGCCTTCACTCAGTGGTTCCATACTTAGTAGGATGTATGCTAGCATTACTCTTAGTTTCTTATCCCTTGTGATACCTATGAAGGTGTGTTTGTCATTTGAGCCTTGCCTAACATATCAACATCCTCAAACATCCGCATTGCAGAGTCCAGTGTGGGCAACATGCCACTTGCAGTTTACATGCCCATCATTGCGTATTAATACTTTCATTACCTTATCCCCTGTGCTACCTATGTAAGTAGCCTTCTGTTGACATCCTTACCACCAGGATGCCAACATGTGCAGATGATACACTATGGTACTTACCATGGGTGTAGACAACAGTACATGACAATCATACCCTTACTGCATCAGGCATGCTGTGATATACCCACAATTATTTCAGCACACAGTACTGTTAACAACATGATACTATTACTACACGTCTATGTAGTCACCCTGTGCATCAGCAACATGTTAACATGTACCTGCACTGATGTTACAGATTGCAGGAGGTGGCACAGTTTCATCATATGCACAGGGTGTGAACTTGGTATACCTGAGTCAGCCACCGATACCACCGATTGACATGTATGTGTACGTGTGTTGGTGAGGGACAGCAGTACAAGGTGGGGCAATGCTGATGCAGTGCGTGCATGTATGCGGTAGCCCTAGGTGTTGTCAATTCGCATGTGTGTGTATGGATGCACACAGTTCCACCTCATGGCTGCCATATACTGGTGTTTGTGGACAGTCACAGACTGTACCTGCCAGGTCATACAGATCAGTGTCTCTGGCCACGGACACGGTACCTGTGCCTTGCAGGGGTGCTACAGACCATATCTGGTACCAACCCAGACTGGGTACTGTCATCAGAAGCAGGTGTTCATTGACTGGACACAGATCCCTGTCGGGCCTGGCCAGAGCCACGTGCACGTGGTCTCCTGGGGCGGTCTGATGACAGCACAGACCCAGCATTGCTGGGGCTGCTGCTGGCACTATGGGGGCAGCCGCGGCCCTGTTGTCGTCTGCGACGACTGCCAGCTGCTGCTGTTGCTGGCATACACCCACGTCGATGCTTCAACCGTCCAACATTGCCCTGGCTCATGGACATGTAGTTGTGGAACCGGTCTAATATATCCCCACAACGTCTGTCTATGACATCGGTGAAATTACGGATGGCAGCCACAATGTCTCGCATACTGTCAGTCATGGCTGTGCAACATGCTGTCAGCTCCCTCAGACCCTGTCTGGTGTACCGTTCCATATGTGACTGTGCCTGCATGACAGCCCGAAACATAGCTGAGTTTGTAAGACCTCTGTGGGCATGTCTGACAGGGGCAGTACGCCCACGGATGCTCCCACGAGAACCCCTGGACATCTGTCTGTGTGGTACCATCTCAGGGCCATGCCCATGGCTGCTGTGTGGGGAGGCATGTGCCACAGATACCACATTACCCTGGTCAATGCCCACTGTATGCTGTCCATCACCTAGGGACATTGGTGACAAAGGGTGTATTGGCAGGATAACTGTGCACATTGATGGGGTTGACAGCTGTGTACTGTCAATCAGCTGACCAATGATGAACCCTGGCATACCTTCCTGTGCCATTACACAGATGTCATCATTATCAGTACCCATGGCACCTGATTCAGGTTCCCTGCTGCATGACACCAGAGCAGCACCAGAACCTGTGGGAGGGAAACAGGAAACACAGTTTACAATGTCTACACAATATTACCAGTGATGCACACATCCACACATGCACAGGTCCAGACATAGGTTCATAGGTTCATACTAGGCTATCTGCCCTGAGGCAATTATAAGCCTAGCCCGATTCTGTATGGCTTACGCCACCCCTTGATTTGAGTATACTGTGCCCTTTTTAAGGTTTAGTTTACTGTGCCTCTGTCTAATAGTGACACGGGAGTAATCCCTGGGACAAACCTACGATCCCCCATCCACTTATCGAGATTCTTCTTGAAGAGATTCAGTGAGGTGCTCTGCCTCACATGAACTGGAATTCTATTCCAGAGCGAAGGGAGCCTCTGGGTTATGAACCTGTCCCTCCAGCAAGTTCTATTTATTTCTGTGCTGAGGTTCAAGTCCCTCGAGCGTGTGGCTCTAAGGGATTTAGATTTACTGAGGTGGAGCATGTCCGTTAATTCTGGATTTGACATAGCTTTGTATGTCAAGCATAGATCGCCTCGAAGTAGGTGGTATGCAACTGAGTAGAGCTGGAGTTTTTTTAACCGAGCAGCATATGGCATCTGTTTGAGACCCTTGATCCTCTTGGTGAGATACGTTTGGGGTTTTTCTAGTTGCTGCAGGTGTCGGGTAAGGTACATCCCAAAAGGGGCATTGTATTCTATTATGGGCCTGATGAGGGATGAATAAAGGGGCACGATTACCTCTCTTGATCTAGATGTGAAACCCTTCGTGATGAGGTGGGCTATGTAGAAGGCCTTTCTAACCACTTTGGCAATGTGGTTTTCAAAGGAGAGATTGCTATCAACTTGGGTCCCCAGGTCCCTAATAACTTTCTCTGTACTTAATGGGTTTCCGCCTATGTGGTAATTTGTGGGCACATTGTTTTTGCCAAAGGGTATGACTATACATTTTTTGGCATTTAGCTTTAAACCATGGCGTTGGCACCAGTTATCTGTCTCTGTGAGACCTTTTTGAAGGATGTTTGTGTCAGCTGGAGAGTTGATTATGGCCCAGTTTGCAGTCCTCTGCGAACTTGGTGAGCCATAGTCCTCCCACGCTTGCCTGTACCTCGAAAAGTATATACCGAACAAGAGTGGTCCCAGGACAGAACCCTGTGGGACGCCACTTGTGACCGGTTTCGAGTCTGACATGGCTCCAGCAACTCTCACTCTGTGGGTTCTGTCTTTGAGCCAGTCTGCGACCCATCTTGTGACATAGGGGTTTATATTTAAGCTGGATAGCTTATCTATGATGCCTGAGTGGGGTATTGTGTCAAATGCCTTTGCAAGGTCCAGATAGGCTGTGTGGACTACCTTCCCTTCATCTATGGCTTTGGTGACTGTTTCAAAGAAGTCAACCAGGTTCAAAAGGCAGGATCTGCCCTCAACAAAGCCGAACTGGGTAGGATCTAGTGTCTGTAGGTCCCCAATGTCCTTGTTTATGTGCTCCATGATGATCCTCTCCATAGCCTTGCAGACTAAGCTAGTCAGGCTTATGGGGCGATAGTTTCCAGGGTCCGTAGAGGCTCCACCTTTGTGGAGTGGGACCACTGTTGCTGTACACCATTCTGTGGGCACATATCCTGTAGTGAGGCTGAGATTGTATAGCTGTTTTATTTGAGGGATTAGTTCCTCTTGTAGTTCATGTAGGACACAACCTGGGACGCCATCTGGTCCCATGGAAGCAGTGTTTTTTGCTTTGGAGAGGGCAGCCTTCACCTGAGCATCTGAGATGTTTGGGTGGCAGCCCTCTGCCGGGATAGATACTTGCTCTTTTGGGGGGGAGGGGGTGGAAAAGTTTGCACTGAACCTGTCTACCAGGATATTGGCGATGTCTGTGGGTTCAGTGTATTTTTTGTCATTTAGAATCAACTCAGAACAAGTCTGGAAGTTGCATCCCAGGTTTATAACATAACTGAAAAAAGCCTTATGATTGTCTTTGGTGTCATGTGCCATTTTTCTCTTGAAGCTGGCCTTGGAGGATTTTATGAGGGATCGTAATTTTTGCCAGTACTGATCAGAGATGCCTTCCCTATTAGGGATTTTGCTCTATCATGTAGTAGCTTCCTCCTTCTGTTGTACAGTTTATTTATGGCAGGGGTCCACCAGACTGGATGCCTGCCTTTGGATGATTGGGTCTTGGTTTTGTTTGGGATAGCATGATCCATGCATTCCTGGAGATGTCCGTAGAGTGCATTTATATAGGATTCTGCAGTTTGGGCTGTAGTTTCCACTGGCCCTGGGGCCTTGAAGGATTCCACTTCAGTTTTGAGACATGAGAAGTTCACTTTTGAGAAGTTTTCCCTGTGGTTTTCTGGGCTGGGGGTGGGGTTGGGATGTGGACATCCAGTGAAATTAATTTATGGTCTGATCTTACCAATGAGGGATATACTTCTGTTGTGGAGCATAGAGTCCCCATGTTGGTAATGATCAGGTCTAGTATGTTGTCCCCTCTTGTGGGAGTGGTGACTAGTTGTTCCATAGCATTTGAGTTTATAATTTCCAGGAATCTTTGGGCTAAGGTGCTGGGGCTTGAGTAGTGCTCCCAGTCAATGTTTGGGTAGTTGAAGCTGCCCAATATAATGGTGTTCGGAGAGATCTTCATGTTCTCCAATGTTTTCAGGAAAGCCGAATGGGATTCCTGACTTTGAGAGGGTGGTCTGTAGGATGCTATAAACTGAAAAGCAGTCTTGCCCACTGTTAGTTGCACATGGATGGTCTCCGATACTTCATGCAATGCCACTAACCTGGAGGTGTGGATATCCTTGATAAATATGGAAACTCCCCTCCTTTGTGGTTCGGTCCGGGTTTGGGGCCGAAAAGCATGATACGAGGTATAGCCTGGTAGTGCTGGGGTGCTCTCTGGAGCCTTGAACCAGGTTTCTGTCACTGCACAGATATCGATGTTCTTCATACTGAGGAGAGCTTCGAGTGTGTGCATCTTGAGGTTAAGACTTCTGGCGTTTAGCAGCATTACCCTTAGTTTCTTGTTCCTTGTGCTGTCTATGGGGTGGGTTTGACTTTTGAGCCTTGCCTAAAAAGGCACTATGGGGTGGCAAGAGCCTTTGCCAATATCCGAAAGCCCAGTGGTGACAGGTGCAAGCTGTCCCTAGCGAAGCAACATGGCTTGTCGAGCATGTCATCCCAGGCTGACAGACACTGGATCCCCTTTGAATGACACCAAAATTTTAGCCAATTGTTAAAATCGATCATTTTGTCTTTGTACTGTGGCATCATTCTGGGTGAGGGTAAGATGCTGCTCAAGGTCAGGGTCATACCAGCCTGGGCTACATGATCAGAGAGCTCCTCTATGTCTCTTCATGTAGTCCAGGGAGGTACGTCTCAGGTCATTCACACCAGCATGTACAATGACTGAGTCATATTTGTATTTGCTTTGGAGTGACCTGAGTGCTTGCGTTATGTGTCGGATCCTAGCACCCGACAGGCAGCTCACCGTGACCTTCTCTTTATTCAGCCTGGTGAGCGGGATGTCAGTGTGTCTGACAATAGAGTCACCTATAACAAGAGTATCAGGTGTGTTATTCAGCCTTAAGGGCTGTGGCTGCTTGGCACACTGACTTTGTGGGTTATGTGTCGTGTGTTTTGTTTTGAGGTAGCGTTTGCTTGGATGTCTGCTTTGGAGGTCTCTGTTGCTTAGGTAGATTTCTATTTAGAGCCTCCGAGTATGTTTTTGTGTATTTATGTGTTTGGTTCGCTGATGTGGTGGGACTATGTGATACTGGAATTGTGTTTTGTGAGGTTACCTTCTCCTCCTGACTGGTTACACCGGTTTTGAGATGAGAGAGCTCAGCCTCCAGTTTGGCTAAATAGTTGCATCTCTCACATATATTTGAACCTGTTTGGAGGAGGAGAGGGTTGTCCGTGTACATGACACAGTTGTAACATTGCCTCAAAATTCCCATATTCACCAGCTGGACTGGAGAGGAAAACATTGACTGACCTTTGGACATGCTAGAGTAACAGGGAAACTGAATTTAAGATGGACCAATAGAGGACAGGGTAATCGTAGAGAGTATAAGTGTAAGTAGTGCTTATGGTTTAATAGTGCTAACTTGTAGGATTACTTAATTGGACCAGTGAAGGGCCTTAGAATGAGAATATGGTGTTTAAATTGAGAGATAGAGCAGTTTTATGGGAAAAAGTGAAGAGCAGACTTTGTGGAGCCAGGAATAATTCAAACCCAATTAGGCGGCGCTGCCCGTTGTTGCACTATGCTCAAAAACGCGCAAAACTGCGCAAAAGAGGGTTTTAAGAGAGGAAGATGAAGGAGTTTTGGAATTGACCCAAAATGGCCAATAAAACTACAGTTTCAAGTCAGTAACCACTCCCACACATGCACACATGCACACATGCACAGGTGCACAGATGCACACATGCACAGGTGCACACATGCACACATGCACCCATGTGCACGTGCACACATGCACACATGTGCACATGCGCACATGCGCACATGCACACAGTTGTACACTACTCAGTATGCATGATATCAACACACAGACACAGACACACCTGCATGCATACACAGAGCACTACTAAGTGAGCCTAATATTACTATTACTATCAAGACTATTAAAGGTATTGTTAATACACACTCACCAGCATGGATAGGCTGCATTGCTGTTACACGGGAGGGACCTGCAGAAGTGAGGAAACTAATGTCAGTGGGCACAACTGTGCCATTGTTACTGAGTATGATACGGGTCAGTAGTACAACAGTCGCCTTTCACAGGTCAGCTGCTGATATTGAGGATATCACACTTGCACATTAAATACTATGATGACAGCTACAAACCAAGGACACACCTCACACATGCATTAACTACCAGTGTACACAACAGTCAACTATACATATGGCATATTACCTGCACGCCCATAGTCTTGCTGCTGCGTGGCTCCAGCCTCCATCATAATGCATGTCTGCTGCTGTTGTTGCTGGTGGACTGGAGCCACTACACTCATGAGTAGTCCCTCCAGTCTGGTGAGTGGGGGATGTGTAGCCACCCACCACCTGTGGCGACCTGTTGCCTGTGGATATCCGACGCACGCTGACGGACATTTCTGATTAAATCACTGCAGTGATGTCGTACCTGCTCATATGTCCTATTATGCGTGCCTATGTCATTTACCCGATGGACCAGGTCTTGCCACAGTGCAGCCCTCTCCTGCTGATTCTGGCTGGTGCGGCAAAAGAGTATTGCATAATCCCGCACCAGGCTCTGGTGTATCTCCTCATCCTCAGCTGCGGAGTAAGCTGGATTTCACGGGTGAGCCATGTTCCTGAAAAAGAAAATAACCTGATATCAGCAATATATGTCAGCAGAATTTGGCACACATACTACACATGCTACTCGACTGTTATGATACAACATATCTCACATATATAGCATCTGTCTGTCTATTGGTGGATACACATGTAAATGGCCAGGTATCAGTGCTCAGCCAGCAACTGTGCAACAGTACCTGGCACACTCCATACAACATACTACCAAACCCCAGCAGTCAGAACACTGATTCAGGTCCAGAGCACCTCCACACTCTGGGGGTTTGTATCTAGGTACTGTATGGCCTACATCATCAACTACTGTGAGCTGACCACAAACTAATTGCCCTGGATATACATATCCCACCTCCACCACCAGCACAAACGACTATAGTCAATAACATTGCAGATGCAAACTTTACACTTTGTAACAGTGACATGGTATCCTTTCAGCCCACTGGGCCAGTGGAAGACACAACCCACAATGCTGACCCCTACACAAATGCTTTCTACGGACATCTCCGAGAATGCATGGATCATGCAATCCCATATATGACCAAGACACTCTCCACAAAGGGACAGCATCCTGTCTGGTGGACCCCAGCCATAGACAGATTGTATTACAAAAGATGGCAGCTACTGCAAGACAGAGCATAATTCCATAAAGGGAAGGCATGTCTGAGCAGCACTAGTAAGGATCTATTTTCCCTCATACAAACATCCATGGGCAACTTTGAGAGGGAAATCAAGAGGGACACTACAGATAACCAGAAGGCCTTCTTCAGTTATGTTAGCAACCTGGTCAGAATCCCTCCTCTATGCTCATAGTTAGTACACAACAACAAATAATTCACTGAAACCACAGATATTGACAACATTGTGGCAGACAGGTTCAGTGCAGGAGTCACCCCTCCCTCTCCCCCAAAATAAGACATAGTTATCCCAGCTGACTGTAAACTCCCTGTCATCACAGATGTCCAGGTGAGAGCCACCCTCAGGAATGCAGAATACACAACATGACTGGGACCTGATGGTATCCCCGGTTGCATGCTACATGAACTCTGACAGGAGCTAAACACACATATAGAAGTGCTATGTAACACTAGCCTGACTACAGGATATGTACCTGTACACTGGTGCACTGCAGCAGTGGTTCCACTCCACAAAGCAGGCACCTCAACATACCAATACAATACAACACAATACAATACATTACAATACAATACTATACAATATGCTATTGCCCCTGGGACTACAGCAGCATACTGTTCTGCTACCCTGACCATTGTGACACATGTGGTGTGATGGTACCTGCTGCTGTCACACAGTTACACAGGGTGACTCATATGGCATATTACCTATCTGACTCACATTCAGCAGGGGTATGTGTGACATGTACTCATGGGGAGTCTTGCTTCTTAACACTGTGTGGTTTATTGCAGGGTATGTCTTATCTGTGGGTAGGAACCTTTACCTCCACATGTGCTCTCTATTGCAGTGGCATGGACGACACACAGCAGTCATTTAGGTTGTGGATGGTGTGAGGTGTTACTATGGTTGTTGGACATCTGTGTGACGTACATATGTAAATCCAGGAGTGGTAACCTCTATGTGGATAGTATGTGTGTACTCTGTGGTGTTGTCAGTCACTGTGCATTGGTAATGTGTTTGAGTGCATTGTCACAGTTTTGTACATGTCACTGTGTCCTTCTCCATATCTGTAGCTGTCATGTGAGATACATACCATGGCATCCATTATGTGGTGTGGAGGGGTACACTGACCTACATGTCCATAGCTGACACACCATGTCTGCTGACACATACCATGTGCAGGTATTCCAGGAATAGTGTGCCACTGTGGATATCATTGGGGGGGACTATTGTACACATTTATGACCCTGTTCACCCCTGACACATGCAGTGGTGGGCAGCCAATCACATATCTGGTGGTTACTGGTGTAGGTGATTTGAAATGGGGTATGGTACTCCAGTTTTGACACTGGTGTTCACTCCATGCCTTTGTCACCAGGCACCTGTTGCAATACATCTGTACACATGTGCCTCACTCAGAAAAGATATACATCTCTCTCTCTCTCTCTATATATATATATATATATATATATATATATATATATATATATATATATATATATATATATATATATATATATGTATATAGATATATCTATATGTATATATATATATATATATATATATATATATATATATATATATATATATATATGTCTGTATACATATACACATATATATATTGATGTACATATATTGCTATAGATATGGGGGGGACACAGAGGGGGTGAGAGTGACAGAGGGGGTGGGACAGGAGGTGTTGTGGTCGTCATATACAGTCATACCTGTAGATAGTCAGATCAGTCTGTCTATGTTTATGTATCTACATATATCTATATTTGTATGTGTGTATTACATATATATGTTTGTACATATTCTATCTATCTACATCTGTCTATGTATTCCTACATCTCTCTCTATGTATGTATACATATATGCATATTTTATATATATATATATATATATATATATATATATATATATATATATATACACATACATACATATTTTGACATACATACGTATCCATATGATAAACAGGTATATCAACATGTTTGCCTACCATACTGTATACACACACTAACATACTGCTAAACATACATAACTGTGAAACCTACTTTGTTCATTGCACTACAACCTACAGTCAACCTACATTGATATGTGCACATAGATGCTCTCACATACAAATGTATGTACAGCCTTCACTGATAGTTGCTGTATGTCCCCTGCCCTTTGCACATCTTCATATACATATTGATACAGACCAATGACACATATGGAGGGTTCACAGTATGTATACCTTTATAGTATTACTTTACATTACCTGTTTTTGTCACAGCTGCTTGTGTTGCCGTCTGGTTTTGTGTCCTGCTGCTCCACGTGCCAGTTGTCAGCTTTCAGGTGGCTGTTGCTGAACAGTTTTGTTTGTGTCTGTTTAATTTCGTTTTTCTCTGTCTCTGTCTCTGTCTCTCTCTCTCTCTCTCTGTCTGTCTCTCACTTCCTCCTCAGGGTGCAATGAAAGTATTGCATGTGTGGACTGGGAGTACAGCATACTTTTGTAGGTATCTGCATATGTCCATGTGATGGCCTCTGCACCAATTGTTAGCCAGCATTTGCTAATTGCATGCAGCCAGTTGTGTACTGATTGCAGTTCTCACTGTGATTTCAGAACAGTGCTATAAAAAGGTATGTGAGATAGACGTAGCCCTTTCAGATTTTAAGGGCAGGGACCATGCTGGTATGCTGTGGACAATGTTCTGTGAGTGTAAAGGTTGGTATCTCTCTCATATTTCCAGCTGTGTTGTAGATTAACATTCCTCCATTCATTTCTCCAATTTCCTGTACTAACTATGTATGTACACTGACACCTACGACTACTTCTACTGTTAATGTGTGTGTGTGTGCTTTCCTTGCATGTTTGCTTGCACTTTGTTGCTATGGCTTCCATATTTACCCTTTACAGTCACTACTTGTATGCCTGCTAGGTGTCCTGACTGTAGTGTGCTGCTGTGGCTTTCCTATTTTCCATGTACATTCACACCTTGGAATGCTTGCTATATCTGCTAGGGTGTTACAGCATGTAGTGTGGTCTGGCCATGGTGTGGGCCTTGACATCTATTAGGATATTTGAGTATGCTGCTGAGCAGGCCCCAGAGACTCTCAGGTGCATCTGTTATCTGCCTCATGGAATGGTACATATCAGTGGGGTACACCCATTAAATTGTCTGGTATGCTGCAGTTGTGACTGTGGGATAGCATGAGCATATGTATTACTACACTTTTTCTGCCATGCAAGTGGTGCATACTTTCAGGACTCCATAGTTACCATTGCATGTGTTGTAACACCTTTCTGCCTACTGTTTGTACATTTCACATGGAGTCTGTGGGGCATCCCTGTAACTCATTCACTGTTGCTATGTCTAGGCTCTTAACTATTCAAATATGGTGGTGTCAGACCTCTCATGTGTACAAATATTTGCAGGTTGTCCACATTTCTGCCTCATATTTTGGTCAATATCTCATGCACAGCTTTTTCTGGCAAATCACTCTGGGCTCAAGTCAGAATATAGTGACAGACATTCAAGTTCCAGACTTCATACCCTTCCAAACATCCCACAGAATGCAGAACCTGTTACTCTCTGAACTGTCTGAGTTTGTTGTAACATTATTTGTAATGTGTCCCTGGTTTTGGCCCTTTGCTCCACATATTTTATTACTTGGTCCAGATGTGTTCCTGTAAGAGGTTGTGGGGTATGGGCAGTGATTATCCTGCTGTGAGTATGTGTGTGGCTTGCAAGGTGCTACAGTGACATTATTACCTACTAGCTACCAACTAGCATGGCTGTTTCTTTTCACACACTACTGTTATGGAAATCCACTAATTTTGACAGTAATTCTACATGACATGCTTTGTGTACTACACATCCTATATTCCCTTTACATTCATTCCTACTATTACATGATATATTTATTTTAGCACAATGTTCTTGTATAACAGTCATGGCTTAGTGGTAAGTCATGCAGACTACTTTTTCCAAGGTCCTGAGTTCAGGACTGACAGTGGGATTTTATTTTGCTTTTGAACTGACTACAGGACCTGTCAATCAGAGTGACTAAGGCACTTTTAAGCAGTTGTAACCGGGTTAGCGCTGGCTTGCGCGGAGCTCACACATGCGCACTGGCGTTTAGCTCTGCGCACACACGCGCACACCCACTTACAACCACTTAAACGTGCTTACTCTTGCGCACACCCGCGCTATTTTCTTTGAAAGAAATGAAAATGGGGAGTTAGGAAAGTGGTGAAAAAGGGGTCACAAAGAGGGTAAGACAGTAGGGAATCAAGCTTGGGTTTTGCAGGAGGGATGTAGGTAAGGCCCATAGCTGCCCATTTCTTCATCAGCAACAGCTGTGCATATGTTTGTAATTTGGTGTGACATTTGATACCTTCCACCCCTGAGAGAGGTGTAAGGACAACAATAATACTTGTTGTACAGCCAATTGTAATTGATAGTTTCCATGTCCGGCAGACATATGTGCGGAATGGGCAGCTATGTATGGGGCGTAATTTTTTTATGGGTACAGAGTGCCATTTTTTTTTTTTTTCAGGTGAGAGTGGTATGTCAGGTGAAGGAAGTCAGTATAGCTGGGGAGGTAGGTTGGGTAGGTCAACAGACAAGACAAACAAGACGCATACAGGGGCGGTGTATGACATGTGTGGGGGTGTTACACAATTGACGGGGATGGAGGTTTGGATATCCAGAGCCCATGAGCCCACAGATGGCAACAGTGGAACTGATATCCCCACCCATGGGCAGTTGCCACTGTTCCTTCACTGCCCAGGATGGGGCTGTGCTGGGGGCTGTGTAGGCCGGGCAACAGGCATGCCCGTAAGTTGTGCCACCTGTGCCTCAAGCTGGCGTAGGGGCCCAAGAACAGAGTCCTGGATCTCCCTACGCACCACAGTCCGGATGCTACGGAGGGTGAGTGGTGGTTCTCCTCCGGCCATGCTTGCAGAGGGGGGACGGGCCCCATCCCCTGCAGCGCTTCCACCCGCAGGTGGCACAGGGCCACCGGAGGAGGGTTCAGACTGGGCACTAGTGCCAGGTGCACTCACCAGCTGAGGTGGGAGAGATGGGTCCGCTGGAACCCGCCTTCCCTGTCGTCCTATGTTTTGCATTATGTCATGACAGTTTGGGTTAGTAACATAAAATACCATTCGCAATTAGTTGTAACAGCATGCATTAGTATTCCCATTAACCAAACACCCAGATATTCCCACCATTGAACAGCGAGCATAACACATGCATAATTTGAACAGCAATACACAGTCCAACAACATGCAGGGTTGATTGATGGCAACAGGCCATCAGGTTTGGATGTATGAACAGGGCAGATGCATCAACGGACATGCAAATATTTATGACCCAACAGGACAAATGTCCAGGGGTTTTAATTGTGATTGCACATACCAATTTCACGTGGAATGGATTATATGTGGTTATAGGGTGGGGTGAAGAAAATATTATTAACACCTTCGAATACCAATACATATGCTGTACATTTCTAATAGCTACAGATATATACACACTACTGTTCTAACTACAGTTTCCTATATGATAACTACTTCAATTTGGTTATAGGACTGTTACTGCTACATCAATATACATTTTATTGTTATTCATACACGTTCATATCTGGGTTTGTTCAGCTACATCATCCTGCTACATTTGCTTTATATAGCTATAGACAACTGTGGATGTTTGATATTTCAGACAATCATACTATCTGCATATTGCAGACTGAGAGCAACATATCCAGATTTTGGGATACACATTCCAGCTGCAGCAACACTTTGGACACATTTCGCAGTTTGGTTCTACTTGTCACATTCATTTCATTCTGTACTGACTGCAGTATACTTTATTCAGAGGTTCTTACTACTTTATTGGTGGATTCATAACTCTTTCTCACACTCTCTCACTTGTTTTCATTTTACTATTCAGGATGGTACTTACTTCTAGGCTTTATTGACATGTTTTACCTGTAGTTATTACAATCCTTTCCAGCAGTCTCACTTCTGTCATGTTTCAGTATTTCAACAGGGATATATTTCACACATGTGATTTGCTCATCTTCTGCAGCTGTACTTTTCAGCCTGCTGCAGGTTGTGTACTATTATATTACAGGTGGGGCATCTTTATTTCAGACTTTATTTCAGACATTTTCATTTTTCTGTTTGGATTACAGACTGCAACACACTTTTCTAATCAAGCAATACTTGCAAACACTTTTACACTGTTACTTGCACATTTTATTACTTAGTGACTACACTGCACTCTTTTGCTAACTGTCATACTTTGATATTTCTTTACTGTTACTGGGAGTGGATTACTGACCTACCTGGTGGCGCAACTGCACCAGCCTATCGCCATAGGCTCTGCGGTTCGCAGAACGGACACCTGCAGCTGTAATATAAATTAAGTAATATTGGAATACACATCTCCATAATATCAGCTAATTTAATTTCTTACATACATAATTAAATGTAACTTACTCAGTAGTGGGGCGTTGGGCATTTGCCGGGCCTCCTGGATCCAAAGGTTCAATTGGTCCTGCTTGCATCTCTTCAGGTCTGCATGGTGGTGATGGACCTGCTCACCAGTCCTTGGAATCCCTGTGGCACTGGTGAGATCATGAGCCAACCGGTCCCATGCCTCAGCCCTATATGCTTCCCACAGGGCCTGGCCCTGCATGAGTTGGGCCTCATGATTGTGGACTAGGAGCCAGACCATGTATCTGGACTCCTCAATGCCCCACCTCTGCGCTCAAAAGCAACTACCCTCACCTACACCTGACATTCTGGCTGCAAGTCAGTTCTACAATCGTTTATGCTGTGTATTCCCGCTTATGGGGCTTATATATGCCGTTTTTCCCGCACTTATCTGTGATTGGCCATTTTGGAATTGTATCCACTTCACAAAACCTGCTTTGTCATGCTCCACTTTCTATTCATTCCTATATATTTGCTATTACTGCATTTCTGAGTACAGCTGTCGTGGCTTAGTGGTTCAGTACCTTGACTATGGTGCATGGTATCCTGGGTTAGAACCTGGCCACTGCTTTTTATATTTTATGACTGTCTAGACAGGCTAGGGGGTGTGTCTGTGTAAAGGCAGTTTTGTTACAGCTTGCTCAATGTTGCCCGCCGGTTAGCTTGTTAGCACGGTGCGCAGCTCCGCGCAAACGGGGTGCGCTGGTTCACACCTCATTTGGCTGTCAGCATGCATATTACGCTCAGCTCAGCTAGGGTCACACAGTTTCAGCGTGTGAAACCACTGCTCAGCTACGGGCACTCATTTTGCACCTGTTAAACCACTGCTCAGCTACGGGCATTCATTTTGTACCTGTTAAACCACTGCTCAGCTACGGGCACTCATTTTGCACCTGTTAAACCACTGCTCAGCTACGGGCAGATGCACTCACCTTGTTAAACTGTAGCTCAGCTATAGGCACATCTGGCATTTTCTATTGTTTTGTTACCTCACATTTCTTCAAAATAAATGGACTATTTCATTACATTTTACATAAATAGTGATTTTATATGTGTACATATTTGTCAGGGACTTGTTTCGTGCTTATTTTACTAAAAAAAAAAATTGATGTTGTGGGGGCTCGAACCATGGATGCCTGCTCTTCAGCCGACGTCTCTACCGCTACGCTATTGCTTCTTGGCTTACTTTGCATATTTAGTTCTTATATGCTTTCCCACTGACTGCTAACTGTGGCTGCGCTATGGGCACGCCCGCGCAAACGAGCGCACTCACGGGCAAACATCTTTACAATTTAAAAAAAATTATAAGATGTTCATTTGTTCATTTTATGTTCGTAGTCTGTGGGGGCATGTGTTGTGTTGTGTTTATTCACATTTCCATGGACTCTGTCATGGGTGTTTACTTTGGGCACTTTTACTCTTCTGGAGGCGTGTCCACTTGCAGGGCTCGGCCTACGGACATGCCCCCTACTGTCTTCCACGGACCGTATTAGCCTTAGGTGTGATTCAGCATGCTCTCGTGAATATGCAGAGCATGCTGACATCACTCCGTTTAACTGCAGCCTCCGTGTAAGAGTTATAACTCTTACACGGAGACTTTGTGAATCCTGCCCGTAGTCTTTAAAATGAAGAAAGACCAAAAATATTTAACCATTACATCCAAGTGATGCCTCTAGGTGCATCTGCAGTTACCTCCTACTGACGCCTCTAGGCATCAAATATTGTCTGTTCATATTTGGATCAATAATGCCAAAACTATGCTATGTACAAGGTATTAAAAGATTTCATCTTAAAGCTTACATAATGGCAACCTCAACTGCATTAATATTTGACTGCTGTCTGTGCAGGTAAATAGATATTAATTGTTGTTTTTCTATAATATTAATTTATTATAGCTATAATTTCCACATGTTTCTAAATATCTCAACAACCAAGCAACACAGACAGATCTCCTTAACCTCATATGAAAGCTCTCAGCTAGATGAATAATATGCTGCTGACAGTATGTGTATAGCTTGTGTGGTTGCTGAGATATTATACATTGTTTACAAAATATCACAAATTATGGGATATATACAAATGACACCCCCCTCTTAAGGACACCAGGTGTTGCAGCTATATGGCAGTTCTGAATGACCATGACTTATTTCTTGTTAAGTTGATTAATGGACAAATTCAGGCCAATAAAGCCAAACCTTACAGGGGGCACAGCTAGCATAATTTGGCTTTATTGGCCTAAATTTTAAAAGAAATAAGTCATGGGCATTCAGAACCATTGGATAGTTGAAACACCTGGTGTCCTTAAGGGGTCATTTGCATATATACCATAATCCTCTTTTATAAGAGGTTTCAAGGAATCACTCCGTGCAAACCCTAGCTTGGCTTGATTTTTCTTGTTTTTTTTTTTTGTTTGTTTTTTTTTCTGTTAGGCTGGCTGTGTGTCCTGTTTACTCTTTTATAAAATATAACAAATGTAATAGTTACTGCGTTTGCTGTGACTTAAAAAATTTGGTTGAAGACCTAGAACCTAAAAAATTCTACCACTATAAAAATAGTTTGTGCTGAAAAGTGTGCCATTTATTCTTCTTTCATAACTGCTATGGTTCCAGAGATATAAACATTTGTTTGAAACATGAGGACATTATTTGATTTTGTCAAAAGGCTCCACCCATTGGAAATTACAGTGCAGACTTCCTAAACCCCATTGAAGTGACTGTGTTAAAAGGTAGAAACCACATAAAGATGACTGTTCACAGGGAACCTTTAGCCTGAGGTGCTGTAAGAAAAACAAAAACGCAGGATTTCAGTGTTTAATGAAAAACTCCATGGTTAACATTGTTATTGAAATAAAGGTAATCGGTGCAAACTTGCAGCATAAAATGCTTATAAAAACTGCATATAAATATGAAATCTTAAACGTATTAGAAATATAAAATGAGCAGGCCTGCTGGATCTCTGGTAGTGTATCTGTCTAAGCTGCTAGCAGTCTGGTTTCAGTAGAATCTAGTAAAAAGAACTAACTGGTGGGAAACCAGAGACAAAAAATGAACAACAAATAGCTGGCTCATCTTTGTCAGAATAGGGTTAGACAGGACCCTCCCACCAAACACAAACACAGTCTTCCATAAAACCTCTCAACTGTCCCTGATATTCAGGAATGACCCTGATTTTGACTCAGATTTTAGCTCCGTCTCTTTTAACCCCTCCTTAAACTGATGACATTTGGAGAAAATGTGGTAAATTACACTTAATAACAACTCACAATAATTGATCTGCAGTGGTGGTGCTGCGGTAGCGTTGTCGCCTCACAGTAAGACGCTGTCCGGTTCGATTCTCAGCTAGAGCATCTTCTGCGTGGAGACATGCGTGAATGGGTGTACCTTCGTTGAAGGTTGTGCTTCAGGCCTGGCAAGCTGGTACATAAAAATCAACTGCCAATCATTAGCGGACTGGAGTTCCACTGTGGCGACCCCTAACCGGGAAAAGCCGAAAGACACAAATGAGCAAACAACTGACAATAATTACAGTTATAGACTGCTTGTACTTCAGAAAATGTATATCAATTCACATTCTGTTATTAATACCAATATTTTAGTCTCTGACTATTTCTAGATTGTCCCTGATTCTGTTGAGATTTTTCCCTGCATCTTTGAGAGCTATAAGCTAGTGACAATGCAGGTAAATAGGGAAATATGAAAGGTGTGTGTATTGTGGGTAGCATACATTTGTGACCTCTTCACAGGGTGGGTGGAGGAGTTGGACACAACAAGAAATTCCCATCTTGCAGTGCGTCAAACTCAAGACCCACCATCCAGGTCTCTCTCTGAATGGGAACTAATGAACAGCATCGACATGAAAGGGGACAATGAGTTTGTGACAGGGTACAAAGATACTTTAAAAGAAATATAAAATGATCTTGGTATACAATGCCGCAGCTGGGTCATGTCTGTTGTTTCTTCAACACAAATTCAATACTATAATAAAGCCTTTAAGAACCTTTCTGTCATTTAAAAAAAAAAAATTCTGGGTCAAAATGTTAACAAAGCACTGTCTGGAAGAATAGCTGCTTATGAAAGGAAATAGCCTGCCTTTTAACAGTAGAATCATTTGAATCCAGTTAAGAATTTGAGGTAATGGGTTGTTCAAGTGTACAGAATCATCTGAATCCAGTTAAGAGTTTCAGGTAGTGGGTTATTCTAGTGTACAGAATCATCTGAATCTGGTTAAGAGTTTCATTCAGGTAATGGGTTATTCAAGTGTACATTCCTGTGTTGAGTAACCTCTCTACACTATGCAAAAAGAAGACATCCTTTTCCTGGAAGACAATGTAATACAAGAAATAAACATGACTAATTGGTCTGTATACCACATGAAAGTGAACAGAGGCTCAAATGAGCTTAAGACATTATTACAAGAGCACATGAAATTCTGGATGACATGGTTTGGCAAATAATGTTTTATCAGATGCTTCCTTGTGACAAATATTTACAATGGGAAATATCAAATGCAAAGTTTTAAAGTAGATGAAGTAATAAAAGACAAGCCTAAGGCATCAGGTTAGCTCTAGAAATTATTCAGTGAAAATTGCTACAATTAACAGAAGGCATACAAGATTTTAAAGTTTATATCCTAACTTATTTATATATATATATATATATATATATATATATATATGTGTGTGTATGTGTGTCTATATTATAGTATCGAAGTTTTTAAACTTCGAATGCTATAATATCGACCCCTTTTTGTTGAAAACTCAAAATAGCAAAGCCACAGAACTTCGAAATCTTACCTAGGGTAAGATTTTGGTTGTCGGTTCCATGGCTTCGCTATTTACTCTACTGTGGTGGGAAGGTTATGGACTAGAGTAAGGTAAGTATGTGAATGGAGGTTACGGACCAAGTTAAGGTAAGTGTGGGAACGGATCGGGGTAAGGTGAGTGTGCGATAGTTAGGGACATTAGGGTTAGGGAGCGGGTAAGGTGAGTGTGTGATAGGGACTTTAGGGTTAGGGTTGGGTTAAGGTGAGTGGATAGGTAGTAGTGTAGGGTTAGAATTATGGTTTTGTTAAGTGTATGTGTGTGGTTTATTTATTTTGGTGTGCTTGTGTTGTGTGTTTGTGTTTTGGAACAGCAATTTTTTTCCCTGGGAAAAAATTTGCTGTTCTGTATGTTCGATATTTTGTGGTTTAGATATTTTAGGTACGATGAACTAGTGTTCGCTATTTAAATCGTATAATAGGGTAATATAAACATATATATATATATATATATATATATATATATATATATATATATATATATATATATATATATATATATATATATATATATATATATATATATATATATATATATATACATATATATATACACACACACACACACATACACACACACGCATGCACTCACGCACACAAACACACACACACACCCACACACACACATATATATATATATATATATATATATATATATATATATATACATATATATTTTTTTCCCTAGCTTTCCTTCTTTGTTAGTAACTTCTGCTAAAACTAATCTCCTAAACCCTCAGCTCTACTACTATAGCCCCCTCCCATTCTCCACACTACCTCCCCCCACTTCCTATCAATGTCTATACATTGTCCTTCTTTTGAACAATGATTATCTTTTTGTTTTTACTCTCATATCTAGTAAATTTTAGTCCACTGTTATCAGTGCAACCCTTAATGTTCATAATTTTTTTCTTTTGTTTTTCTCTTTATAATTAATTTCATATTTGCAGTGTTGTTTTTAATAGTTTTTGTCCTGTGTGTTTACCTTTGCTTATGTTTGCTGGGGCTCTTTCCCCTTGGGTCTCCATGGAAAATGGGTTGCTTACTATCAATGCAATGCGAACAGTTAATAACCTTGTCTATTTTACAATTATTTTGTATTGTGATTGTTATTTAATATTTGATATTGTCACTTTATTTTTGCTTATATTTGCTGGGGCTTTTCCCCCCAGGTCTCCACTGAAAATGGGTTTGTTTGCAGACTCAGTTGGACTAACCTGGTTAACAAATGTGAAATAAATAAATAAATAAAATAAATATCGGCAGTTTACCTGGATGCCAATAGAAGGAACAGCATAACAATAAAATGAACAGTTTCTTCACAGATGCTGAGGTAAAAGGTTTTAAAATTGAACAGAGAACATTGTCAGGGAGTGAAATCCGAAATAATTTAGTTAAGTAAAATTCTTTCTGAAATATGACAGAATGTGAATTGAGGCTGTCAGCAGGATGCTATATTCATAGCAAAACTGACTTTCCAGTAGTTCCTAGAATAGTAAATTGCTTGTAGAAATGGAGTGCAGCCCAGCAAAAAATATGTATGCCATCTCTGAAAACTGCGCATTAAGTAAGACATGTGGCTTGAAACTATTCCAAGGACTCATTAGGGCCACCACAGTGGGTTGTTAGACATGCTGTAAAAATGCCATGTGTTCGCAGTGCAATGATTTGCAATTTAGAGACCCATTTTCAACAATAAGGAAAATCATCATTATAGCCTAATTTGTAAGACTTTGAATTGCATTTAAGTACCCTAAATTGCAGACCAGCACTTCTTGCAGTAGTTAACAGTGTTAGCAGTTACATTGTGAAAGCATAGGCACCTCCAGTTCACTCTTTCTACACACAATACACACATTCAGACATACACACACACACACACACACACACACACACACACACACACACACACACACACACACACACACACACATTCACACACACACACACACACACACACACACACACACACACATATATATATATACACACACACATATATAGACACACACACACACACACACACACACACACACACACATATATATATATACACACACACATATATAGACACACACACACACACACACACACACACACACACACACACATATATATATATACACACACATATATAGACACACACACACACACACACACACACACACACACACACACACACACACACACATACACACACACACACACACACACACACACAGACACACACATATATACACACCACAGATTCCATAACTGTGCCTGTGTTGCATGAATGGTCCTCAATGTGTCATTGTGCTGCCCACATAAATCATGAAAGCTTTCAACAGTCATTAATGCCAGGCATTAGAGTTTGCCATGTCATATCCTGCAGTATGTTGAAAGTTCTCTCTGGTGTCTAGTGTCTCCCCCATCCCCATGATGTTAAAGTGTCATTAAGGCACTTGAAATACAAATTCCCCTTGGTGTCTAGTGTTCCCCCACTACTCAGACCCTGTGATGTTAAAGTGCAATTAAGGCACAAGACATTTCCCTTTTGACTATAATGATTCCTCCTCCTCACCCAACAATGTTGCAGGAATTTCCCACCAATGTACCAGTACATGCAGGTGTGATGGTCCCCACCCTTACTCTCCACCCCCCCACACACACACACACACTCACACCTAACCTATCCCCTCACTAATCCCTTCATTGTGATCTCCCAGGCAGACATTATACTCTCACATGCTGCCCCTCGCACACTCTCGCACACACATATCCCCTAACCCTAGCTAAGTACTAAACTCTCCACCACGTTCATCTACTGCACTGGATAAACACAGCCTTTGGACTATGTTCACTACCACAAGATGCAAGGAGTGGCTGTGCTAATCTATTCAGATGGGTGATTCCATTAATTGCTTCGTTCGTAGATGCCTTCCTGGAGACTATTCTGAGGGGTAGAGCACATGGCTAACTAGATTTGATTTGTGGCAGCCTATCTTATTAGCATGTAGCACAGCCACAAAGACAACATGTCATGGCACTGTATGTCTCAGTACAAAAGTACTGTGTTAGGGCTCTGAACACAAAAAGGTTACCCTTTATGAATCCAGCCCTGTATGAGAACAAGTGAAATTAAGTAAATGACTAATGTTTCTGCAACATACATCTTGAGTATTTTGGTACTACATAGCAGCCAAAGATTTATACAGATGTTTCAAAAGATGCTGTAGGAAAAGTATTATTTAACTGAAGGAACTATTGCTGGATATCTGCTGTTGTCAAGGAAGCTCAGGAAATCTTAGTAGGCTTTATTTGATCCCAAAGGATCATGGGTTTTTGCCTCTATTGGACTGATTCAAACAGTGTTTTCTGTGGCTATGTAATCCAATCTGGGAGTGGCAGTCCTTTCCACATTCTGAGCAGCACTAGGCAGATGTTGGTCTGGTATCCTTGGCCTGGATGTTCCTGAGGGTTTTCTTATCCTCTGCTCTCCTTGCCAACGTGGTTCCATATATAGTGAGAGTTTCCTTCACTTCCCATTTGCAGGCATACTTGTCTGAGTTGAGAGAATACCAGGTGTTCACACTGATGGAGAGAGCTCTGAGGTCAGGCTTGCATATGTCCTTGTAGCACAGTTTGGGTCACACTTTCAGCGTCTTTCCAGACTCCAGCTCTCCAGAAGGGAGGTCATTTGGTATTCAGCCATCTGTCATGCATGAGTCATGACCTAACCAGTGCATACATCTCTGTCTCAGGAGGGTGAACATGGAAGTGGTGCCCATCCTCTTAAGCACTGTGCTGCTGTGGATCTTGTCCTGCCATGAGATACCAAGTATACACCATAGTTAGCTCTTAAGGAATACATTGTTTTGAGCAGAGTCCATGTTTCACTGGCATACAGTAACATGCTCAAAACACATGTACTCTCTTTGTCAGCCTGGAAAATGTTGCAGGGGCATTTCCAATGCACTTGTGAGCTCGCTATCAAGTGGCAAATTGTCAGAGATTGCAGAGAGTACTGAAATGCATAATAATATGGCAAGATTGTTGCACTGGGGATTGTGCAAACATTACAACACTGAAGTAGCTGAGAAGTACTGGAAACATGAGCCACAAACCATTATAGAGAATGATGAAGTTTATATCACATGTGATCACCTATTACCAACAGTTCAGAAAACAGATGCGAGAAAACCAGATAAAGTAGTCCATGAAAAGAAGACAAAATTAGGACTGATCATTGAAATTGCTACACCCGCTGATTACAGTCTCTTATGTATATAAAATAGAAATACATAAAATCACAAAATATAGGATTTTCAGGCAGAAACTAGGGTAATGTGGTAGAAGGATATCCAGAAAATTCCAATAGTAGTAGGAGCAATGGATTTCATAAAAAAGAATCTACCATCATACTTAGATATACTACAGATACATGTAGTTCCATATGAATTACATCAGGAGTCAATTCTAAGCATATTATGCGTGCTGCAAAGAGCATTTCTGGCTAACATCAAAGACTGAAACAATGCTAAGTTCATGAACTTTAATCATACTTTTACTTAGGAATGGGTAACCATTCTTGTCATGGTACTATAAACCCAAAAGACTTGGGGAAATTAAACTGTGAAAGAACAGATTTCCTTATACCTCAGAACCTTGTTTCCATTTCTAAGCATGTAATGGTTACTATTTACATACCACATCAGGATAAAAACAGATGACTTGGCAGTTGTCTTTATGCAGACCCCTAGTGATCTGCATATCATAAATTCCAAATGTGCTGAGAGTGTTTAAGTCACATCAGCTAGAGGCATCTGTGAACAAATGTAGTTCTCAGTTTTTGATAGAGTATGCCTGCTTCACTCCAGTTCTACTGAAGTAAGGTGTAAGTTACCTAAAATGCTGGAGTTTTGTTTTTTTTTTTTTTGGTCGAGTATTCCATTTGGTTTTATAGTAAGAATATTTGAAAAAAGGCAACAGTAGGTTTGATAACAGACAAGTAACAACAGTTTAATATAGTAATAAAATAAATAGGTGAAACAATTACAAATGTTATCATAACAATTAAATACCAGTAAAATGAAATTCGGCATTTAGTATACAAAAAAACTTCAATACACAAAATATGTGTCCAGACTGATACCCCAACAGTCACATTCCACAATAAACAACCTGACACCATTAAACCAAAAAGTTAAATCAGATGTGATAATTCATACACCTGCGTTTTTTAATGGTGAGCATGTATACATGCAAATAACTATTATTTTATACATTATTCAGAGAGCATTGCCTTCTACCCAAAAAGACAAAATCGCAATGTCTTTACATAAAAGCAGTATTACAAGACAAACACAGAGAATCAAAATGTAAGACAGCATTTCCACAACACCATGAATTTAGAATGGGTACTACCAATTATATAACACTGCAAAAGTACAAACAAGTACAAATATCAATTAAAAAGCAAGAGACAAACTGAATAAAAATAAAAACTCGACTGTATCCTTGAAAATAAAACTGCTGGCTCTTCTTAAACCACAGAGAACACCTTTAATACAAAAAATCCGACATTAAAAACAATAAAGTTAGCGCTTTCGTCTTGCTCTAGTAAGCAAGACTTCTTCAGACAATTTTAAAAATTAGCTGCAGTACAAAACTTTGTTAGCATTTTACCACTGAAACTGGTGTCAGTGTCATAACTGTTTTTAGGTTCTTGATCAGAAAATTTAACAAATTATTGGTTTACAGCACTGTACATCTTTTCTTAACAAAAACCCTTTTTGCATGGTATTTATGTTTTGGTTCACCTTGAAAACATGAATATCATCATTTTATTTGTTAGCAGCAGTGCAAAGTAAATGAAGAGAAGGAGCTGCGAGTTGGTCCTGCAACTTCAAAAGAGTTTTAAGTTTGGGTTTTGTCATTTTTCTGTCATTCAACTTATTTGTTGACAGTAAAATTGATAGAGATCTGCACAGATAACAAGTGTTTTTTTTTTTTATTTGCCGTCGGTATACAACAGTTTTAAAAGATATTTAAGGCTTATTTTGGTCCTGTGTTTATCCCACTGAATCAGTTAAGTGTTAAGAACTTGTTGGTTTTCAGCTTATTGTAAAGATGTCTAATTTAGCTGTAAGTTTATTCATATTATGATGCCTTATTTTATACTTGTGAACTATTTTTTAGATTTTTATGTATAGTTGGTGTACAGTGTTTGGAGGATACCTTTACACCTTTTTTCAGATGTTTGATATTTTAGCTGCATTTTCTTTTGTTGGAAGAGAAGTTTACTGCTGCTCATGCCAAGTCTGCTTAAAATGTGCAACTGTTTTGTTTAACAAATGGGTTAACTATTGTGGCATAGAATTTTAAAGTAGTGTTAGTAGCATAACAGGTAGCATCCTTCTGTCTTGGTGCAGAAGGCTGTAGGTTCTACTTCCACAGCATATACATTTGCATTTTAAGGGGGTGGGTGCTGCAGTCCTGAGTATGCCCTCCTTTGGATGAGATGCCAAGTAACTATGAACCTGTTTTTCAGTTTGCCATCCATTCCCTATTTCAACATACTAGCTTACATTTTTAATATAATGTATGCAATTTATTCTTCAAGGGAAGCAGGCATTGAATTTGTAGATGAATACATTGAAATATGAAGTTTTCTAGCAGCAACCTCTTCATTAGATTCAGATTTCTTTAATGTGGAATTATACAAATAACTTTTACTTCAGCAGACGTGCATATTAATTGATATTGGTGGATTGTAATCACAGAGGTTTGAGGGTCCTTTTATGGTTGAAATGTTCTGAATTGGGCAGCTTTGTTATTAGTGGTTCATACGTTTTAATTGTTTACTGGTAAGATGTTTAAAACTATAAATTTAAAATCTGGTCTAACAAGTGGTGCTGTATTATACAATGGATACAATTTAATTAATGTATTTTATAATTGAATACTGTCAGGAAGGTGAATCAAAGAACTTTTGGATGATCCTAAATGTGTGCAAGGGGTCTATGATTTGAAAACAGCCCAAAGATAAACTTACCCCACTACTGGCCAAATGCATTTTCTTTGAATGTGCGTTTTAGTGCTGTTTCAAATGCAGACAAGTTTTATTGCTAAGTCTGTTTTCACTGTAAGACTGCATTATTTTGTTTAGCAAATGTCTATCAGTGTTTATGCTATAAAATTTGAAATAAAAGTTATAAATTAAATCCAAATATCTGTAATCACTGTAGACGTAAAGCATAAAACAGTATGCACACAGAGTTTTGAATAGTATTCATGGCAACTGGGTAGAAATAGCCAAGTAATGGGACACTGGAATGACTGAGTGGGGGGAGGGGGTCCTCTGGTTTTGGACCTCCCTGCCAAAAATTCTGTGTGCTCCCTTGTCCCCAAACCTTTGCAGACTCTGCACTGAATATATAAAATTGAAATCAGGAGATCAAGAAGAATTGTTTGTCTGAAATCAAGGTTTTCCTATATCATATATGGGGATGTACTGTGATCCAAACAAAAAACAGGTGCACGTGAAACCAACGCACGGCCAAGCAAACAGTCAGAATGGACAGTCAAAGAAAGCCAGCGAGCTTCAGCAAAATTCAAATCATGAAGATTTTATTGTTTAGCCACCTGCTACTAAGCATATTAACTTCCAAGGTCACCATTATTCTTAGAAAAGGCAAATATTTTTTCAACATACATTTGAAGTATTTGCCTTTCTCCTTTCTTCTGCAAATTCAGAGAAAAGAGACACTTTTAAAACATGGTGTTCAATTCAGTCTAATTCAACATTTGTGTTTCTGCAAAAAAACTAGCACCCTTTGGGTACTGATACATTTGAAAGAAGGCTAGTGTATAGAGAATATCATCTCCTATACAGACCTTATAAAGCTTGTGTGAGATTCAGCAGTGATTAATTGCTAAGGAAGGGGATATGCATATAACCTAACCAGGTCTGACAGCTTGTTAGAAGGCAGGTGGAGTATTTGTGAGCAGCTAGCAGGGAGGAGGGAGAGAGAGACAACCTCCCTCAGCATTGCTCCTGACAGGCAATCTGTATCGATCAGTTATATTTCCATTTGAAACATCAGAAATCTATGACATAATTCTTTCTGACTACATTGTTTGGCATCACAGAGCACTGCATATGGAAGAGTTAAAACTTTTGTTGCGGACAAGTAAAACACAGTGTCCTCCTATATAAATGGGGTAATCTGTACCTCTCTGAATCAAGCATTGATAAGGATTTCTGTTACCCACAATTAAAAAAAATGGATCAGACCAGAAGATCTTAGCAGTGCTTTTCATCTGTCCTTCTGTGAAACATACTAACATCCTGACACTACAACTACATTAAAAGTAAACTTGTAGAATCTGCACAAAGTCAAAAATAATGGTGGGAGTGGGACAAAAGTCCAAAAAATAGAATCAGATTTTAAATATTGCTCCTGTAAACTCAGATAGTTGCTAGCATAACAGGTTTTGCATTATGTATTTTCTGAGGGATACGAAGTCTGAAATTCAAATGCCTGCAATTATTTATTATTATTATTTAGTGACCAATCTTCATATTGATGTTCCACAATTCAATATGGACCAAGGATCTCAAACAACAATTGATCAGAGAGATGCCTCATCAATCTACATTCCTTCCACTGGTTACGAAAGTGCACGTGTTACCTGTATTTTGGCAATTCATCTAGATGGAAAGAAAACCCCACCTCTAATCATTAGTAAGGGCAAGAAAGATAAGATTGAACTTGTTTCAGGCATTTACATTCTTGAACCCGAAAAAGCCTGGTGCACACAAGCAGTTATAAGGAAATGGGTCGATGTAATGCTGCCAAGACTTTGCTGCAGACAGGAAAGATCCTATTCCAAACAAATTCAGCCATACCTTTCAACTGTATAGATTTTCACAGAATGTCCAGATTTTTGCCTCATATCTTTGATCTGTTTCTCATAAAATTGTTTTTTTTTTTTTTGGAAAATCACTGGCAACCCATTCAGGGTTGAAGTTAGAAAATAATGAAAGACATTTGAGTTTCAGACTTTATACCCTTCAGAAGATTCATGATAATGCAAAATGTGTTATTCTGTTGACTTTGTAAGTCTTTAAGAGCAATATTTAAAAAGTGCCCCTATTTTTGGGCCTTTGATATAAACTTCATCATTCTCTATAATGGTTTGTGGCTCATGTTTTAAATACTTCTCAGCTACTTCAGTGTTGTAATGTTTGCACAATCCCCAGTGCAACAATCTTGCCATATTATTATGCATTTCAGTACTCTATGCAATCTCTGACAATTTGCCACTTGATAGCGAGCTCACAAGTGCATTGGAAAAGCCCCTGCAAGATTTCTTGCTGTAAGAGGCTGAGAGGTATGAGTTCAGCTCTACTTCTTATGGCTATGCAAGTGTTCCTTTCTGGTCCTTGGATAATAATAATGCAGGGCACAGCAGGGATCTTGCATTAATGCTAAGATTACTTTTGATATATGACTGTGGTGACGGTTGTCTATTTCTTGGGGTACTTTGCAGTACTGTTCTTCATCATTCAAACGAGTGCCTCTAAAATGCTTATTCAGGAAGGCTTATAATAATAATCAATCACTTGTCATCATACCTCTCAATTGTCTAGATTTTCATAGAATGTCCAGATTTTTGTCTGATATTTTTGCCCTGTTCCTCATAAAATATGTGTTTTTCTGGCAAACCACTGGAGATTGAAATCACTAAATAATGATGTACATTTGAGTTCCAGACCTTATATCCCTCAGAAAGTGCATGCTAACACAAATCCTGTCATACTAAGTTTATAAGAGTAAAATGTAAAATCTGTCCCTATTTTCTGGGCCTTGCCCTCCCCCATTATATTTAGCTTTACCCAGATTTCTTGTGCTACGAGATTCAGAGGTATGCTTGTCATCCAGCTGTGCTGCACACATACTATAGGTAAGAGCAATCAGTGACAGTTAGCAAATAAACAAGCAATGAAGCAAATGTCCATTCTGACTTTTATTAGGGAAAAATAAATAAAAGCAGAGTGCGTGCATTCATGTTTACATATTTAGTCCAAACAAGTAAAGCACAACAAAACTGTTCCGAGTGCTTATATTATTTTTTTTTCTAACAGAGGTGTTGTTTGTAATGGGAATTTGCTTTCTTGTGTATTTCTTACTTTCACGGTAGTTGTTAACATTCGGAAGTGGTGGTTTGTGTGCTCTGTGCAGGGAGTTTTCACTCTAAGGGTACTTATGAAATTCCTTCATCACCACTTCATCTAAGCTGTTTGTGCTGAAATTCCGGGCAAAGTAAAAAAATAATTGTGTGTGCTTTTTGGGTGTCACCTCCTAGGACTGACAACGAGCAGCAGTACACAGTCAAGAGTACTGCGAGCAGTCAGTCACATGTTGGGATTGTAGTGCCAACGGTGTTTGGTGTAGTAGGGCTCGAGCTCCCTTAGTTGTTAGTCCATGTTATGTTTTGCATCAGCCGCCTTGGCTAGGTGGATGTATCTGTCCATAGTCGAGGTGAGTGGTCAGTGAGCAAATTCTGTTTCCAATTAATCAATGTGGGGGAAAAAGTAAAATGCAAGCAAAATCTTAAAGGGTTATGTGACCTCCAAGTCTCCTGCAGTTTTATTCTTTAAGTGAATGTAACATGGACAGTTTATGCCACAGCCTGCAGAGAAAAGGTAAAGAGGGAAGTAGGAAAGGCAAAGGCTTGTTGTATTGTGTTTGGCTTCTTGGATCCTCTGAAGTTAAAGTTAAAATAAAATAAATTTGGGACAAAGACAAGAGCAGGAATTAAGACATGTGCAGCCATGTGCTGAAATATGATTGACTACGAATGAATACTGAAACTTGTTTTACAGTTATACACTGACAGTAATTGTAGTTGTTCTTAACACTTTCATTGTTTAATGTAGTTGAGATGACTGAAATCTGCACTCTGACATGATTAGTTATGTGTGTATGGTGAAAAATGTGAGGTGACACTGAATATATATTGATTTTTGTCTTCCAACAGGTGTCTAAATATGACATTAGCACAACACTAACTTCCTCAGTAAGCAGAAGCAAAATATACTCAATGGAATTGGTAAGTTTCTTGTTCATGTTGTGGTCTCAAAATCAACTGTGTGCCCAAGTGACGTACACAAAATTTATAAGTCAACAGGCCACCGATTGACCGATATTCAACTACTAGCAATGTTAATGTCACCACCCATGGTTTGAAACTCCAGGCCTAGTCTCTGAGTCCGACAGGTAGTCAGGCACTGCCTCACAAAGCTGATGTCATCATGCATGCCCCTGCCCATTAATGATGCCTTGGCAATGCGTGATGACATCAGCCATAACTTAAAATTTTGAATAAAAATTAAAAAAAAAAAAAAAAAAACAGAAACTAAGGGGACCACTTGGAAATCAGTGGCACCCCATTATTTTGCCCTCAAAACTGGTAAATGCCAATTAATTTGGTACAGTTGAGAGGTATGTTGGGCTCCAACCAGTCATTTTATATTAAGAGGGTTAAAGTCTACAGTCTTGTAGAAGGAGAGGGCTGAGCTGGGAATTGCTGGTGGAAAGCTTATTTTATGCTTACCTGATTGGCCAATGAACATATTTAACTTAAAACTTGTTTTTTTTTTCTGCATCTATATAAGGCTTACATTTGCTTCAGGCAGTGGCGGTTAGTGGTGCCTTCTATATAGAAGTTGTACTTTTTCTAGCTAAAGTACCGCTGAATTTTTTCACAGTCCTGCATTACTCAAGGAGCAACTAGTTTGCACACTGAGCAGCACTGCTGCATTTAGTTGACTCTAGATTACATTATTACAGCACTCAGAACTATCACTATGCAAAGAGGAACTGGTTTGTGCATTGTGCACTGAGCAGCTTTGTTGGATAGTTTAGCTGTAGATTATACTAAGTAAACACCTATGCCTTATCTGGTTGCAAACGCCCTCGATTATTTTCCCTTGTAAAGCACATATTAAGGACCTGCAACCATGGATGGGCACTTTCCTATCTTTGGATCTATTTTGGTGGACATGAGCATTCTGAGGCAAAGTAGTAATTGTCTTATGTACACTGACAACCACTTAACTCGTTTATTCAAATGGAGCTCAGGATGTTTGCACTGCAACTTCCAACTGGTGGAGCTTAAGCCTTTTGACAGAATTAAATTATATCCTCACATTTCAAACAAATGTTCATATATCTGGAACCATAAGGGTTATGCAAGAAGTATAAATGGCAAACCCTTCAGCACAAACTATTTTATAGTGGTAGTATTCTTTAGGTTCTAGATCTTAAACTGAATTTTATAAATCACAGTAAAGACAGTAACTATTACATTTGTAATATTTTGTAAACAACTTAATATATCTCAGCAACCACTCAAGTTACACACATACTATCAGCAGTGAATACAATGGGTAGTGGATTTTATTACAGAAAAAGAAGCAACAAGAAATGAATGTCTCTTAGTAGAACAATTACTAGACATTATTTTGAAAAATAATTATGTGTCATTTGACAATAAATTAGTATTACAGAAGATAGGAATAGCAATGGGTTCCCCAGTAGGCGCGAGTTTTGCCAATTTGGTTATGGCCTATTGGGAAACTAACTTCATTCTAAATAGTCAATGGAAAGAAAGATTATTTATTTACAAGAGATTTTTAGATGACATATTTATTATCTTCAACGGAGACAGCATTCAGGCCGATGAATTAGTCACCTTCCTAAATTCAACAACTACATTCCTAAAATTTACAAAAAACTTTCAGGAGGTAAAGATCAATTTTTTGGACGTTGAATTAAGTAAAAATAAGTAAAAATTTGCATGAAGGTAGATACACAGCAAAAATTTATAGAAAAAATACATATTCAAACACATTCCTTCACTTTTCAAGTTCACACCCTTGCCACCAAAAGAAGTCCGTCGTGAAAGGCCAACTTGTCAGAGCGGCAAGGATGATTACACTAGATGAAGATTTTGAATGTGAATGTGATTTATTGTATAGAATGTTCATGCACCGAGGTTACCCTAGCCACTTCCTAAGGGAGATATTCCAGGAAGTAATAACAAAAAGGAAGAATGGAATATACGTACCTATTTTAAATCAATATGTAACAATGAATTTAATAGACAACATATACACTGAACCCATGTATAGTGAAGATGGGAGGGAACAAATTTTCACAGATAAAAGTATACCATCACTACATGTTCAAACACTGAAAAGAACTTTGCTTTGGCATTTACTTTCACTTATTGCCTAGAGGCTGTAGACATACAGAGAATAGTTAGAAAATATTGGTTCTGTTTATCATTAGACAAAGACATGTCTAACATAATAAACTATGGTCCAACCATTACTTTTAGGAGGGGACCAAACATGAAAAATCTTTTGGAAACGAAATGCAAAATTAAGAAAAACAATGGAGGTACACACAAGTGTGGTACATGTAAACATTGTGCCTTTATTGACACCTCAAACACTTTCACAATAAGAAAAGAAACATTTATTATTAGAGATATTTATAATTGTAACACAAGATCAATAGTTTATTTAGCTCAATGTACACAATGTCCATCATTTTATATTGGTAAGACGGACCGTCATCTGAGGGATAGAATATATGAACATCTTTACGCAATAAGAAAGAATAAAGGTGACAATGCTTTAGCAAGACACTGCGAGCAAAATGCTGGACATGCATTTAATTTCATGGTGATTAGTCACACAAATAACCAAACCATAGGAGGAAAATATTTTAATGATAACTACATGAAGTTAGAACTTGAAAAAAACGAACTGAGTTGGCAATTACACTTAAGAGCATGTATAGAGCCAGGACTAAATGAAACATGCTCAATAGCGTGTATATTAAAATTAAGAAGCCTCTTGAGATAAATACGGTTTTGCTAGAATATTAGGTTAAAATAACTACTGAGGCTTTTACAGGAAGGTTATGATGCCAACTACATTACAATGCTGTATGTACCATTAAAACTTATTAATTTGTAATGGTAACAACAGTGAATGTAATTTAAATTGATGACTTGTAGGGATGACAACTATTTTAATTTTCTTTTTATATATATTTTTAGTAGTGGGAAAGTAGTAACTTGATCACTTTAGAGTATTGAATTTTAACACAAAGTATAAGGTATTCATTATGTGCATACACACTGTCAGTATTGGAGACTTGTAACATTAAAATTAGGTTAAAAATGCTTGTCACTGGTTGCCTTTTAGTTTGCAACAATCTGTTACTTGCGTTTTTTTGAATTACAACCAATTATGTGACGCATTACACTTTTACGGCAGCTACAGGATGGGAACTAGCTTGGATTAAACCAACAATGAATTCATAAATTTCGTAATAACAAAGAGAGGGGAACAGTATTTTAATGAAATTAACTATTGTCACAGTATAACATAGTATAATACCTACGTGTAGAATAGCTACTTAGGATATATATGTACATTTTCGATCTATGATTACTTTCTGATGTAAATAGAATAAAATGTTTACTTACTTAGAGAACATTATTTAATTACATCAGACACATTTGGATGTATGTTTATTTCATGATGTAAATAGAGCAAAATGTTTATTTATTTAGAGAATACTATTTAATACATTAGATAAAGAAAATACAATGTACTTCAAGGGTTTAAACTAGAGGGGTTGTTGCTTTAACAACTCGTCAGTCACAGAGTCTTGTCTGATTGGTCAATGCATTATGGTTCAAACTATTTGAACTTGTGTTATATAGAATTTTACTGTTTGTCTGAAGAAGTCTGGATATTATCCGGACGCAAAGCACTTTACTTTATTGGTTTTTACCTTATGGTTTTTTACTTGTTTTACTTGAGCCGTGTATTGTTTGAAAATAAATCCAGTGGAATACCTCCTCTTTGGTTGTGAATCAGTGCTTGTTCGTTCATACTATCAGCAGTGTTAGAACTGATAAGACTGTAGTGTAATGGAATTGACTGAAATTAAAGTCTTTATCTGTTAATAACCCAAACTCGTGCTGAACAGGTGCCAGTCTGTCTTTTATGGGCCAAGTCTTGTGTACATTTCAGAATGAATTCTCCAAAAACACTGTAGTTCATTTAATAAGGCTTTATTAGATGTTTACAATATCTGAATACTGTCTTCGTTAACAGTGCTGATAAATAAAAACAGTCTGTAGAAATGCTAGGATGCTGGTTAGTAGTAACAGTGCTGCTAAATATATCCAAAGTTACTGCACATCATATTCTGAATGTCCTGAACAACATAAACTGAAATAAGCTTTATTTGACCTGTCTTCTGTACTCAGGCTCAAGTAGCTATATTGTAGCTTAATCTTCCTTCTCTGTAATGTCAGGTTGAACGAACTAACTGATTTCTCTAACTGTATCTGAAGTATATTTAATAATACCAAAACCATGTAATGCTTTACATGCATTCTTAGCCTTGGTTATCAGGCCTTGTCTTGCTTTGCAACCTTGTCTTGTTTTGCAAGTGCATAGCGGTCTCATTATCTAACATTTTCTTGATTCTTCCCTTGAGAAAGAGAACAGAGAAAGAACAGACTGTAGCCTTCCCTTGGGAGCTATTATCTCTCATGTTTGACCAGCAAAGTCAATCTTTCTTTCTGCTTAACTGTCTTTTATACATAACTTAAACACAATTTCTATGCCTATTTTACCATTTAGCCTGTCTAATGTCTAATACCTACTTTTAAAATGGAAGTCCCTAATCTAACAGTTGCCCCTGAGGTCCCTGACAAAAGTCTACAGGGACCTACTTCTGTAGTTACCTTACATCTGTATTGCTAACTGCTGTATAATGCTTTATGCTACCCGACTCATAATCTGAAAATATTTTTTTTATTTAGTAAATAAATGTGCAATTTTAATTTTGACCACTAGGTGTCACTTGAGCATTTATAGCCTGTTTGGATTGAAGTCTCTTAACTTTATTATTTAATTATAACTAGGTAATTGTCTTTTTTATTTGATGAGTAAACTTGCAATTTTAATTTTGACCACTAGGCTTGAAGTCTGTTAACTTTATGATTTAATTTCCATATTACCTAAATTCATAGTCTTTAGAGTTTTTAAGTCTAAGTTTTGATGTATGAGTGGTATAGTTAAAACCTGTACATTATTTTGAAAATGAGTGTCTTTTAATACTTAAAAGTATTCAATTATATTTATTACTGCTTTGTAGTAACCTGATTAAAGTGTAGCTATCATTCTAAGCCTTTTGGTTTAAGCACATGGGCTTCAGACCAGTTGTTTTAAATTAAGAAGGTTTGTGGTCTGCACTGTTGTGGCAGGACAGGTAGCTTACATCCTTCCAAGTTGGGAACTGCTGATTGAAGGCTCAGTGTCTTTTATTCTAAAAGTGTATTAGTTCTGGTTTAAGTACTTGGGCTTCAGGCCAGTAATTTTACATTAAGAAGGTTTGTGGTCTGCACTCTTGTGGGAGGAGAGGCTGGACTCTAACCCTCTGAGCTGGGAATTTCTAGTTAGAGGCTTATAGTGCCTGCATATTTGAACTGTTTCTTACTGAAATTGGTGTGCCTTGTTTGCTGTCGCATAAACTAGATTCAGGCCTGCTGAATCTAGCTTTGTTTGTATAACTTGAGCACTAATACAGGCCTTCTTTTTTGGAGAAGGTTCCCCTGCACCCCAGTGGCAGAAGTGTGCAGTTAGAACTTGTCTGATTGAAGACTACAGGAACAGAGCTCAGTTTTGAGATTTTTTTAATTGGTTAATTGAGAAATTTGTTTAAAAGCTTTTTCTGATTGCTTGTAGTCATCTAAAGCTGTTTTAAGTTTATTTTTTACTGTTTGTAGTCATTTAAAGCTGTTTTAAGTGTAATTTTAACTGTGTTTGCCTTATCTTTTCAAAAAAAATTTTTTTCCTTGTTTCCTACCTTTCTAAGCTAGTATAGTCCAGTTTTCAAGGTAATGCTGAATTCAGGGCTGTGTACAAGTTTCTGAGTTGCCCATACCTTACTTGGATAGAAGGAGGTTTCTCTGTTCACCTGTGAGAGAGGGAGCTTTGAGCAGCCATCTGTCCCTGGAGGAGTGGTTCCAGCCCAGAAGTTAGTAGTTTATAGGCCATTTTGGGCTAATTTCTATCTCTTTCATTTCCCTGCTGTAAAACCCACGTCTGCACGGTTTTGCACATCCAGGCAGCGCCGGTTAACTAGGGTAAATTACTCCCGGCTCCACCAAGTCTCCTCTTCAGTTTTTCCCTTGAACGTAGTCTAACTTTCAACCTAAGCACTTAAAAAGGATCCTACAGTCCAGCACTTGCTCAGACCTAACAGCAAGCACTAATATACCCCAACACTTGATTGCCCAGCAGGGCAAGGCTCATTATTCACCCCTCACCAACTAAGTGACTAAGCAGCTCACCCTACTATTCAGGCATAACCAAAGGGCAATTTCAGGTATACTCTCCAGTCCAGCTGGTGAACCTGGGTATCCTGAGGCAATGTTACAACTGCCTCATGTACACAGACAACTCTCTCCTCCTACCACAAAACATTAACATATGTGAGATATGCAATTATATAGCTAAATTGGAGGCTAAGCTCTCTCCACCCAAGACTGGAACAGGCAGTCATGAGGAGAAGGTTAACACTTGCACCACACCTCCAGCCTCACATAGACATACTAAACCAGCACTGGCAAAAAATACACATAAATACACAAAATCATACTTGGAGGCTCTAAATAAAAACCTGCAAAAGCATCAGAGACCTCCAAAGCAGACACGCAAAAAACCTGCACCTCCCGTCACAAACCAGACAACACATAAAACACAAAATCAGTGTGCCGCACAATCACAGCCCTTAAGACGAAATAACATACCTAACACACTAGTAATAGGCAACTCTATAGTCAGGCACACTGACATCCCACTCACTAGGCTAGACAAAGAGAAGGTTACTGTTAGCTGCCTGTCGGGAGCCAGAATCTGCCACATAACACAAGCACTCAGGTCACTCCAGAACAAGTACAAATATGACTCTGTCATTGTTCATGTTGGTGTGAATGACCTGAGACATACCTCCCTGGACTACATGAAAAGAGACATGGAAGAGCTCTCTGATCATGTAGCCAAGGTGGGTATGACCCCGACCCTGAGTAGCATCCTGCCCTCACCAAGAATGATACTGCAGTATAAAGAAAAAATGATCAAGTTCAACAATTGGCTAAGCTTCTGGTGTCATTCAAAGGAGATCCAGTGTCTGTTAGCCTGGGACAACATGCTCAACAAGCCTTGTTGCTTCACAAGAGACGGCTTGCACCTGTCACCCCTAGGCTTTTGAATACTGGCCAAAGCTCTTGCTGCCCCCATAGTGCCTTTTTTAGGCAAGGCTTAAAAGTCAAACCCACCTCTGTAAACAGCACAAATAAAAAAACGAGGGTTATGCTACTCAAAGGCAGGAGTTTAAATCTCAAAATGCACACACTCGAAGCACTCCTCAGTATGGAGAACTTCGACATCTGTGCAGTAACTGAAACCTGGTTCAAGGCTCCACAGAGCATCCCAGCACTACCGGGCTACAACTCATACCACAAAGTTCGGCCACAGAACATGGACTGAAACACAAAAGGCGGGGGTGTATCCATATTCATCAAGGATACCTAAACCTCCAGGTTAGTGGCGCAGCATGATACCTCTGAGATCATCCATGTGCAACTAACATCGGGCAAATCTGCAATGCAAATTGTGGCCTGCTACAGATCACCCTCCATGACCCAGGACCACCACTCCACCTTTCTGGAGACAATGGAAAACATGAAGGTCCTACTGAACACCCTGATATTGGGCGATTTCAATTACCCTACCATTAACTGGGAAAATTACTCAAATACAAACTCCCAGGTCCAGTGCTTCCTGGAATTTATCAACTCAAATGCCCTGGATCAGCTGGTAAACTCCCCTATCAGAGGTGAAAACATATTGGACATGGTCATCACCAACAATGGGCGACAGGTGTTCCGCACCGGAGGTCAACCCGTCACTGGTTAGATCAGACCATAAACTAATCACTCTGGATGTCCACACCACACCACCACACCAACACCCCCAACCAAGGAAACCACAGTGAAAAACTTTTCTATAGCAAACTTCACCTTACTTAAGACAGAGGTGGTAAGTTTCACAGCCCCCATGCTAAAGGATAGCAGTGTCCAAGATGCAGGAACCTTTACAAATGCACTCTATGAGCACCTACAAGGAAGCATGGATCATGCCATCCCTAGCAAAACCAAGACTCACTCTCCTAAGAGAAGGAAACCAGTCTGGTGGACCCCTGCCATAAACAGGCTATACAATAGAAGGAGGAAACTATTTCAAAAAAAAGCAAATCCCAAGAAGGAAAGACATCCCTGATCAGTATCAGTAAGAAACTAAGGTCCCTCATAAAATCATCCAAGGCTAATTTCGAAAGAAAAATAGCCAAGGATTCGAAAGATAAACACAAAGCCTTCTTTAGCTATGTCAAGAATCTAAGTGACAACTCGCAGATATGCTCTGAGCTAGTGCAAAATAGCACAAAATATACTGAACCTACTGATATTGCCAACATCCTGGCAGATAGATTCAGTGCAAACTTCACCCCTGTCTCACCCCCAAAAGGGCTCACAACAATACCGGAAAAGAGCAGTGTCCTGGAAATCACAGACACACAGGTGAAAACAGCCCTTTCAAAAGCCAAAAGCACAGCATCAATCGGGCTAGATGGTGTCCCAGGCTGTGTCTTGCATGAACTACAGAATGAACTAACCCCCCCACCTAAACACACTGTTCAACTTCAGCCTCTCCACAGGCTACATGCCCATAGAATGGCGCACAGCAATGGTTATTATGCTCCACAAAGGGGGGGGCCACAACTGACCCTGGTAACTATCGCCCCATAAGCCTGACTAGCCTGGTCTGCAAGGCTATGGAGTGCATCATCATGGAACTCATTAACAAAGACATTGGGAAACTCCAGACACTTGACCAGACCCAGTTTGGCTTTGTTAACTGCAGATCATGCCTACTAAACCTGGTTGACTTCTTCGAGACAGTCACCAAGGCCATAGATGAGGGCAAGGTGGTTCACACAGCCTACCTTTATCTCGCCAAGGCTTTTGACACCATTCCCCACTCGAGAATTATAGAAATACTCACCAGCCTGAACATAAACCCCTATGTAACGATATGGGTTGCCAACTGGCTTACAGACAGAACTCACACGGTAAGAATAGTGGGCTCCAGGTCCAAATCTAAACCAGTCACAAGTGGTGTCCCACAAGGCTTGGTCCTGGGACCCCTAATGTTCAGCATATACTTCTCAGAAGTACAGGCAAACACAGGAGGAATATGGCTAACCAAGTTCGCCGATGACTGCAAACTGGGAGCCATAATTGACTCTCCGGCTGACATGGACATTCTCCAAAAGGGCCTTACTGAGATGGACACCTGGTGTCAAAGTCATGTTCCAAGCTAAATGCCAAAAAATGCATAGTCATCCCATTTGGGAAAAACAAAACACCCATAAATTACCACATAGGTGGCAGCCCCCTTAATAGAGAAGAGGTAATAAGAGATCTGGGGGCCCAGGTAGATAGTAATCTCTCCTTTGACAATCATATTGCCAAAGTAGTTAGGAAATCTTTTTATGTAGCCCATCTAATTACTAAAGGATTCCTATCTAGAAATAAAGAGGTTATAGTGCCCCTCTACTCATCACTCATCAGACACATCATAGAGTACAATGACCTATTTGGGATGTACCTCACAAGACACTTCCAACAGCTGGAAAGACCACAAAAGTACCTCACCAAGAGGATTACTGGCCTCAAACATATGTCCTATGCAGCCCGACTAGAAAAGCTCTGGCTGTACTCAGTGGCATATCGCTTACTCAGAGGTGATCTCTGCCTGACTTACAAAGCCATGTCCAACTCAGAATCGATGGGCATGCTCCACCTAAAGAAATCCAAGTCACTGTGAGCCACTCGCTCTATTGAGCTAAACCTCACCACAACAATAAATAGAACATGCTGGAGGGATAGATTCCTGTCACAGAGACTCCCTATGCTTTGGAACAAAATTCCTAACTACATTAGGCAGAGCCCCTCACTAACACTCTTCAAGAGAAACCTTGACGAGTGGATGGGTAACAGAAAATACACCCCTGGGAATCACTTCATTGGCTCTTCTTGACAGAGTCTCAGTTAATTAATCAATGGGGCAGTGAAAGCTGACATACTCTGGCTAGGCTTATAAATGCAGATAGCCTAGTGCCTACCTATGAACCTAATTCTGCGGCTTTTAAAGCTGATTAACTCATCTTTGTGAATCGTTATTTAAGTTGCACAGAGTTCGAACTCTTAACCCTTCCTATTTTTCTTCCATATCTCTGTATGCTGTAATGGTAAAGTTACACTGTTTATAGTTAATTTTTTTACCTTATGAACTGATGCCTTAGTATACCATGATGTCTTTCTCTTATAGCAAATGAAACCTTTTTCTGTTGCTCACAGATTTAAATCTTTAAACATTGTACTATTTTTATTGTATAGCCTATCAACCATGATGGCTTTTTTCTGAAGACTAATTGAAATAGGCACTAAAGAAATAACATTATAAGGGGCCTTGAAGCATAATTACCATATACTATATTAACTTGTGCCAATAAATTTTCATTTAAATCTGTTCTATAATGCTACTTACCTTTTTTAACTTTTATGTGCTGTAATAGATGTTTGCCTTCTAAATTTGTGTCTGAAATACTCTATAAATATTTATGAGCTATAATAGTTTACTAAAACCTATATTTTCTGTATTGCAGATCTATACCTTTGCAATTTCTGTTAAAGTCCTTTTAAATTTCTGACTAATGTACAATAATTATGTAAAATACACTGAAATCTGTAAACATGCACTGTAATCTGTAAACTAATTAACAAATTAAGCCTGTCCTGTTGTGCCTTGAGTATACTGAATAACTATTACTACCTATTATTTAGATAACTTATCTTAATAAGCCTGTAATAAATAATTCTGTCACCTTACCCTTAACCAATGACTGAATAATGTAATTCTGTTACTTTACCTTTAAACGTGATGAATAACGTGAAATAACTGAATATTATTTTTATATTCTGGAATTTGACTGAAATATACTGAACACATAACTGAGTCTGAATGTCATAGTCTGAATCTTGACTGAAATTTACATTAGCTTGATACATATTTATACTGAACATTTAAAATAGCTGTGTATAATCTGGAAACTAAACTAATACTAAAATAATATATTTTGCCAGTGTTAAATGAACACAGTTAAAAGAATAACTGAAAACTAGTACATGTTATAGTCTGAAAACTAGACTATTAATACCTTTTCCTGTCAGTATTGTCTGAACATAGATAAACTGAAAACTAGTACTGTTGTACATTTGTCTGAAAACACGAGAACATTTTGACAGTGTTATCTGAACACAGATAAACTGAAATCTGTTAACTATTAATATCTTTTTGTCAGTATTGCCTAAACTTAGATAAAAACAAACTGAAATTAGCATTGTTATATAACTGCCTGAAGCATACATACTTGCTTTAACTGATAAACTGAAAACTAGTACTGTTAAATAACTGTCTGAGAATACACATACTTGCTTTAACAACTACCACTAATCAGCAGGAAGTTACCATTCAATTAGATCCTGTCCAGGTTGTTTCGCCAGGATCAAGCACATTGGTGTTTTCCACACCAATGGGGGAGACTATAACAACGAATGTAGAATGCACTGACAAAGCTTCCACTTCTACTTTAACAGTAAGACGGAAGATTATCTCTCCCCCCCAACAAGATCAGGTTTTTTTTGGCTCTTCCATTGCCGTTCCGTCAGAAGTCATTTGAGCAAGAGTACTGACGTTCAGGACAGAAACGAAAGGAGCCACCGTGATAATATGTGTATTAGTTTTATAAAACCTAGTCAATTTGTACCACCACTGCCAAGTAATATTGAAGTATTTATGAAAGCTTGCGAGAATTATGTTCATAGTTTGCTTGATGTATGGCGACCATATAGTGATTCTAACTTGACCAATGTAGAACATAAAGCTTTACAGAATTTACGTTTGAACTCAGACATAGTGATTCATCCCTTGGACAAAGGTGGTCCTATTGTTATTTTGAACGCAGACTACTATTTAATGGAAATTAAGAAAATGTTAGCAGATAGGAGTGTTTATACCATGATTCAGGTAAATGATGTTTATAACATGAAACAACAGATAGACAGTGCATTATGTGAATGTTTTTATATGGGACTGTTGAATAAACAATTACTTGAGTACTTCAATGTCAATGAACCATTAATACCACAACTACATGGCCTCCTGAAGGTACATAAACATCAGACACTCCCCCCACTTAGACCCATTGTGGCCGGAGGGGGGTGGTTGACCGAACCCTTATTTATTTTTCTTGACACACAATTAAGAGAGATTTTGAATATGTATCCCTTTATCTTGAAAGACACACAACAGTTTTTACAAGATTTATATAATTTCACTAGTACATCAGCTGAGCCTTCATTTGAGATAGTTGCTACATTTGATGTAGTTTCACTTTTTACATGTATACATGTATTCCCAATGAAGAAGGCATCAGAATGGTGAAGAGTGTTATGCTTAGGCATGGTAAACATACCCCACAACATATTGATTTCATTTGTATGCTCTTAGAACTCATTCTTGAGCATAATGTGTTTATATTTGCAGACAAATATTATTGGCAAACAGCTGGTGTCTCCATGGACACCAACTGTGCCAATTCATATGCAAATTTGGTAATGTTGGAGTGGGAACAAAACATTATTAATGTGAATGATGGCAAAGTGGTTTTCTAGCGACGGTTTGTCAATTATCCTTTTATTTGTTGGAAAGGTAATCAGTGTGAGCTTGATTTATTTTTTCAGAGGCTTAACAGTAGTAGTCCTTTTTTGCGATTAACTCTCAACATGTCCACAGTTAGTATGAACTTCCTAACAGTTTTTTGTGGAAAATGGAGCAATAAATACAAAGGTTCATAGGAAGGATTGTTATATACCAGCCTTCCTACATCGTGAAAATATGCACCCACATCATGTATTTTCTAATATTGTAACTGGACAGGGTATGAGGGTGTCTCACTTGTCAGGTAATGAACTAGGTTTTCTATGTGAATTGGATTATTTGCGAGATGCCTTTACACATAGGGGTTACTCCTCTAATGAGATTGAACAAGCATTCAAGACATTTTGCAGAGAGCATTCTGCATGGGGGAGACCTTATTACTCTGAACAGCTGACCTTACCAAGCAATTCTTTATCTCAGAGGTCACCCCATCTACCACTAATTCTTTCCTTTATCCAAGACATTGATTTGGTCAAATACATAGTACATAAGAATTGGCCTATGTTGTTAGTGGATAATAAAACAAGTGAGGTAGTAGGCTCTTCTCCTACATTTGTTTATAAAAACAGAAAGAATTAGAGACAGATGTTATGTTATCCCAAACTTGTATGATCTGTTGTTGCCCTTATTGTTTATACATAGATGAGTCCAGATTTTTTAAACATCCTGTGTCAGGAAAATTATGGGAATTATGTCCGTTAGCTGACTGTAATACAATCAACTTGATTTATGTGGCACACTGTGTGAAATGTTATTATATTTATGTTGGCAAGACCAATAGAAGATTAAGGGACAGGGTTCGTGATCATATATATGGTACATGGAGGGGTGAACTTTTCAGTGCACTTACTAAAAACACTCGAGTTAGGCAGTGAACACACTTTTTTATTTCAGGTTTTGTCTGTTATACATGATCATGGTAGACTAGGACCCATCAGTTATAACACTGAGAATATTGAATTAGAGTGGATTTTGAGGCTTGGAGCCCATAGATGTATGGGCCTCAATGACTCTGTTCCTATTAAATCTGTTTTAAAGTTGAAAAAAACTTAAATAATTTCTGGCCATGTTTTTATTTTAAAGGCATGGAGGTGCATTTGTAATTAAATTGTTTTGTAAATTGGACCACTGATTGCATTTTTTGAGGGAATTTTATTAGTTTATTGATTAATTGGCAGGTGGTAACTCTCTCTCTCTCTCTCTATATATATATATATATATATATATATATATATATATATATATATATATATACGGTTCCCCTTCATATGATCAAATGTCTCTAAACTCGAAAGTCATAAACTCGAAACCAGAATCTCGAATTTAGAGAAACTCGAAGATATGAAAGGGACAAAAAAAAAAAAAATAATATCTTTCAAATGTTTTTGCAGGGGGGTTTTGCCCCCCTGCAGTCCCCTACTTAAATATATCTACTCCAAGATCGCACTATAGTGAAGGAAAGGGAAATCTCCCATTCCGTGCTATACAGGTAAGCGCAAAACGGAAGATTTTCCATTCCTACTCTATAGTGCGGTCACGGAACATTCACATTTAAACTGCTAGGGTACAGGGGGACCTGGCCCCCTGCAATAAGGTAAGTTAACTTTTTATTTTATTAAACCTAAGGCGCCCATTCACAATTTCGAGTGAATGGAAGTTCGAGATTCTGGTCTCGAGATTATGAATTTTGAGCTTCCATCCATTCGATCTCGTGAAAGAGAACTATATATATATATATATATATATATATATATATATATATATATGCTGTTTTTATTGTTTTTTATGTCTGATGAAGTGGTTTGTTTAACCGCGAAAGCACTCACGTTTGGTTTTATTCTACAATAAAAGATTTTACTTGAACATTTTGTCAGAGTTTACCTTCCAGATCGGGGAATTTCATTGTGATTGTTGTTGGACTTGTATTAGCTTGCCATCTCTGGGACTTTTTATTTATTTATTTATTTATTTTATTTTAAATTTATTACCAGATTTAAATTGATCTGATTTTATAAGTTTACTTGTCTGTTTTTCATTACATAAGATTTAAACCTGTGGCTTTAATTATACATATGATGTACTGTTTTTATACACAAATGCTTTTTTTTGTCTCTGTCTGTATTAAGATATTGTTTATGCATTGCAACACTTTAATACAAAGCTCTTGACTAATGACTGCTAAACAAAACAACAACACAAAAAATGTATTTGCCAAATCTGTAACTGTAAACCTTTTATTCTGCAAATTAACTTGACTGTCATTTCTGATATACCTTACAAGACATAGATGTATACAGTTACCCTTTTTTTCTAACTGGCCACACCCAATATGTCTTTCTGAGCACTATAGCTGTGTCAGTTGAACTGGAATTTATTTTATTTTTAACCCATAAATCTGCATGTTTCTGTTGTAACCAATTTTTTTTTAAATCTGTACATTTGCACAAATCTTGTCACTGAAGTCTAAAACAGCATATAACTCTAATGACATGTTCATACCTAATACAGAGCTGTTACACTTTGAACTGCTAGCTGCTGTAATCTATGACCCGTTAAATCCTGACAAAACTGCATTTGTGTCCTCTAATAAAAATCTATATGTAACTGAAGTTAATTTGTCTGTAAACAATGAAATATTGTAATTTCTTTTAACCTTAAACAATGACAGATTAATACTCTGATTTTTTTTTATTTTGCTCTTAAACTGTAGCAATTTTACTTTGCGTTGAAGTCTGTTTTTCAGTTACACTGGAATTTACTTTATTAAAATCTGAACTCTGATTGATCTTATCCACCCTCAGTGCAATATTTGGAATTGCTTCTGAAAATAAGAAACTACGTGAAGTAATGTGAACTTGAGACATTGCCTGCATGTTATGTACATTGACTTTGTTGACATTTGTATGTTTAATACTGCAACATAATTCTGTATTTCGAATTATATGCAAACAAGAATTTAGTACATTCTGAACATTTGTATTACTATAACTTAACTCCGTATGTTGAATTGCATGTGCTGAAGCAATTACGCAAGAACTTGTGCCTAAAACTGTACTGATAGCCTGCTTCTGTGATTTAACCCTTTTGTGTTTAGACATATTTAACATTTTTGAAATAATAACCTTTAACTTTAAAAGAACATTTCTAGACTGCTTTACCCATTTTTTTTAAATTATACCAAAGATTTACTGATGTTTTAACTGTAGAAGTATTACTTGACATGTTTATACATCAGGCATGCAAATTACTTTTACTGATGAATTTAAACTTTTTTGAGCTGTTAACTAAAAAGTGCATATAAAGTCTTACATAACTTTATAGTCTTGCTGAAAGGTCTGCTCTGTAATGAGAAATACAGCTGTTTCAGTTGAAGTTTTAAAGTGTTGCTGATAGGGTTGCTTGAATACTTGCTCTGCAAAACACCTGTAGTTGAATGAAACATGAAATGCTGCATTGGAATGAAAACACTGCTATTTTGTTGTCAGTAGAACACATGTAGTTGAACGAAACACTGATATTCTGTAGATTTTTTGTAGAACACACGTAGTCTGACTGCTGATGCAAGGTTTTTATGGGGTTTTTAGATTTACTTTAACTGTTTTACCCCATTCATAGTGGCTCGCCATTGTAAGAATTGATAAGAAACTGTAGTATACTGGAATTAACTGGAAACAACTGAAATGAGACTGAAATGAAAGTCTTTATCTGTTAATTACCCAAACTCATGCTGAACAGGTACCAGTCTCTCCTTTATGGGCTAAGTCTTGTATACTTTTCAGAATAAATTCTCCAAACACTGTAGTTCATTTAATAAGGCTTTATTAGATGTTTACAATATCCGAATACTGTCTTCATTAACAGTGCTGATAAACAATAATAGTCTATAGAAATGCTTGGATGCTGGTTAGTAGTAACAGTGTTGCTAAATATATCCAAAGTTACTGCATATCATATTCTGATTGTCCTGAACAATGTAAACTGAAGTAGGCTTTATTTGATCTGTCTTCTGTACTCAGGCTCAAATGTTTGTATTGTAGCTTAATCTTCTCTGTAATGTCAGGTCAAACAAATTAACTGACTGACTTCTCTAACTGTATCTGAAGTACATTTAATAATACCAAAACCCTGTAATGCTTTACATGCTTTCTTAGCATTGGTTCTCAGGCCTTGTCTTGTTTTGCAAGTGTCTAACTGTCTCATTATCTAACATTTTCTTCATTCTTCTCTTGAGAAAGAGAACAGAAAAAGAACAGACTGTAGCCTTCCCTTGGGAGCTGTTATCTCTCATGCTTGACCTGCAAGGTTATTCTTTCTTTCTGCTCAACTCTCTTTTATGCATAAATGAAACACAATGTCTAGGCATATTTTACCCTTTAGCCTGTCTAATGTCTAATAACTAATTTAAAATGTAAGTCCCTAATCTAACAAGCAGCATTTTATTCATCTAGCTAAGAGCTTTCATATGAGGCTATGTAGCTTCTGCCTGTGTTACTTGGTTGTTGAGATATTTAGAAAAAATTGAAGAATATATTCATATAAACTAATATCAAAAAACAACAGTTAATATCTCTTTACCTGCACTAAACAAATGTCAAATATTAATTCAGTTGAGTTTGCCATTGTGTAAGCTTTAAGATGAAATCTTTTAAAACCTTGTACATAGTATAGTTTTGGAATTACTGATGCAAATATGAACAAACAATATTTGAGCCTAGAGACATCAGTGGGAGTTAAATTCAAATGCACCTGGGAGGCATCATTTGGCACCTGGAGGTGTCACTTGGATGTAATGAGTTAATTCTGAAACAGGCAAATACAGTATGTGAGAGATGTAGTTACACAATGTCACTAGAGGTTCGACTCTCACATACTGACACAAAAAAACACCAAACAGGTTGTCAGCAACACCCACACAACACACACTGCACTTAACAAAGGTTCAAACACATTGACCAGATATATAGAGATGCTCACATGTCACTTACCCAAACTTCAAAGGCCTCTCAGATGCAGTCCATAGAAACTCTACATGCACACAAACAAGACAACTCCCACCACAACATACAAAACCACATCTCATTTTGTCTCCTCTACCAAGTCCATAAGGCGTAACACCACACAACCATATTTCGGTCATAGGAGACTCCATTGTGAGACACACTGATGCCCTTCTCACCAGGCTAGATAAGGAAAATGTTATAGTTACTTGTCTGTCAGGGGCCAGGATTCCCCAGATCATGCAAGCACTCAGGTTATGAAACCCCAAGTACTAGTATGACTCAGTCATAGCCTACGTGGGCATAAATGACTTGAGACATACCTCCCTGGTAAAAGAGAGACATGACTGAGCTCTCAGAGTATATCTTCCAGCAGGTATGAGCCTAGCATTGAGCTTCATTCTACCATCTCCAAGGATGATGCCACAGTACCAACAGAAAATGATTGATTTCATAATTGGCTTAGCTACTGGTGTCATTCCAAAGGGGTCTAATATTTGTCAGCCTTGGAGAACATGATTGAAAGTCCACATTGCTTAGTCAGAAATACTCTTTACCTGTCACTACCAGCTTTTTGGATATTGTTCAAAACATTATCCACCCCTACAGTGCCTTTTTTAGGCATTGCTAAACAGACAAACCTTCCAACACAGCAAAATCTACCCAGGATAAGCTAAAGGTATTACTGCTCAATGCTAGTAGTCTCAACAAGAAACTACACTCCCTGGTAGCACTCATCCTGTGGAATGCTGACATCTGTACAGTTACTGAAACATGGTTCAAAGCCACAAAAAGCACCCCAGCAGTGTATGGCTATAATGCCTTTCACACATTCCACTCACCCACTGCACATGAAGGTATATCCATCTACTTAAAGAATAAGCACACGTCAAGAGTGGTCAAACAATAGACATGCTTGAGCTACTCCTTGTCCAACTAACCATAAGAAAAATCCATTACCATATCCTTGTTAGCTACAGGTCTTCCACCATGAACCAGGAAACCCAAACATCATACCTGAATTTACTGGAATCAGCCCAATACCATGCTCATGGCTAATTTCAACTACCCCACCATTAACTAGGAAGCATACACAACCACTAACATGCAGGCTCAAAGAGTTCCAGACTTTGTCCATGCAAATGTCCTGGAGCAGCTAGTATGCACTCCCACTAGAGGTACAAACATAGAAGAGCACTGACAACCCCCACCCCCCAACAAGTGTGATGTCCTCACTGGTTAGATCAGATCACAAAGTGGCCTCCCTTGAATAAATATAAAACTAGAATCCTTACCTAACCCCAAAACCTTTAAGAATGTTTCTAAGACAAACTACCTCCTATTAAGTGATGGTGTAACTAGCTTCCATGCTCCCTCAAATCCATAAAACAGAGAAGCCTATGAGGAGGCGTACACAAAAGCCCTGTACGACCATATAAATGACTGCATAGAAATGGCACTACCGGACCTAAATAAGCCTAGGACTAATGACAAAAAGAAGCTACACTGGTGGTCCCCTGGTATAAATAGGTTATGCAACAAAAGAAAGAAAATTACATCTAGAAGTAAGACAGACATTTTGCACAATAGAGCAAAACCTTCCCTATTTGCCTAAACAAGCAAATCAGAGGACTAGTCAAGTCTTCAAAAGCAAATTTTGAGGTAAAAGCAATCACCCAAGCTAAGGATAACCATAAGGAATTTTTCAGTTATGTCCACAGTCTTAAGGGCAACACCCAACAATGTGCAGAATTAGTTTCAGACAGCATCATCTATACTCAGCCATCACCTCCAGTTACCCACCAGTAAATACTCTCCACCATTCCTCTACCAGTTATCACCAAAGAACAAGTTGCCACTGCTATCTCTAAAGCTAAAAACATGGCTTCATTGGGTCCTGTCAATATCCCAAAATGCTTCTTAAATAGTTTGAAACAGGGCCTACTAGACACACCTGGATCTCTGTTTAACCACAGCCTCCAAACTGGCTTTGTCTCTGTAGAGAGGAGGACAGTGACAGTCATCCCTCTACAATAAAGGGAGTTGATCGACAGACCCGGGAAATTACAGACCCATAAATTTGACTAGCCTTATATGCAAGGCCATGGAAAGAATAGTCATGAACCTGATAGATTATGACATAGAAATCCTCCAAACACTGGACTCAACCCAATTTGGCTTTTTCAAGGACAGATCATGCCTGCTTAGTCTGCTGGACTTCTTTGAGAAAGTCACTAGGGCCATGGATGAGGGTAAAACAGTGCATACTGCCTACCATGAACTGGGTAAGGCACTTGACACAATTCCCCACTCGGATATTATAGATAAACTCACAAAAGTGAGCATAAATCTCTACATCACAAGATGGATAGCCAAATGGCTCACGGGCAAGACACATGTAGAGTGGATGAATCTAGATCCAGCAAGAGCCAGTTACTAGTGGTGTGTCACAGGGCTCAGTGCTGGGACCTCTTGTGTTCAGAATATACTTCTCTGAAGTCAAGGCTAATGTAGAAGACCTTTGGCTGACTAATTTGCTGATGACCCCAAGTTGGGGGACAATCATTGAATACCCCAAAGGTGTTGATATCCTTCAGAAGGGTCTGACTCAGACAAAAGATTGGTGCCAAAGCCATGGCTAAAAAAACTAAATGCAAAAAATGTTTAATCATTCCTTTGAGAAGTCTGGTACCCCTGATAATTGCAACATTAATAGCACATTCCTAAGAGTGGACACAGAGGTAAGAGATCTAGGTACACAGATAGATAGCAGCCTGAACTTTGACTACCATGTGTCCACAGTGGTGAGGACGTCCTTCTATATGGCACAGCTTATACATAAAGTCATGGCATTCAGATCCAAGGAAGTTATAGTTTCACTATATTGGGCTCTCATCAGACCAATAATCAAGTACAATGCACCTTTTGGCATGTACTTGACAAGGCACTTGCTACAGCTGGAGTGGCCTCAGAGGTTACTTACAACATAGTCCTATGTGGATAGACTAAAAACCATAACCTTTTACTCTGTCTCCTACCAACTATTAAGGGGTGATCTATGCCTAACATACAACGCACTCACAAATCTAGCCTTGATAGGACTGTTACACATTCACAAGACAAACTGCATGAGGTTCACCTGATCTAAGGATCTAAACCTGGTCTGTGACATGAACAAAACATGCTGGAGAGACAGATATGTGTCTCAGAGATTACTTCTTCTCTGGAACAGGCTTCCTATTCACATAAATCAGAGTCCTTCCCTGGCCCTCTTCAAATGCTGTTTGGATCAATGTATGGGGAATAATAAATTCACTCCTGGGATGGTGTCAATGTCCGTTATGGACAGGGGCAGTCTCTAAAATTCTCAAAAGCATAGCTACAAACCTAAGCCTTTCTCTAGCCCTTAGGGATCAGAAAATGTGTAAAATTCAGATAATAATAGTTATGCTTGTAGGGTTTCTTAAGCTGCTATACTAGTAATCTCCTATTAACCTATGAAGCTGTGATGTAACACTACCCTAGGACATAGAGTGAAACTGGCAGTACACCAATGATCAATACAATTTTCTGAATGTACAGAGGTCAACTTGCAAGGATACACGTTCCATTTTTGTGGGATGACATAGAATATATCTGTGCCATCTTTCACTGTAATCTGATAGATTCAATCTCTTGGCAGACATCGATCTACTAGAAAGGATTTCTTTTTCATTGATGCATTCAGTTATAGCCATCTCAAAATATTGGGAGTGCACATCCATAAAGATAACAACATCTCCATAAACAGCTGCTTTAACAGGAGGGTTAGATAGTTAAAGCATCTCCATATAAAGCTACTTAACTATCTAACCCTCCTGATAGATCCCCTAAATTCTGAAACTCACAAACCAATTTAGCTTCTTCATGGTAAAAATGAGTTTCCGCAGTCACAGGAATTAACCAGGGTGCACTTTAATTTTATCTGTTATATACAGGATATGCTTCAATCAATTCCCTAGTGGGAATATTTTTTCCTTTATACAGAATAAAATTTCCAACTATGACTGTGCTATCCCAAATGAAATTTTTCTACTTTTGATGTGGCTGAAATTTTCTACCCTAAGTGACACAGTAAATGAAGGATCAAAGATCCACATAATAAAAGTGGCAACATCTCTTCTCAAAATGGTATTTAATACATCTCTTAACTGATACAAAATAAGATGGTTAGCTAAGATTTTGCAAAATGCCTTCCAAACCTCACTGCCTTTAGTAGACTCTCAAGACTTGTCAGCAAGCTGTTTTAACATCTAATCTAAGTTTTTAGTTTGTGCTAACAGTGCATCTGAAGTGATAGCATTAGCTACAAATCCTATAACTAACAAAACGGGATGATACTACGTTTATGTTTATCTGACAACCATATGTTTTCTTCAGTGGTAGATATCAAAGTTTTTAGTTATCAGTTTTCTATTTCTGTGTCTTCTTTGCATGCACCCCACTCCTTTTTATCTTAGTGCCCCTGGTACAACCCCTGGGGGCTGCATCCACTCAAATGAGAGTTTGGGAAGGGGGCATGGATTAGATGAGAGCAGCTGGCAGTGTCACATATACTATCCTACATGCCTGGACATATTTTTGTATGTCCTAACTGGGCAGAGCTACTGAGGTCATGCATATCATTGTACTCAGCATTAGTTAGCGCTTCTCCTACCTTATATAATGAATTTTTAATGACAATCATCTGTGTGATTACAACACTGCCCCATCAGTAGCAGCATGTCCAGTTACAGACAGAAACAGTCTTCCTCCCTGCAGTGTGCATGTTGTATATGACATAAACAAAATCCACAATAACACTGATAAATTCTGCACTGAGACATGAGGGATTTTATAGCATTTTATCCTCATCTTATGTCCTCAGCATTGGTGTCCCCTTCTCCAAGATGGACTGGCACATTATGGGTAAGGCATAAGTCGATCCTTTTTCTGTATCTATCAACATTTTTCTCCTTTCTTTTAATTTTGAGTTATGCATTCTGCTAGATCTGAGATCTAAGGATGGTATGGAATACAGAACATTTGCTTGATCCCCTCCAAAACATCACAAGTTTCATAACGTTTCCAATAAAGTGCAGTCTCTAATTTTAATGTAGTTTCAAGGAATAATTTCCTTAGTAAATATCTAAAAATATTACATTGAAAAAGCCTTTAGTCCCTGAGTGAATTAAGCTATAATGACCAAACAATATACTTCAAGGCCTTCAGGGAAGTGTCTAGTAAAATCCATTCAATCTGTTTGCACATTTTTCCCATAGTGCTTTAGCTCATGGATGATATCTAGGCTGAACATACATACCTCCTAGGATTACAATGAGCACAAAATGCACATCACTGGCACTATTTGGCAATTACACTTCCTACACCTCATTAATACCAGTCTCATTTAATCATTAAAGAATAACATTTTTCCCATTACAACCCAGACCACACTTTAACTGTTTCTGAATACAGCATGGTACTGCAGCTGTTCCTGACAGAATTGTTTATGACTCTGGCTTAGATTTCTCCTTTGCTCATTCCCTCATTCTTTGCTATCACCATCACTATGTGTCTACTTCATATTTATCAACTGTGGCAATCGCAGCTTGATATTTTATCAATGACACCACCATTGCTAATTTAGCAGTCACATCTACATTTCATTTGCCTTGTCCTACCCCACCTTCTCCCATTTCACATACTTTAATATAACCACAGTTGGCTGTTTCAGCCAATATTCTATGTCAAGAAAAGCTTGTCTGACATCCAGGTGTTTAGAACTTTCTCTCATGCAGTGATATAATCCATTAGTCTTTAGTCATCAAAGATATGCACAACCCTGGATGCTTGATATTAGTAAAGACACTTACCTACCCATTTTACTCCTGATTCCTGATGAGCCTTAGTTAGAGCATTAATTCCACAGTGTATGCAAAATTGTGTCCAGCCAGCACATGTTTCCTTATAACTTATGTTCTATTCCATGGAAGGCTCTCCCACCTTACAGCACTGTGATACATCAACATGTAACTTCATAGTAGGAGTTAAAAGAATTTCAGTCTTCATACACCCAAGTGTTTATTCCTCTGTTGCCATCTTACAAGAGCATTTTCTGTTCTAACAGGAGGCATGTAAATGAATTCTGTGCTACATCCTTTATGTTTCATATGGACTTACCTGTAGGTATCAAGCGTGTCATCTATGTTTCTTCAGCTATCAGTAATCAGTCTTTATTTTCCTTTATCAAGGAATTATTTTAGTGTGTGCAGTTTGAACGGAATAATCACTTCAGACATAATGACAGGTTTGATGACCCCCTCCCTCCAACTGACCAAGACACAGTCTTGTAGTTTTAAATAGCATTTCTTTAGTTACTGAATCTTACTTAGTGGAGAAATAAGCAAAGAGTTACAGGTTTCTTCCATGACCCACTTTAAATGCAGCCTTATAAACATTGTCTTAACTGTATGAATGTGAAAAACAGAGGTAATCCAGAAACCTCAGTCAAAGTCTGGTATCCCACCTGTGACATAGAGGGTGACAGGACTAATGAGAAAGAGAGAGAGTACACAGCATTAATCCAGATAAAATCACTTAAGATGCATTGTTGAAGTTTCAAGTAGTTTATTCCGTTAAGTAGGTAGCTGGATGAGTATTTTTGTTCTAAGAACACTCGTCCAGCCACCTAATTAACTGGGCACATTGTGGGTGTTGCAAAGCGCACTTTTAGCTAACATCAAAGATTGAAACAGTACTAATTTCATGAACTTTAATCATACTTTGACTTAGGAATGGGGTCCATTCTCTTCATGGTATTAGAAACCCAAATGACTTAGAGAAGTTAAACCAGAACAAGCCATTGAGTTTGCTGGTAAGGTTGCTTCCCTGTTCATTCTTTTTGTACTAAATTTGCAAATATTTCTTTTGCAACTTCTAACACATCCTGCCAAACTGGAAACCCTTGTAAGGAGGGTGTGGATTTCATTACACCACAATAAGAGCAAGTAGTTGCTTATTCTTAACCCAGACTTCTGTGACTTGGTTGTAGATAACTGTTAAGCTGCCATCGACCACCCAGCTTTGCTGTAATGGTTGTTTCAGTACATATGAGCTAATATGTTAAAATGTTTAGCAGCTTTTGCTTTATCTTATCACTAGAAGGCCAAGTAATCTTGGAAGCCTGTCTATCTATCACTGGTTCAGTTTCCTGAAAAATGTCTATTCCACGTGTGGTTCTCTGATTATTGCAGCAAACACAAAATTACACTATCACAAGTATTCCTTCTTCTTCTTGTACTTGCAGCGCACTCTAATTTGTGATTACAAATTATTTTCTCATTCAATTATTGCTAACATTTTTCTAGTAGCTGAAAGTACTAAATCAGTAGCTGACTATGTGTGATGCATCAGACCTTTGTATTACTGGACCCAGTGTACACAGTGACAGGCATCCTGGAGTCCCCTCTGTTTCTACCAGGGGGCATGACTTCTTCTTCTTTTGGCTTTTCCCGGTTAGGGGTCGCCACAGCGGATCACCTGTCCGCTCATGATTGACAGAGGAGTTTTACAGTGTCGAGTTGCCAGCCCGGTGCCCAACCTTCCACAGAAGGCACACACTCACACCTAGGGCCAATTTAGAGTGTCCAATCCACCTACAGCATGTCTCTGAGATGTGGGAGGAAACCGGAGCACCCGGAGGAAACCCACGTGACCACAGGGAGGACATGCAGACTCCGCACAGAAGGCATCCCAGCCAAGGATCGAACCAGAGAACCTCTTGCTGTGAGGCAGCAATAAGAACCGCTGCACCACCATGGCCGCCCACCAGGGGGCATGACTACATACTGCTATTCCATTAACTGGTTGTTTTACCAGTATAACAGCCCATTTCATGACATATCCTTTGGGCTGTTAAAGATGATTATACAGACTTAAGGTACTGCTCCTCCTCAGTCTGCTTGTGGTGTCATCGCTATCTCCTTACCTACCTACTTTATTTATGTCCTTAATGGATTATTACTGGGATATCCAACTGGGAAGTGACCATTTTCTGCAAAGGTCTCCAAATAGAATAAGACAAATATAACTGCACATGTTAAAAATGAAATAATTACAGCAGTAGTACATAAAGTAATAAAGACATGCAGTATAATACACAGAAGTAGACATTAATTACAAGGTTTAGTGAATTAACAAATTTGGTAACGTAACTAATGACACTACCTATTATAAGTATTTAAGTCCTATAATAGTCTGTCTATTTGAATACAAAGCAGTAAAAGTATAAAGTATGCAGTACTAGCCGGTCCTGACTACTGCCCAGGTGACCCGAGTTTGATTAGTGGCTTGAGTACCTGACAGATCTGACAGGAAAGGATGCGAGTGAATGGCCATTGCCATCTCACCCATCCTGGGAGAGGAAGGTGTTGTGGCTTACCACTTAGGTGACACCTAGTGGGAGCATTATGTATTGCACACACATGGAGCATGATCCCATGACCATATGCTGCCTATGTGCATCAGCATGCAGCCACAATAGTATGCAGAGGCATGTTCCCTGCAGTTGACTAACAGCGGAGTTCACAAGGGAGGGGGTGCTTCACTATGGGAGGAATAAACTGCCCCACCAGACCTGGAAGTTGGTCATCTCCCTGTAGCTCAATTTTCACCATAGGGGGAACACATGGTTCAATGAGTTGCCCCTGGCAGGAACAAATGAGACATATGATTTTAATCTAGACTGGGGATATCTGACTTTTGTCACAAACAGAATGAAATTATCCAAGTGGTTAAGGGTAGTGGAGCCACTGGGCAGGTTTGGTGGGCAGTATATAGCATATAGGTATAATTATAAAACTACTAAGTAAAAAATACAATCTGTAGTAAGTTTAGCAGACTAATACATACAGTATGTAAGAAAAAGACAGCCATAACAAGAAAACACAGAAATAAAAAAATAATAAAATGATAATGTGAAATACATATATGCAGCAGGAAGAGTAAACATGTCAAGTGCTAATTCCTTATGCAATGAATATGATTGCATGTTACTGGAACAGTATGTAGAAAAGCTCAGTATAGTGTTCAGCAGTTGCATTTGATCTAGTGAATGCAGTAGCTAATTGTCTGTACTTTGAAGTGAATAAGGTGGACAGTAGTAGTAGCAACATCAGAAGGGAGAGTATTCAAGATTATATTTTAAAATAATGAATCACCTCATGACTTCTTATTTCTAACTGCTTGGATTCTATTGAATTACTTAAGATTCCTGGGTGGAGTGTAGGTTGCCAGTTATGCATGTCTGAGTCGAGGAAATTAGAATAAAGGAGTTTATGTGTAAAAGATGCATACAAATCTAATCCGCATTTGAGGTAAGCCCATTATAAAGAGAGCATGGTGAGTTTTAGGGGGGCACAACTCTGTATGAATTTTGTTGATTTACATCACATTTGCTCACTTTCTGTTAGTAGGGTTATGCAGATGCCTGAACGATAGATACAGCCATAGAAAAGCCAAGAAAATATTAGTCATGAGCCAAATATAGCAAAAATCAGTAATTGTGAGGTAATATTCTTGTTCTGTAAAGTGATCCAAGTATGATGTCACGTGTTTTGAAAGTGGTGATTAATCAGTCCTCTCATATTCCTTGTTGTATAATTATGGCATAATATCTCCATATATTGTTTTAGTTTGGAGTTCTAGTGTAAAGGTGGACTTATAACAACTGCCTATGAATATGAAGGCATTACTTTATTAGTATTTAAGATTAGGTACAAATCTCTGAACTAATTTTCTGATGTATAAAAGTCCATTTGTAGATGTTTTCAGTTAGTAAATGGTTTGTTGCTGTGCATACTAATGCAATGTGACTGACACATTGTATTACTTGCAGTGATTAGGCACCAAGCTGACATACAAACTGAGCAACAAAGGTCACAAAATTAAGGCACAATTAGTCTATCCAGCCAAAATCAAAATCTACCATCAAAACGAGATGAGATCTTTCAACAGTGTCAAAGAAGCTGTTTCTTTTATCCAAAACAACAACATCATTACAATCCCAGAAGGCATGTACTGGTCACCATCTACAACCCTTAAAAGATCACCCGAGAAAAATAACTGGATGGATGTAACAAAGAAGAAAATGAAAACTGGAGTTAAAAACACTGGACTTCCTAATTCTCTCAAAGATCAAGCTAAATCATAAATGTTTATGGAAACCTATCATTACTTTACTTGTCTTGTATAACTCTTCATTTATTTAACCAGTGAAGCTTGCAATCTAAAATTAATATTACTATATTCTTATTAGATACAACTGCTAGTGATACCTAGGATGTATAGTTAGTTGGATCCTGGGGAGGGAGAGGGGAGAGAGGGAGGGAAATGAGAAAAAAAAGGGGAAGGATTAATTTACCATCTGTTTAATCAGAAACCTGAAATAGATAATATCAGAACTTGATATTATGTATATATTGTAAAGAACACTTGTTTTTTTCAAGCATTCTGTCAGTATATGATTTAAACATGACATAATTTATTTTCCTTGATTTTGTTTCCAGTTTAGCGTTTTAACATTCTAAACTGTCATTTGTTTCTTTCGTGAAACAGTAACCTCGAGCGTTACTTTGAATTGAAGAGCAGTTTCTTTTTCTCTGCATCCAAGTGCTCTCGTGGTTGTCTGTAAAGTGAGCTTTGTATAGCATTAAGAAATTTGTTTGAGTTGTGTTTGGGTAGTGTATTAGAACTCCGTGGTCAGCTGTGCGAGTGACGCTGACGTGTGACGGAGATCTCCTTTGCCTGTGTTGTTGCTTCAGCAGCTTGAAAGTTGTCTGGAATATAAAGTACACAAGACATTTGATTAAATGTTAATAATTAGTAGAAATACCAATTTGTTCTAAATAAAAATAAAATCCACTAGTAACTGATCTCTATAGTAACCAAGGCGGGATTATGTAAATTACGATGACATCATTGTTGCATTTCAAATCCCATCGAGTGTTTGGGAAATTAGCAGGTCAAAAAATAAATAAATTGGCTTTCCATAACATGATACTAATAGTTAAATACATCACTACCCTGGTTTATACACAAGCATTTGCATACAATTAAACGAACGTATTCTGTAAATAGTAGGAAGGAAAGAGAAAGTTTCTGTTGAACAGCTGATCGATTACAATTGTCACCGGTTATAAACACTGATCACTAACGGCAAATATAGCTTAGAAATAAGCAAATACTTCATAATTACCTTTATGGATTTTCTAGAAAGGTTTCATCCACTCAAATAGGTTTCTAGTAAAGTGCTATTCTTCTTGAGTAGCATGACATCAGTAAGGGATACTATAGCACACTGTACCGCTAGCTTTTACATGTTCCTTATTGAAGAAATAAACTGGTGGCAAATTATTAGAATATAACAAATACTCAGTTACAATTGGCTCTAAATACATCTAAACTGTTCCTGTTAAAGTTTACCCAGTGAGTTAAATAGTAAGTACCACCATAGGGAGTGTATAAAACCACTTCCTAGTGCCATCATTTCACATTTGGGCTCAGGTTCTTTCAGATTTGATTTGGGATGTCTGCTCCATCTGGTGCAGCTTTGCTGTATCTTACAGTGTTGTTATTGGGGAGATGTACAATATAGCTGTTATAAAGACTGGCTCAAGTGGCACACATACCCAAGTTATTAATAATTTTTCTATTTTACCACACTTAGTGCTGTTACAAATAATTGCCACCCTGCAGTTTGGAATATAAATTAGTTAAGCTAATTTCAAAATGTTAGAGTCCTAGAAGATTACCAGTGTTGGAATGACACCTTGTTCTCATATGCAATATTTTATTTATTTTATTTTACATTTGTTGACTGGGATAGTCTGACTGGATGCATGTCCATTTTCAGCGGAGACCTGGGGAGAAAAGCTCCAAGGGTAAGCAGATACATGAATTACATATTACAAACAGACTATTTACAGTGATTACATAAGTAAGCAAGTTAAACAAGTTCCACATCTTAGAGTTAATCCCGAGTGTAAATCAGAATTAAATTAAATTACACAGTAAACTGGTTAACAGATTTTTACACATTCTAAAGAGAGTTAGCCAGGCTTGATACATTGACATAGCCAGTTAAGTGCCAAATGTTGTTTGAGTCTAGTTTTAAATTGACCTAAGGTAGAAAGTAAGGTAATATCAGCTGGAAGAGAGTTCCAGGGTCTACTTACAGAGTTTGCAAAGAGAGAGTCACCGGCTGTGTTATTAATTTTGCTAGTCTGAATTAGTAGTTTGTTAGAGGATCAAAGCGGTTTAGGATTGTTTAGAGGGTAATAATATTTTTAAGTGCAGGAGTATTGTCCGGATTATAGAGGATTTTATAGGACATAATCAGTTGGTTATACTGGATTAGGCTGGGTAGTTCAAGCCACCCAAGCTGATTTAGATTGATGCAATGATGTGTCCTAAAAGGCAGCTCAGTGGCAAACCTGGCAATGTGGTTATAGCAAATCGAGAGTTTGTTAAGGACAGTCTTGTTTAAATTCGAGAGTAGGGGGGATGCATACAGAAGGGTTGAAAGAAGGTGAGAGCGAACTATGGAAATTTTAGCTGGTGGGGTTAGGAAGGCTTTTATTCTGTAAAGTGACCCTAGTTTTTTATTGATTATTTTGATAGTTTGGTTAACATGTAGGTCGAATTTTAGATTATTATCTATGATGACACCTAATATTTTTGTAGAGTAGTCTGGAGAGATTATTATGCCATCATTTGAATTTATGGTAAAGGTGAAAGCGGTAGACCTACGTGTTGGTGAAAATAACAGCATTTTAGTTTTTTTGGGATTTAGGATCAGACAACGTTCAGAAAGCCAGTTTTCTATTGTATTAAAGGTGGTCTGGGTAGCTGACCATAACTCTGTTGGAGATGTGGCCAAGCAAATCAGAGTAGAGTCATCAGCATATTGGATACAGCTGACTTTTGGGATGACAGTATAAAGGTCATTAATGAAGATGGAGAACAGCAAGGGCCCTAGTATAGAGCCTTGTGGTACTCCAAGGGTGGTAGATAGAAGAGTAGAGAGTTTGTTCTGCCAGAGGACAGCCTGCTGTTGACCACTCAGGTAGGATTGAAACCATTGAAGGGCTCTAGTATTTAGACAGAATGTTTGCAGGGTGTGGATTAAAAGTTGGTGATCAACCATATCGAATGCCTTGGAAAGATCCAAGAAGAGGGCTGAGGATATATAATTATTGTTGTGATTATGGTTTATGGTGTTGGTAAAGGCTAGGAGGGCTGAAGTAGTGCTGTGATGAGGACGGAAGCCATGCTGAGTGTCTGCCATAAGGTGATTCTGGATTAAGTGGTGCATGAGCTGTCTATGAATACATTTTTCCATAATCTTTGCAAGTGGAGAGAGTATAGCTATTGGCCTATAATTGGAGAATTCAGTAGAGCTGCCTCCTTTGTGAAGTGGGATTACATAGGATATTTTCCAGAAATCCACGGTGGTGGTGCTGCGATAGCATTGTCACCTCACAGTAAGACGCTGTCCGGTTCGATTCTCAGCTAGAGCGTCTTCTGTGTAGAGACATGTGTGAATGGGCGTACTTTCGTTGAAGGTTATGCATCAGGGTTAGTAACTCGGCATGTAAAAATCAACTACCAATCATTAGTGGACCGGAGTTCCGCTGTGGCGACCCCTAACCGGGAAAAGCCGAAAGACACAACAACAACATTTTCCAGATGGTAGGAATTTTAGCTTCTACTATGGTTCGATTGATTAGTATTGAGACGGGGTAAGCAATTGCATCAGCTGATTTTTGTAGGTACTCGGCAGGGAGTTGATCAGCAGAAAGTGTAGTGGGTTTTAGTTTTTTGATCAAGGTACGGATAAATGAAGTGGCGACTGGCTGGAAGCTGAACACGAGTAGGTTTCTAGGGGGTGATACTTTCAGGAACAGGGGAGCTAGGAGGTAGCTGGCTAGCTTGGGCTTGAATTGTCTCAGTAAAGAATTGGTTAAAACTGTGAGAAACATCTTCAGGGGTTTTATCAATAGTAGCAGCACGGATTGGGGTTGAAGTTTGTCCAGGATGTAGTAGATTATTTAAACCTACCCAAAACTTCTGATTGTTATTTTGATTTACTGTCTGTAAATTACAGTAGTATTGTTTTTTGTCTTGTAAAATGGATTTTTTAGTTTTGTTCCTGGATTGCCTGTATTTAATGTGATCTTGGGGGTCTTTAGAAGAATGCCATAAAGCCCATACTTTGTTTCTAAGGGTAATTTTGAGTTTAGACTCTTTAGAAAGCCATGGAGCAGTTTTTGTCTTTGTTCTCTTTGAACAAACAGGTGTATGCAAATCAAGGATCTCAAGGAATTTGTTGTTAAAGTATGCTACTGCTTCCTCTAAGGGGAGGTGTTTTAGAATAGACCAATTACATGAGTTTAGTTCTTGTTGGAATTTGGCAGGGTCAAAGTTTTTATTGTTTCTAACCTTTCTGAGTAAGGGTTGTTGGGAATTAATGGCTTTGTGCTTAATTACATATGTGAGAAGGTGATCACTTAGGCCATCAGGGAGCGTACCAGAGGTGTACAGTTGGGGGTGACTGTTTATGAGTACCCAGTCAAGTATGCTTTCTTTTTGGTTGGTTTACCTATCCTGGTAGGGGTGGATATGATTTGTGTAAATGCATGCAGGTTAATATGGGTGGTTGGGGATTCTGAGGAACAGGTGCCCCAGTCTATGTTAAAGTCTCCAAGTAGTAGGGTTTCTTGGGGGTAGTGACATGATAGCCAGTGCAGGATATCTACAAGTGTAGATATATTGTTACCTGGGGGAATGTACAAACAGATGATATGAATGCATTTATTTTTATTAGGTTGCAATTTGGTGGCAAGAATCTCTTTATTAATCTGAGGTGGTTGTATTATGTCTATGGTGACATTCAACTCAGATTTAAAGAGTACAGCTACCCCCCCCCCTTCCTGGAAGAATCATCCAGCCTATGTATGTTGTACCCAGGTGGTAACACTTCATTGTCTGTAGTGTTAGGTTTTAACCAGGTTTCAGATAAACAGAGAATCTCAGGGGAGTGGACATCCAGAAGTGCATGCAGTTCATGTACCTTGTTATTAATGCTTCTAATATTGAGATGACAGGCTAGGAGAGAGAGTTAGTTGTCCTATTAATTGTAGGTTTGTAGCTGATATTGCAAGTAGAGGGGGTATGTGTATCTGAAGTGGGTGGGCCAGGGTTGGGGTGAATATCACCACCAAGTATTAGGTTAAGTCTATACTTGGTGATGAACTTCATGAATTTGTTTATTAGTTTGTGGTAGTGTTTGGATCTAGAGCTAATGTGCCTGGGGTTGAGATGTTGATAGACTGAACAAGATGTTGGATAGGACCTGGTACTGTAAGTATGGTTGAAGGTGGGAGGATTTACAGCTGGGGTGATAGTATGGCCTTTCGGGACCTGAAGTCCCATGAGAAACTGGTTTTCATACAAGGTAAGGAGGTATGGTGCAAACAAGAGGGGTAGTAAATAGGAGTATATCATTATTTGTGATTCAGCTAGTGAGTTAAGGGACTGTTTTACCTGGTGATGCAACACCAGAAGATAGAGTGGTGAGGTAAAGGTACTGAAAGGGGGATGGGAGAATGCCAGATGAAAGCTAATAGGTGCTATTAAAATGTAGGTAGAAGAATGGGGGTGGGAGGAATTATCCCAGATGAAAGCAGATAGGCTCTAGAAAGTTGGGGAGTGGCTATAGTACCTTAAATTTAGAGGTACTGAGGGCAGGAGGAAATTGGGGGCAGGGAGGGGAGTGAAGAGAGCCCAAGCGTAGTGAGGGCAAACGTAGCGGGGCTATTGCAGTTTACAAGGCAGAGATTCTAGGGTAAGCATGAAGGCAACAACAGGCAGTTATTTTATAATAATACATTCAGAAAGGTTTGAGGGTGGAGGGTAAAGTAGCACACTTCAGAATGAACTAAGATTTATAGCTAAGAAACCTAAGCAAGAGAGCAATGCAGTAAATAAACACGTGCCAGATTTTAAAGATATACCAGAAAAACCAAATCAATTGTTCACAACTGCACAACTGGAAAATTGCCAGTAAAAGCACTTCAGGTATAGCTAGCCCAAGTTATTCAGGTCATAAAAGCACTTCTTCAGTGTGTGTGTGTGCAATGTAAACATTAAGAACACATGCAGCAAGTAGGAGCTCGGATTATACACTTTCTCTAGGTACTGGTTCAGTTTAAACACAGATATTACCACTGAAATTCAGTAAAGTCACTAGCTACTTATAGAGCCTCTGCAAAAAATAGAGCAGCCTGTGCAGAATCAGAATTTAGAAGCAGGTCATTCAGTTACACAAAAAACAGTAAAAGATCCATACAATGAAGAAACTTACACTAAGTCACACCAGGTCAGCCAAGGGGGGAAAAGAGAGGGAAATCCTAAGCACCTAGATTTGGAAACGATGCCTGTACTGAATTGTAACAGTTTAACCAGTTTGAGAAAAGAGGGGGGTGGGGGAAAAGAGAAGGCAGTAGGAGTGGTTGCAGGGAATACTCTGATTGACTCAAGACACCACACCAGAGGTAAGTTGAATGTAAGGGCTTAAAATCTGCACTCAGCACTTTAATGTTATTTGCACTCAGCAATTTAATTTTAATGTTACTTGCACTCAGCATTGTAATTCACTTATGTTTAGCAGGAAAGACAGACCAACAGTATACAATTTTGGGAATTTTTACAAGGGTTACTAGTTCAAATGTCAGGCTATTGCAGTTTACAGGGTTTCCTAAGGTGTCCTAAAGCTATAATGTAAGTATTATAGCTCTTAATGTAAGAGTCAGTTTACTTAAGTTACAGGGGAAGGAAGCAAACACTCAAATAGAAAAAAGAGCCCTATGGTTGACCAAAATTGTGACCTGCTTAATTGCATAGCACTGTAAGTGAAAGCTTAACAAATGCTTTTTGTGTGCAACCTACTCTGCTTAAATGCTGAGAGAAACTGATTTTGTTATGGTGACCAATTGCAGTCCCGTAGATTCCATTTTGTAGGTAAATGTAGAGTTCAATCTACTTAAATGCTGAGAGAAACTGATTTTGTTATGGTGACCAATTGCAGTACTGTAGACTCCTTTTTGTAGGTAAATGTAGAGTTCAATCTGCTTAAATGCTGAGAGAAACTGATTTTATTATGGTGACCAGTTGCAGTCCTGTAGACTCCCTTTTGTAGGTAAATGTAGAGTTCAAACTAAGTCACAACAGGTCAGTGAAGGGGGGAAGAGAGAGGGAAATCCTAAGCACCTAGATATGAAAATGATGCCTGTACTGAATTGTAGTAGTTTAACCCCCAATAGCAGGGAAAAAGAGTGGTGGATAGATGTTTAGCTAGATGAGTGGTTTCTATTCTTTGAACATTTATTGAAGCTGGATTTAAATGAAAATAAGTCTGACTTATTATTTGCACACAGCAAAGTTCACAATAATAGACTCTAATATACTCATTAATACCTGAGACGTGTTATAAGAGATTGACTGTTAATACAGCAATAAATAATTGAACAACACATTAAGATGGAGAGTTTTCCTTTAATTCCATTCCCAAACTTTTTTCAAATACACTGCCTGTCTTTGTTATTGACAAAATTAATACAGGGAATGCAAATCAACATATATGTGTGTAATGATATGTAGACATATGTGTGTGCTTGAGTGTATAGGGGTACATATGAATATGTATATATATATATATATATATATATATATATATATATGTGTGTGTGTGTGTGTGTGTGTATGTACATATAAAAGACAGTAACTACGATGATGAGAATAAAGTTTATACATAGACACAGTAAAACTGTAACTAATTAGATCACTATGTCTGACCTTGGTAAAAGACTGAAGATCAAATATGTAGTAATGGAGATTCATTGTGCAGGGCTCAAATGTTCAACTTAATGCTTTAGAAATATAATGACAAATGCTAAAAAGGAAGTTGAAGGGAAATAGAAGGAAGGAATATATATATATATATATATATATATATATATATATATATATATATATATATATATATATATATAAACTCTAGCAAGTAGTGAAACTTGCTGCAATAGAAGATGTGATATTTAAACGTTATGGAAGTACAGATTTCTCTGTGCCTAACCAGATATATACCTATACATAATTTGTTAGAAAGTAAATTGATGTTTATTAATTAATGCTGGAGTCTCTCCATGGTTATCTGAACTTATTACGTTTGAGATAGATAGGAATTACTTGAGCAGTTTCTCCTCCTATAACCATCACCATTTGTAAATGTGCAATTTAATTCCATATGTCCTTGCTCATGATTATGCTATTGTAATACTGTTACCAGCTAGTAGCAGTAGGGAAATATGGGAAATTACTATATAGAGGAGTATCAATCATATAATACCTCATAGTAAGGGAAATGCTTTAGTAATTAATTACATATATCTTTTGATATAAATACTTTAAGTGCTGATCTACTAATTTACTGATTCATTCTGGTTACTACTGTTATTGTTTATCCATCTTTAAATTACTGGAATTATTTACATAGTCAGTTGCTCTTTGAGCCCTTTAATAGATAATTCTACTTATACATGATCATTATCAAAATATTATTTCTCTGATTCTATAATTTTTCATAAAGAAGTGAAGATATATATACTTCAATTGAACAAAGGTTTATTAGTGAAATTTAGTTGCACTGTTTAGAATCAAACTGTACATTACACTAATATATTGTTCTTCTCTCATACCAATTAATATATAGACTTTCATATAACACATACTCTGGAGCCTCAAGTTGGGCAAACATGTTTCAAAATTTTGGAAGTGATGGTTAATCTGACTGGATATTTTTATTCTGTCAGATTAGGAATGTTCTACATTCCATGTCAGTTCATGGATCTACAGTTTATCAAAAGTTTAGTTTTAAATGTTTTTTCTTTTTTTAGGTGTTAGACTGTTATTAAATTGTATTTTATATTGGGAATCAGCACCTTGTCATCAAAATATAATCTTTCCAAGAAGGGTACGCAAGTTTTAAATATCATGAATGTTTGATATCACATTTTACTAACACTCTAAACCTTTAAACAAAAAAGATGGACTTGATTTTTCTTTCCTTAAACGTTAATGGTTTAAATAATCCAGGGAAAGACTCAACCTATTAAAATACTTGAAATTAAATAAAGCACAAGTAATATTTTTACAAGAAACCCACTTCAAAATAAATGATAGCTTTAGCTGGAACCCAAATGAATACCTAAGATTATCCAACTCCTCATACACTAAAAATAACAGAGGTGTTTTAACATTATGGAAGAAAAGCATTATCTCCCCTCAAATTTTATATAATTATGAAGATAAGGAAGGACTTCTGACAATAATAATAATAAAATTTAGAAACAGAATTTGGATACCGGTCAATGCCTATTGGTTCCTGGGAATTGGGGTAACAACAATAAAGAAACACTTAAAACTCATCACTAACAATTCTAAGAGTAGCCTAATTTTAGGGGGTGATTTCAACTGTTTACTAAATGACTCAGAAACTACTAACAAAATACCTTTTCGTCTTACTCCTATAGGGAAAACTCTCAAAAAATGGTCAGATAACTTACAGCTATATGATTTATTTTATCTCAGAAATGATAATTCATTAGAATTTTCCCACTGTGATTTTAGATACAGGACTCAAACCAGAACTGATATAATTTTTATATCTCAAGACCTAAAAACAAAAATATCACACTTTACAATAGCCCCATGCCCTATGTCTGATCACAATGCACTTATTTTTAATCTTCAAACAGATTTAAAAAAAACTGTCAATACCAGCTTATATTACTAAACTGAAACAGTTCAAACCTTGGCTTGATACAGAGATAGAATTTTTCTTAGATACAAATCTAACCAATGAAGTAAATGTAGTAATTATTTGGGATTTGTTGAAAGCCAATCTATAGGGCAAAATTATTGCATGGTTTAATAATAAAATGAAGGAATGGGAGTCTGAATTATCTAATATATAAAAACAAACTGTATTAATTAATAAAGATAATACTAAAATCATTTCACACAAGAAAAGGGAAATTGAATCCTTAAACAAGAAATATAGTGACATTTTAACTCCTAAAACCAACTTGGCCCTAGAAAAATTAAAACTAAATTCTTTCTCTGTATCTCCAAAATATATGCGTAATCTAACACTGGGAGTGAAAAGAAACTCCATTGAAAACAATATTGTAAATGTGCTCCATGAAGGGAGAAATAATAAAAAAGTTTCTGATATTAATGATATCTTAGATGCCTTTAAGTATCACTTTTCGGAACAATACAAAAACAATGACTCTCAACATGAATTCACAGACCACAGTCTAGACTTCCCAGAATTTTAAAGTCTCAATAGTCTGCTTCCATTAACTCAAGATTTGTGCAGAACAATACAGAGCTCTTCCTATAGCTCTTCACGCAAATTTAAACTTCTTATGTATGAAATACTGCATGGTGAACTTAACTGGAAAAACTTTATCTCAAAAATTTATAAAATTGTTATTACTTATAAAACTACTCCTAATCAGAAATTTTGGGATTTTGTTACTAGACATTGTACATTGTCCCTATCTCCTATGAATAAATCAAAAATTTTACACTCTCTTAAATTAACCTCTAATTTACAAATATGGAAGATTTTCTCCTGGAAATTTTTGCATAGAGGTTTTTACACTCCTAGTAAAATTGCTAAATTTAACTCCTCTGAACAGGTGATATATTGGATATGCTCTCTAGAATATAAGGCCAATTGGTCTCACAACTTATTTGATTGTTTTCACATTAAGACATTTTGGAATGATATTGAAAATTTTCTCCAAGCCATCTTTACTAATTCCTTTATATTATCAAAACATTAAATTCTTCTGAATGTAAATGAATCTATTGTATTGCATAGCAAAAATAAACATCTTCTTTGGACAATTCTAGCAGTAGCCAAAAATGTATTACAAGAAGATGGAAGTCATCCTTCATTCCAACCTTACAAGACTTCATGACCCTCTTGGTTGAAGTAGCATTAATGGAAATAAAAGTTAAAGAATCAAGAATATAAAATGGACTAACAACCCTTGGACAAAAGTGCTAACTCTTATTCAGTCATTGAATTCAGATATGTCTCCATCTAATTAGTCATATTGAAAGTATAAATGAATGAATATTGTACCCTACTTTACATTTTATATCATTTGTTGTTCCCTTTATTTTCCTTCTTTTTTTTCCTCTTGTTTTCTCCTTATACAGTGTTTGAGGCCTTTGTAAAATTTGTACATAATTTTATCATATTTTGTTGTTCAAATGATTGTTATTGAAAAATCAATATAAAAATAAAACCAAAAAACAAAACAGATCCCTGGGGGGACTACTTTGCTGGCTGTTAAAGCTGAATTTTCCTTAATTTTCCTCTATGCGAGAAAAATTCCTTTCAATGTGGTAGCTCTGGAACAACCTTTGGATGTTGGCATGTAATCTTAAGGCATTTAGGCTGTTTAGTAATATCTCATGATTTCTATTATTAAAAGCCTTAGATTAATTCAGTTAATCTTGTTTTTGAATGATGAAATTGTTGCCCAGTGACGTGTTTTCCTACAATTAAAGAATTGTTCCAGTTTCTTTTGAGGCTGCATTTTACATAAATTATTAATGTTCCCTTAATCTTTATAGTTTTTGCACATCACTGCAGGCATTGTAACTTTAAATGATTACTTTCAGGGGGTTTTTTTTCTCTTCGTCATTATCCTAAGATTTTGTTATGCATCCCCAACTGAGATTTCCATGTACACATTACTCATACACTCTAAGTTAGGACCTTCTTGCAGCATCCAAAGAAAACTCCTAGCCAGAACTGCAAAAACACTTTATTCCCTGTAGGCTTCCAATTTTTCTTGGTATATTCTATCAGTGACTCGGATATATTTTATTTTATTCCAGAGATAAGCCTCTTTTCTCACTTAATATTACTGACTTTGTCTTTTATTATCTTCAAAAGTCATTCTTTCATTCTCCTTCTTTACCCTCATGGCCCTGTACAGTCTCCAGCTACTCTCCAAGATTCCATGTCTGCCCAACCCCAGATCCCCAACTTCTCTAGCCAGGGACCTCAGCATAGGCCCACTGACTCCTTGATAGTGACTCAGTCCTGGAGCATGAGGGATTTATCAGAGAGCTATTTCTACCAAACAGGGAGACACAATACTTACAGCAGCCAAAGCCCCTAAGTAGGGTTGGACCTAGCAAAATGATGTCAAGATGTTGTCACCACCTCCCTGTAATATGAGTAAGTGACATGCAAGGCTTCTGGTCTCTACCAGAGCTCACACAAGTATCAGGTTTTTATAAAGCCTACCTTTCAGGACAGTAAAGCTGCCAACCAACCACTTCATTCTTTTCCCTCACAGCCAGCCTTACCAGCAGCTTGTATCCATTTTCAAACTTGAGTCACTAGTGGTTTAAGCAGACACTCTGCTTCTGACCATTTGAGATAGCATTTCACAAATATAGTTGCAAATAGTTTAACTGATATCTTCGTCAGGCTGTCACTGATCTGAGTAAAATACCTCATCTCTACTATCCAAAATGTCCTTTTTTTTGCAGTAAGGTTTTGTAAAAACATGTTTGCCCTCCAGTTGTGAAGTATATAAAAACATTAATTCATTTAGTGTCTCCCAAAATGTGCTCCTTTTCCTTCTTGGCTTCAAGGCTGGGAGTTCTCACAATATGCAATACATTTCCACAGACCAGAGATGTCTCTAACTGTAGTTTTGCAATCCTCACTAGATTTGGCCTACCAGCACTCAAACTTTCCATAACTTTAGTTGGTGCTGCCAACACAGATAATTTTTTCTAGACACTTACTGCTATTTATTTTCCTATTTCTTTTTTCTTTCCATAACATTCTCATCTTTCTTATAATCAACTTTCTCTCCATGTCCTTAATTTTCCCTCCTGCTCATTACTCTTCATCTCATTCTACTGCTCTATGTTAGCAGAAGAATACTTTATTATTTTTCACCTCCATACATTATTAGAAATACAGTCAATGTGTTAAATAATTATGCATTAGTTTACTTAACATAGGCTATCTACTTCTGCAGTGCATCTTGCTACTTGCAGTAAATATTATAATCTTGATCACAATTTATCCTAGTAAAATGCATATAAATGTATTTCATTCTGTTTGTGTTTTTATCTGTTGTAGGGATTTTCTCACCTCTCCATGTATATAATTACTTATCAGCTACTGTAAAATGTTTGTATGTATGTTTTTGTGAAGCCTTCCTGCCCATCTTGTTGGAAAATATTTAATCTGTTGCTTAGCTTTTCTACCCGTGTATATAATTACTCAACTACTGTTTAAAAATGTTAGAATCTGATGTACACCTTTTCTCCCCCCTGCCTCAAGATTTAAGTGGGCTGTTGGCTCAGTAGGACTTTCATGATTATTAGAGGACAAATTAATAAATAACACAGAGTGTCTGCTTAAACCACTAGTGACTAACCATAGGTAAAACTGCCCTACAGTTTGTAACATGCTACAGACCACCTTCTCAAACTCAGGAAACCCATACAGCCTTCCTGAAGACACTGGAGAGTATAAATGTCTCTCCAAACACCATCATATTGGGTGACTTCAACTACCCAAACATAGACTGGGAACATTACTCAAGCCCCAACACCCTAGCCCAAAGGTTCCTTGAGTTCATAAACTCAAATGCTATGGAACAACTAGTCACCATTCCCACAAGAGGAGAAAATATACTAGACCTGATCATCACAAACATGGGGACAAAATGCTCCACACCGGAAGTGTATCCCTCATTGGTGAGATCAGACCATAAATTAATCTCACTGGAGATCCACATCCCGCCCCCACCCCCAGCAAAAAAGACCACAGTGAAGAACTTCTCAAAAGCAAACTTCACACTTCTTAAGACTGGAGTGGTATCCTTCAAGGCCCTCGAGCCAGTGGAAACTACAACCCACGCTGCTGAAACCCTTACAAATGCCTTCTACGAGCACCTCCAGGAATGTATGGATCAAGCAATCCCTAATAAAATCAAGACCTTTTCCACCAAAGGCAGGCGCCCAGTCTGGTGGACTCCAGCCATAAACAAACTCTACAACAAGAGGAGAAAGCTACTACATGACAGAGCAAAATCCCTAAATGGGAAGGCATCTCTGATCAATACTAGCAAAAAACTATGATCACTCATAAAATCATCCAAGGCCAACTTTGAGAGAAAAATCGCTAATGACACAAAAGACAATCATAAAGCCTTCTTTAACTATGTTAGAAACCTGGGTGGAAACTCCCAGATATGCTCAGAATTAGTCCAAAATGATAAAAAAATCACTGAACCCACAGACATTGCCAACATACTGGCAGACAGGTTCAGTGCAAAGTTCTCCCCTCCCTCCCCCCCAAAAGGAGAAATAGCTATCCCACCAGAGTCTAGCCTCCCAAACATCTCAGATGCCCAGGTGAGAGCTGCTCTCTCTAAAGCAAAAAACACAGCATCAATGGGACCGGACGGTGTCCCCGGCTGTGTGCTACACAAACTCAATGAGGAACAAAACCCACACATAAGGCTGCTGTTTAATCTTAGCCTTACTACAGGATACGTACCCAAAGAATGGCGTACGGCAACTGTGGTCCCACTCCACAAAGGTGGTGCTTCTACGGACCCTGGAAATTACCGCCCCATAAGCTTGACGAGCCTTGTCTGCAAAGCTATGGAGAGGATCATAATGGAACTCATAAATAAAGACATTGGGGACCTACAGACGCTGGATCCTACCCAATTTGGCTTTGTCAAGGGCAGATCCTGCCTCTTGAACTTGGTCGACTTTTTCGAAACAGTCACTAAGGCCATTGATAAGGGTAAGGCAGTTCACACAGCCTATCTTGACCTAGCAAAAGCATTCGACACAATACCCCACTCGGGCATCATAGAAAAGCTCACCAGCTTAGATGTAAACCCATATGTCACAAGATGGGTTGCAAACTGGCTCAAGGACAGAACACACAGGGTTAGAGTTGCTGGTGCCATGTCAGACTCTAAGCCGGTCACGAGCGGTGTCCCACAGGGCTCAGTCCTGGGCCCCCTCTTGTTCGGCATTTATTTTTCTGAAGTGCAGGCAAACATAGGGGATTGTGGCTGACAAAATTTGCAGATGACTGCAAACTGGGCACCATAATTGACACTCCATCAGACACAGACATCCTCCAGAAAGGTCTCATAGAAATGGATAACTGGTGCCAGAGCCATGGCCTTAAGCTAAATGCCAAAAAATGTATAGCCATACCCTTTGGGAAAAACAAGGTAACCCCTAATTACCACATAGGTGGTAATCCATTAAACACGGAAGAAGTTATCAGGGACCTGGGGACCCAAGTTGACAGTAACCTCTCTTTTGACACTCACATTGCCAAAGTGGTTAGGAAGACCTTCTACATTGCCCACCTGATCATGAAGGGATTCACATCCAGATCAGGAGAGGTCATTGTACCCCTGTACTCTTCACTTATCAGACCAATGATTGAGTACAACGCCCCATTCGGAATGTATCTTACCCGACACCTGCAGCAGTTGGAAAGACCCGAAAAGTTCCTCACCAAAAGGATAAAGGGGCTCAAACATATGTCATACGATGCCCGACTGAAGAAACTCCAGCTCTATTCAGTCGCATACCGTCTGCTCAGAGGTGATCTGTGCCTGACATACAAGGCCATGTCCAACCCGGAATTAATGGACATGCTCCACCTCAAAAAATCCAAATCCACCAGAGCCACGAGAGCAAAAGACTTAAACCTCAACATGGATATAAATAGGACGTGCTGGAGGGACAGATTCATCACCCAGAGACTCCTTACACTATGGAACAGAATCCCAGTCCATGTGAGGCAGAGCCCCTCACTGACTCTGTTCAAGAGAAATCTTGACGAGTGGATGGGAGATCGTAGGTTTACCCCGGGAATCATCTCTGTATCACTGCTGGACAGAGGCACAGCAAACTAATGGGTATAGTATTCTCATCCTAAGGGGTGGTGAAAGCCACACACACTCTGGCTAGGCTTATAAATGCCCTAGGGCAGATAGCCTAGTATGAACCTATGAACCTATGAACTTCCCAGTTAGTGGTGCATCTATGTTGTCCTTGTTTAACTAACCTCACACGTTTCTAATAAGCTTAATCCAGGTTTGTCTTACCTTGATGAATCAATTTTATATCTAAAACCGTGAATTGTTATATGCTGCTATTTATTTATTTAATTAGTGCCTACTGCATTAGATACTCTACTGATGACTGTTTTGTTTTGTTTTGCTTTAATGCTCTGGTCAGTTTATCCAGTTTAATACCCATTGTTCTATGGCAGAATCAAAGAACTGCATTGACATTATGATCATTAGATTGTGTTGTTTGCTCATACTATTCTGGCCTATATCGTAGCCTGAATCAGGCTTGTTCAGCTGTGTGTTTGTTGCCATCTACATAGCTGTAGGCTGGTTGCTGTCATGCACGATGCACTATGCTTAATCTAATTAATACTATGGCACAGAAACACAAGAATTTCACTACACAGGGGTAATTTTTCCATCCTTATGGATTTTGCCAATGATTTTTTTAACAGTTTTAGGACTAACATAGGGTGTGCTCTCACAATTTGTTTATAATTAATTCCCTTTCATTCACAGCAAACTGATATGGTAGTAATGCATCTGCTCCTTCAGCTGGAAGTAGTTCCTTGCCTAATTGATTACTTTACTCCTTTCTAACTTATCTGCTTTGGGAGGATTTGTAAATTTCTTCTGCTCTGAATTGCCTACAAGTGAGATCATAGCATGAGGTCATATTACCCTGTCATAGGATCATAGGTTCATAGGTTGGTACTAGGCTATTGGCCCTAGGGCCTATGCAAGCCTAGCCATAACAATTCCCTGGATATTTCTTTCCACAATATTTACTTCTCTGGGCCCCTGTCTAGCAGGGTGACTGACATGATCCCCGGGGTGAATTTCCTATCTCCCATCCAATTATCAAGGTTCCTTTTGAAGAGGGCCAATGAGGCGTTCTGCTTGACATGTATGGGCAGTCTATTCCAGAGTATGGGGAGTCTCTGGGTCAGGAACCTATCCCTCCAGCATGTTTTGTTCATTGTGATGACAAGGTTTAGATCCCTGGAGCATGTGGCTCTGAGGGATTGGGATTTCTTTAAGTGGAGCATGTCCAACAGCTCAGGGTTTGACATGGCCTTGTATGTTAAGCAGAGATTGCTTCTGAGTAGACAATATGCCACAGAGTATAGCTGGAGTTTTTTTAGACGGTCAGCATATGGCATCTGCTTTAAGCCTGTGATTCTTTTAGTGAGGTATTTCTGTGGCCTTTCCAGCTGTTGCAGATGTCTTGTGAGGTACATACCAAATGGGGCATTATACTCCTTAATGGGTCTAATGAGGGATGATTACAGTGGGACAATGACCTTCTTTTTTCTGGATGAAAAGACCTTAGTGATGAGGTGTGCCACATAGAAGGTTTTCCTGACTATTGTGGCAATGTGGTTATCGAAAGTGAGACCACTGTCCACCTGTGTCCCTAAGTCTCTCATCACACTTTCGATGTTTAGCGTCTTGCCACCTATGTGGTAATTCATGGGCACATGTTTTTTTCCAAAGGGGATAACTATACATTTCTTGGCATTAAGCTTGAGCCCATGGCTCTGGCACCAGGCATCTGTTTCTGTAAGGCCTTTTTGTAGAATATCCACATCATTTAGGGATTCAATAATGGCTCCCAGTTTGCAGTAATCTGCAAACTTTGTTAGCCAGAGTCCCTTAGTGTTGGCCTGTACTTCAGAGAAGTAGATGCCAAACAAGAGTGGTCCCAGGACTGAACCCTGAGGTACTCCACTTGTCACTTGTCTGGAGCTGGATTTGGAGTCGGCTACTTTTACAGTTTGGGTTCTGTCAGTAAGCCAGTTGGCAACCCATCGAGTGACATAGGGATTTCTGCCCAGCTTAGTAAGTTTATCTATGATTCCAGAGTGGGGTATGATGTCGAAGGCCTTGGCGAGGTCCAGATAGATTGTGTGGACTACCTTACTATGTCTTAACTTATATTTATTTGACTGTGAATTCATTGCCACCCACATAGTTGGAAAAACAAAACTATATTCTTTAAATTAAGAAGTATTTACCCACCCTATCCCTGATCAGTTATTACATTAATTAAACTAATCAGATTCAACAATAGATTATTTTTTCTTAATGAAAAATGAATACATTCTGTGGGGGTAATGTCATTCAGTTGCTGTAGTCTTGGATTCACTTCAGTTTCCACCATAGCCCCATTCCCACCCACCCTCATATCAATACTGTTATACTGCCATAGCCACTCCCACTTCCTGTTCTCTAAACTCTAACATCCTATCCCCACAGCTTTTACTTCCTTTCTATAGCATTTTCTCTCCTTCTTGTAACATTCTGGGCATTTGCTAGTGACCTCACATAACAGTTTTTTAAACATATTTAATAAATAGCAATTCCCACTTCTAATTTAACAAGTTACAACAAATTCCAACTTCATTTTTTGTCAATCATCATTTTAGAAAACATAAAATAACAATAGAACCTGAGACTCCATTTCATATATCAAATACAATGTATAGGTCTCTCCTTAACTCAGGCTCCTTTACACACGCAATCCTCCACTTCCTTACTTGATTCTTCTATCTAAATCATATATATCTAACGATCATTGGTGCTACATCTATTATATTGGCTCTTCTTGTATACCAGCTGTCACTTGTGGCCATGGAACACCCTCAATGAGTGACACACACCAGGAATTGGCAGCTGTGCCTGTTGATTTCACCCCTTTTTGGGTTCCATCAAAACTTACCTACCTCAGCTCACTAATACAACACTCTAGTACTCATCAAACAGTTGTGGCAGCTCTGTCTGGTGAATAAATTTCCTCTAAGCCCTTTTTGTTTCAGTAAGCTTCCATATCAACCACTAGCAAACACATTTTCAGACCATCTTACAGCACATTCTCCTTCCAACTTCACCTTATCACCTACTTATCTAATATTTATCTAGTTCACAAACATGTTTGCCATCACTTTCTTCACCACTTTAACTTTCTTGCTCTCTCATTATTTTACTCTGCCTAATGCTAACTGATTCCAACCCATCTCCAAATTCAAATGGCTCATTACAACCTCTAAATACCGCTTCCAAATTCCACATCTCCCCACTCCACTATATTTTAATTATTCTACTTCAATAATTCATGTTACCAGAAAGCAATACATTGTACAAAACTACATGTTGCAGAATTATCTTTCAGCTACTAACCCACTTAAAAGAAACTTTTTAAAACTATACAACCTACTCAGTAAACTAATAAGAGCAGAAGACATTCAGCCAAACCCACGCCCTACTCTAAACATACAACATAGCCACATCCACATAAACCAAAACACCCCAAATCAACAAAATTATCAAGGGTCCCTCATTAACTAAGATAGCAGTAACAGAAAGTTCCTATAAATTGCCTGCTTTAACATAGACATTTAAACAACAAATGGCCAAGACTTGCTCAACTACAAAAAAAATAATTCTGGAAGTAACAGAAACACATATAAAGTACAAATACTGTCCCTACCACTGGATTCAAACTACACTTTATACTTGAGCAATAGATTAGGCAAAAAAACAAGGATGTAGCACTTTTGCTCAGCAAAATATATGGGCTTCTTTTAAAAAAAGTAACCCTTTCTACAGAAAAAGGAAACCAAAAACAATTGGATGTCACTGCAGCTGGCTCTTGGGGGTAAATATCTTGCATCACTCACTCATTTCTAGCAACAACTATTCCACAACATATTTCCTAATGGCATACCATATAGAATCCTATGGGTCTATATTAGAACACCGAACGTTCAAAATTTCGAGTGTTCTAATATCAACCCGTTTTCAGCGAATGTTGAAAATATCAAAGAAACAGAAAACCAAATTTTTTCCTAGGGAAAGAATTAGGTTGTCTGTTTCTGTTGCTTCGGTATTTTCAGCACTGTGGTGGAAAGTTAAAGGTCAGGTTCGGGTAAGTGTGCGATTGTGTGGACGTGAGGGTTAGGGTGGGTTAGGTGAGTTAGGGTTAGGGCATGGGTCAGGTAAGTGTGCGATTGTGTGCACGTGAGGGTTAGGGCAGGGTAGGTGAGTAAGGGATAGGGTGCAGGTGAGGTGACTGTGCGATAGTGACGGACCTTAGGTTTAGGGTTTGGGTTAGGGTAAGTTGATAGTTAGTGGTGTATGTATAGTTTAGTGTAGGGTTAGGTGTAAGAGTTTAGGTGTATGTGTGTGGACTGCTGTTTGTTTGGTGTGCTTGTGTTGTGTGTATTTGTTTTGGAACAGCAAATTTTTTCCCTAGGAAAAAATTCTCTGTTCTGTATGCTCGATGTTTTAAATTTTCGATTCATAGGGATCGATATTAGAACACTCGAAATTTTGAAAGTTCAGTGTTCTAATATAGACCTAAATCCTATCTGGTGACTTCACCATTAACACCCGCTAAACAAAATGCTACTTTTCTGTAATATAGGACTATTCAAACAACTACTAGACCCAACCGATTGATAATCAAATACTCTATTCTTGACCTCATAATAACAAACATAAAGGGAAGCTGTAAAAAGAATACCATCCTACATAATAGTGTAAATTATATTTTTCCATTTCTGTCCATTTGGTCCTTTTAAGGAATGAAAACAAAATCACCTTGAATTATAACTTATAAACCAATTTCAGAAACTAAATGGCAGCCATTAAATACCATAGATTATTAATCATCTACAAATGCACAGATCCAAACACATCCCAAACCTACTTCCTTGAAGTAATGAGTCCAATACAGGACTCCATCTTCCGAATAGTAAAAAGAAGGGTGAGAGTTCAAAAATGCCCATGACCACCAGCTGAAATTAAGCAATTGCTAAAATATACAGATTTATCCTGCAAAGAATAGAAATGACAGCCCACAAACAAACAGATACACGAAAGATAAAACCATCCTCAAAAGGGCCACATACCTCAGGAACAAACAGATCATATTATCCCACAATCTAAAACAGTTTTTAAAAGAATTAAAATCCTTAAAAGGCTGTATTATTGACACCAAATAATCACCAAACACTATATCCATACATTTGCTAAAGAATACAGAAACCTTTTAATAGACATTATTCAAGAATTAACCAAAGATTTCCACATCATTCATGTACCCACACCTTTTTTCAATGCAACACATGACTCTCACAGCCAGTCTTCCAAACTATACAATTTAGCAGCATATAACCCAATTTTCCACTCCAGGCAACTTACTGCTAAAGAAATCAAAAAGCTGTACTCAATTTAAATGGAAAAATATACACTAAATTTTCAAAATTTCATCCTTCATTCCTCAGAATGTCAGTATTTCTCATAGCAAAATGGCTCACACACATCTTCAACCTCTCCACAACCTTCACAATTTTTCCTATATGCTTTAAGTATACGTATGGCATATCCCTTAACAAGACATCCAACCTTAAAGAATGTACTGACTACAGATCAATAGCTAACCTGTGTCCTTTACCTAAAGTCTTTGAAAAGTTAACATACAAACAACTTTAGTACTGTATAAATAACTACAGCCTTCTCTGTGCTAAACAACAAGGCCTGAAGAATTGTTTCAGCATCCTGAAAGCATTGTACTCAGATACTAACACAATTTTTAATAACATGAATGATTCCAAATTAACAGGTTCACTTTTCATTGATATGACTAAAGAATATAAAACAGTAAATCATAATGCACTGCTTTATCTTCTTTTTCTTTGTTCTTTTCCCGGTTAGGGGTCGCCACAGTGGATCACCTGTCCACTCAGGATTAGCAGTAGAGTTTTATAGCCTGCATTTAATTGCTGGAACCTGTGTTCTGAGAGACTGCCTTCCAGACTATCTGCAAATATACAGAGCTGAGTATATATTTTTTGGTTATAGAGTTTGTTAATTGTTGCTTAGATCTGTGTTGAAACTATTGCCTCCCTGTTCTGAGAGACTGATCTGCAAATATACAGAGCTGAGTATATTTTTTGGGGTTTTAGAGTTTGTACTGTTAGTTTTTGCTTAGATCTCTGTTGAAACTGTTTTCCGCACCCCGCACCCCATTTTCTGCCATGTCTTCAGTTGGTATAACTGGCTTTTACAGCTTGTGTGTTATCTAACTCAAGGATCACTTAATTTGACCTGTTAGTAACAGCCTGCATTTAATTGCTGGAACCTGTGTTCTGAAAGACTGCCTTCCAGACTATCTGCAAATATACAGAGCTGAATATATTTTTTTGGTTTTAGAGTTTGTACTGTTAGTTGTTGCTTAGATCTCTTTTGTGACTTTTGCAGTTGCCCGCCCCACTGTAGATTTGATCTGGGACACTCCCTCAGTCCCATCTCTTTACCACATTCTACCTAATAAACTGCACTTGCTTTTAGTCCTTTTTAATTTAATTGCATTTTTTAAACTGTGTTTGGTCTAATATTGCTACCTACTCAAGGGTGCTAGCTTGCACTGCATGTGAATTGTTTTTACTACTGTTTTTGCTACTTTTCTGTAAAAAAAAAAAAAAACTGTAAGCCTGTTTCCTACCTTTCCTGTACCTAGTGATCCAGATACAGATTTGCTGTATCCAGGACTGTATATGTAAGCTTCTGAGCCCCCCAAGCCTTTCTGTGTTGGAGGGAAGCCTTCTAGCTTATCAGTGGGAGTGGTAAGCACTAGGTAACCTGTCTACCACATAAGGAGTGGTTCTGGCCCAGAAATTGTAGTTATTGGCCGTTTGGGCAATCTCTTCCATCTCTCTCAACTTTCTGATTTGAAAGCCTGCATTTGCACTTGTTTCTGTCCTGTAACTCATCGAGTGCAGATACAAATTCTTAGTTTTAGCACTTAAATTTGCTTATTCATGCTCAGCACTTGTTCAGAACTTGTAAGCACTAAATAAGCCACTAATTACTATAGCACTCAATCTTCCTCATTACCTAGAGGAAAACAGTTTTTGTACTTACTTTTCTCACTTGCTTAGAGAAAAACAGCTCTTGTACTCACTTTCCTCACTTATGTAGAGGAAAATAGTTTTTTATTCAGGCATGTCCAAGGGTCAGCTCCCAGTGTTCTCTCCTGTCTATCTGATGAATCTGGGCATCTTGAGGCAATGTAGAAATTGCCTCATGTACACAGACAACCCTCTCCTCCTACCACCCAACACTACAACCTGTGAGAGATGCACTTATCTAGCCAAACTGGAGGTAAAGCTATCTCCAACCAAGACTGATCTTGAGAGTCATGAGGAGAAGGTAAACATTTGCACCACACCACACTCATCACATAGTCTCACTAAATCTACACCACCAAAATCCACACATAGTAACACAAAAATATTCGCAGAGGCTCTCAATAATAATCTGTCTAAGCAACAGAGACCTCCAAAGCAGAAACGCAAGCAACCTCCATCCCCCAACACAGACAAATGACACATAGCCCACAGACTCAGTGTGCCACTCAACCACAGCCAATAAGGCAAAACAACGTACCCAACACACTAGTCATAGGTGACTCTATAGTCAGGCACACTGATGTCCCACTCACCAGGTTAAACAAGGAGAAGGTTACTGTCAGCTGCCTATCGGGTGCCAGGATCCACCACATAACCCACGCACTCAGGACACTCCGCAACAAGTACAAATATGACTCTGTCATTGTCCATGTTGGTGTGAATGACCTGAGACACACCTCCCTGGAGTACATGAAAAGAGACATGGAAGAGCTCTCCGATCTTGTAGCCCTGGCAGGTATGACCCTAGCCCTGAGTAGCATTTTGCCATCACCCTGAATGATACTGCAGTACAAGGACAAAATGATTGACTTCAACTATTGGCTAAGCTTCCGGTGTCATTCTAAGGGGATCCATAATCTGTCTGCTTGGGATGACATGGTCGACAGACCACGATGCTTTGCCACAGATGCACCTGTCGCCCCTGGGATTCCGGATACTGGCTAAGGCTCTTGCTGCCTCTATAGTGCCTTTTTTAGGCAAGGTTCAAATAACAGATTTACCACCATAACAGGAACAGGCAAGCAAAAACTGAGGGTAATGCTACTCAATGCTAGAAGTCTAAATCATAAATGCACTCACTCAAGGCACTCCTTAAAATGGAGAACAGATTGTATTAACATGACTTCAAACTCAGCCCTACTCAAGGCCATGACTTAAAAAATATGAGAGGAAATAGGAAAAAGGCCCATTGTTACTACAAGTAAAACATTTTTGTATCACTAGAAAGTGGCACACTACAAAAGTCAAAAGTAACCCACATGTAACCAAGTAATATAAGAGCTCTAAAGACAAAATCAACATTTTTAATAATGAAACTTACTTAAAGGAATAAGACTTATCATCTGAAAGACTTTATGGAAAAGATCAATAGAAATTATCTACAAGACATACCTAAAGGTAGTGACAACCTAAGTTAAGAAAATGGTATGCGGCTTCTAAGGATGGCTAAGACATCTAAAAGAATGCTACATGACTGTTTAGTATATTAGACAAACACCAAGAGAAATTTGTGCATTCCTTTAAGGATCAATGACAGCAGCATGAAGAGATTTAAGTAGATATTTCTACAAGTTACTCAATAACAAAAAAGAATACCTTCTAGTGATCATTTATTAGTATTCAAGGTACCCTATACTTGAAAGTGTGCCTTCAGTGTCAACAAAACATTTCACAAAATATTTCCATATCTATTGTATCAGAGATTGTTAGATCTGACAATGAACCATCACTTAATGATGTACAGTTCAGACAACTGAGTATTAATGTACATTTAATAAATAGTTTATACCAACAGCACATCACCCTCCCCTACACAAACCCACAAAATATTATCAACAGCCCCCTCCACTACCATGTTAACCCCTAAAAAATATGAATCCAAACAATCCTTAGTGACAAATGCTAACAACCTTACCTTAAAATCTGTAACAATATCTACTACAAAAAAATGCTACTTAAACTTAAATGGTGGTCCACAGCTGCCAGCAGTCTCCCACATGAATATCTTAAGATGACAGCAAAAGCTATATATTACCCAGTAACTATCTTAATGAATAGAGCCAGACAGGAATCTGATGTCCTATCCATTTGGAAAAGATCATATGTGATTCCACTGCACAAGGGAAGAAAATCTACAGAAGTCTCTAACTTTTGCCCCATTGCAATTCTCTCCCCTCTCTCAAAAATCCTAGAAAAATGTATCCACACTTCAACTTTTTCACCATCTCCTCTCAGAACAGCTCTTAACCAATGCTCAACATGGATTCTATCCTGGCCATAATATAACTACTGAACTATTATCCTTTTTAGATAGCATAACCAAGAAAAGGTACTCTAGCAAACTTACCTTTTCCATGTTTTCGATTCTGTCCAAAGCCTTTGACACCATCTCACATAGCAAACTCTTTCAACAATTGTACCATCTCAGCCTATCCCCTCCTTCATTTCAGTGGCTAAATAGTTACCTGACAGACAACAAACTGTTAGACAGCAAAATACTTTCTCTCCTTACCTTCCTGTTACCACTGGTGTACCTCAAGGCTCAAATATTGGTCCACTTCTCTTTAACATTTTCATTAATGACCTCTATACCTTTTCTAAGTAAGCATCACTTATACAGTATGCCAATGGTCTGATGCTAATATGCTCATCTGACACTCTGGAGCATCTTCTTGAAATCACACAAGATGCATTCACCTTTGTTGAAAACTGGCTTCACAATGCCCAATTATTATTCAACCCCAAAAAACAAAACTACTCCTGTTCCTCCCAAAACCTACCTGAAGGACCAATCTAGCTTCAAAATCTTCTCACTTAATACAGAGATAGAAATTGTATCCCATACAAAACTGGTTGGTGTTACAATTGATGTTTTTGTTCTATGTGAGAGATAGATGTTTAAATTAACTAGGCTGCACATTTCACTTGGTTTTTTTATTGGTTTAATTGTTTCTTGAATGATACATAAATACACAGTGAATTTCTGGGTGTTTGTATTTTTCTGAAAGATTTCAAGCCTGCATAAATTAAAAGTACCGCAAGTGATTCACTGCTAGTTTTTCCCAACCACCCTCCCCTTCTTTGATCTGCTTTTTAAACCTGGTGATTTTAAGCTGCCACCCCTACTGTAAATTGAGCTTAATAAGCTCCCCCTTTCTATTGTTGCTGATATCTTGAATGATTTATTTGCCTTTACTTGTGCTTATATTGAAAAAAGTGCATTTTGCCTCTCATTGTCTATTCTTCTGATTTACTTGCTCTGAATTAATTAGCTAGCTAGCTAGCTGTTAGATAAAGTAGTACATGTTTTCCACTCTAGTAAACATTTATCTTTATATCAAGAGGTCAGTAGATTTTCCATCTAGTGCACTAGGAGATACCCTGATCTGTTTAGGTTGGAAAAACACTTGAGATTTCTGCATGTAATTTTATTGGCTGGAGGGCTTATTAATCAGCTTATCTTGTTTTTAGTACCCTTATAAATTCTATACAGTTGAGTGGCTCCTGGCTCATTTGCAAAAAGTGAAGTACTTTTATTGAATAATCACACTTTTATACCCTATTTAAAGGACACTGCTGCAGCTGTATCATTAAGTTTGTTTGTGGTATCATGTCATACCTTTTAAGTTTGTTTATGGAAGCATTTCACTCTGGACACTCCTTTGCTGTGCTTTTGCATCAGGAGGACTTGGATTATTTATCTAGTGGCAGTAGGTGTTTACCAGGTCTATGTGAGTTGGGAAGCACACAAAAGGGCTCTAAGTAGTTTTTGCACTTCTCTTATATACTGTGACTGTACTTTAGCAGTTTAAAAAAACTGTACTGTCTGCTGCTGATTTTAAGTAGTTAATTGCCCTGTATTATGTTATATCTGTTAGTTGCAGTGCTGTTGTAGGTAAATTTTGTTGTGGTCTTGTTTCACTTGGGCATCAACCTAGCTGTTCTAAAAAGGTATTGTTTGGACCCTTGTGGAAGAATCAAACCTGTCTGATTTGCTGATTGCTGATGGAAGGCTTATGGTGTGCTTTCCTGATTGGCAGTTAGCCTAAAACTTGTTTCTCTTTACTTGTATTTAACCCTCACTTTTGGGTGGGCTTTGGCATACATACTCAGAGCTGCTCATTGATTAGTAATTTTGTTACTGATTGCTAAGAATCTGCTTTCATCTGAAGCAATCCACTACTGAAAAGACCAAAATAAGTATTTTGCACTTCATTTATATACCGTGACTGTATTTAGCAGTTTTTTAAAGCTATCTGCTGTTATTTTTTCTCTTTATAGCAAAAAAAAATGTACTGTCTACTGCTGCAATTGCACTGCATTATATTGTATCCGTTAGTTGTAGGGCTCTTGTAGGTAGTTTGTGTAGCCTTGTTACACTTGGGCTCCAAACCGGCTATTCCACATTAAGGTGCTTTTCTGCACCCTTGTGGCAGAAGTGTGCTGATCTAACCTGTCTGAGTTGGTGATTGCCTGGTGGAAGACTTATTGTATGCTTTCCTGATTGGTAGTTAGCTTAAAACATATTTCTCTTTCTTTGTATTTAAGCCTTGCATTTGCGTGGTGCTGCTCTTTGTGCAGCAGCAGTTAGCAGTGCCCTGTATAGACACAAAAGCTTAGAAGCTCAGTTAAACCAGTCAGTGAAACCCTTCTCAGCTTTTCTGCTGCTCTAGGAGCAAATCAGTTGTGCACTGAGCAATGTTGCCTTATTGATCAATCTTAGCCTACACAAAATATAGATCACGCTTGTAGTTTTAGCACTACCAGCACAGTCCTGTCAAATTAACCCATTCCCTTCCCTAACAAAACAGAGTAAGAGCCTGCTATCATGGGCAGGCAGTTTCCCATCATCTCTCTGTCCAGCCTGATAGGCATAGGCGTCCCGAGGCAATGTAGCAATTATCTCATGTATACTGACAGCCACTTACTCCTGAAACAAATACTTTATGTGAGAGATGTAGTTACATAGGTCTATATTAGAACATTGAAGTTTCAAAACTTCGAATGTTCTAATATCGAACCCTATTCAGCGAAAGCTGAAAATATCGAAGCAATAGAAAACCAAATTTTTTCCTAGGGAAAGAATTCGGTTGTCCATTTCTGTTTCTTCGGTATTTTCAGTGCTGTGGTGGAAAGTTACGGGTTGGGTTCAGGTAAGTGTGCGACTGAGTGTGGGTTAGGTTAGTTAGGGTTAGGGTGCGGGTTAGGTATGTGTGTGATTGTGTGGACATGAGGGTTAGGGCAGGTTAGGTGAGTTAGGGTTAGGGCACGGTTTAGGTATGTGCGCGATTGTGTGAATGTGAGGGTTAGGGCGGGTTAGGGCACGGGTCATGTAAGTGTGCGATTGTGTGGACGTGAGGGTTAGGACGGGGTAGGTGATTTAGGGTTAGGGCGCGGGTGAGGTGAGTGTGCGATAGTGACGGACCTTTGGGTTAGGGTTTAGGTTAAGGTAAGTGGATAGTTAGTGGTGTGTGTATAGTTTAGTGTAGGGTTAGGTGTAAGATTTTAGGTGTATGTGTGTGGATTGCTGTTTGTTTGGTGTGCTTGTGTTGTGTGTATGTGTTTTGGAACAGCAAATTTTTTTCCCTAGGAAAAAATTTGCTGTTCTGTATGTTCAATGTTTTCAACTTTCACTGAATAGGGTTCGATATTAGAACATTCAAAGTTTTGAAACTTCGATGTTCTAATATAGACCCTAGTTACACTATGAAATTGGAGGCAATACTCTCACATAAGGACAAATTGAATGCCAAGCAGGTTGTCAGCACACACACACAATTCCCACACCAAATAAGGAGATGACACATAAACCCACATATGCGGAGGTACTCACTAGTAACTTGACAAAAGATCAGATGCCTCCTGAAAGGAAACCACTTACACATAACGCAAAAAAAAATGACAACACATAACACAAAAAAACATTGAGTGAGCCAGCAAACTGTTGCCTGAAGCAATATTTATTAAATAAATGTAGAAGACATTAAAACAACAAACAACCAGACCGGTTTCGGCTGGAACCAGAATCACAGCTTTCCTCAGTGTAAATTCAAATAATCAGATGATGTTGTTTAAATACATACTACTGAAAATTCATTGGTTTAACCTAAAATTGTTCATTTAGACCAGGTAGGAATAATCCACCTAATTTGATAGTCCACTTTTTCTCTTTGGAGTTTAGAATCGAGTGCCAACCTGTTTTATTGAGTTTGTTACCTTTTATAATATTAATTCCCATGAAGCAAACTTTTGCAGTTTTGTGCAATAGATGATGTTTGTATAGAGCATTATTGACCTTTTTATTTTTGATATTACTTACATGTTCAGATATTCTAAGTCTAAGGGTACGTGAAGTCTGCCCAATGTAGAAGGATCCACAGGTACACGTAGCCAAATACACCAACCAGTCAGTGCTGCAGTTAGCAAAGAAACTGACATCATAAACTGTGGCGGAATTCCAACTGGTAAATTGTTTGGATTTACTTACTTTGTCACAATTAGTGCAATGACCACATGGAAAACAACTAGTCAGAGGTTCCCCTGTTAATGTAGTCTGTAGTTGCTGAGACAGCCTGTTGTCATGTGAGTGTTTATAATGATTGAAACAACCACCTAAATTCTTGCCTTTTCGAAAAGAGTATAGACATCTATCTGGTATAATGTTTGCCAGTTCTTGATCCCATTGTAGAATGTTCCAGTGTTTGTGTATGATATGGATGAGCGTATCTGAATTCCTGGCAAAAGTAGTTGCAAACCTTATGGGTTGTGATACCATGATGTTATGCTCTTTGTAACATAACAAATCATCCCGCTTAAGTCTGTCAACCAGATTGCTGGCTTGCAGAACATGCCCCATCTTGTAACCCCTAGATCTGAATCTGTTAGTAAGGTCTTTTCTTTGTTCCTGAAAAGAAGATTCATCAGAACATATACGCTTCATTCTGATGAATTGTGATTTTGGAATGTTCCTGGCAATGTGCGTTGGGTGAAAGCTGGTGGCATGGAGAATGGTATTGTATTCAGGATACTTTCTGAATACCTCAGTACCTAATGTGTGATCTGGCAGCCTGTTAATCAGTACATCCAAAAAGGTAATGGTGTTAATGTTATAGTGTACTGTAAACTGAAGGCCCCATTTATTATCATTGAGATACATTAGAAAATCAAACAATTGGTTTGTCTCTCCTTTCCCTACCATCCAGCAGTCGTCCAAATAACGTCTCCAAATATCAATATTTTCAAGAAAAATGTTGGTATGGCTGTCATAAATGATATCCTTTTCAACAAATGCCATGAACAAATCAGCATAGATAGGGGCAAATGATGCCCCCATAGCTGTGCCCTTTGTTTGCCAGTAGCAAATGTCTTGATAGAAGAAGACGTTATTGGTCAGGACATGTTCTGCAAGACCAACCAAAAACTGGTTGAAATCAGACTGATATAAGCCGGCCACCTCCAGCCAATAGGCCAGGGCCTCCAAGCCTCCTTGATGAGGGATGTTAGTATAAAGGGCGCTTACATCAAGTGTACACATTAGCCAATCTGGTTCTAACTGAGTATCTGAGATGATTTGTAAGAAGTTGGTAGTGTCCTGTAACCGTGATCGTACTAAGGATAACAAAGGCTTGAGTTGTTTGGTGAGATATAAAGATAATGGTTCTGTGATGTAACCCTTCCCTGAGACAATGGGTCTCCCAGGAGGATTCACCGGGTCCTTATGTATTTTAGGTAAAAAGTATATGTATTGGTAGGCTGAGTCCTGAATCATGAGCTGATGCATAAAGTCAGTGGCAATAATGCCCTCATTCCTTGCACACAACAAAAAATCATCAATCTGTTTTTTTTAACCTAAAAGTGGGATTAATCTCCATTTCAGAATAGTATCTATTATCAGAAAGTTGTCTTTTGGCCTCATTATCATAATCTGACCAATTTAAGATGACTACAGCCCCACCTTTATCAGCTGAAATGATGACTATGTTGCTATTGCTTTGTAACTCCTTGATTGCTTGTTGCTCAGCCAATGTGATATTGTTGAATTTGTACCATGTCTCGGACCTAGAAAAGTGTAGATCTTTGAGTATACTATTCTGAAATTGATGTACAATAGGATGCATAGGAGGGAGAAAACATGATGTATGATAAATGAATTTATCCTGACTGTAGTTATTGTCCTTATCACCAAAATACAACTTCAAATTCAACATTCTACAAAAGGACATAACATCCTGTGCTAATACATCTTCAGATACAAAGAAACCAGGTATAAATGTGAGACCTTTATTAAGAACAGACAAATGTATAGGTGTCAACACAAAATCTGATATAGTTAAAACATTCACATTAGGTATCACATTTACTTTTGCATTGCTAACTTCAATAGGCTCTGTTGCTGTTTATTTGTCTTGTGTTTTCTACCCCCTGGTTGATATCTGGACCTAAAAGGATAGATGCTGGTGTTCTTTTGGGAGACGGTGAACCTGATGCAGCCTGCAGATCATTGTCAGTACAGGAAGAAAGGTCATCGGTAGATGAACCAGTGTCTGGGGTACAATTTCTGAGTATTGACCTAGGTCTTTTCCTTTTTGTGGTTCGTGTAGGATGTGGTGTGAATCTCACATGTTTGCTGGTATTACTAAAAGGGTTGGTGCTTTGATAATTCAATTGGTCTCTGCTGAATTTCTTAATTTTTCTCATTTTTAATTGTTCCTCCAGATTATTTAAATCTGATGCCACTTTGGTCAACTGTTTGTTAAAGAATGTTTCCCCTTCAAATGGTTGTACATCATTAACTAGTTTCATGACTGCACTGATTTCACGATCGATAACTCGATCGTGAAATTTGGCAAGTGCTTCAACAAAAGACATAGTGGCCTGCTGCTGAATAGCTGCCCATTGATTATTGAGCTCCTCATCTGCTTCCCCCACATGCAGCTGTATTCTCACTCTGAGTCCTCTTGGTGTTATGTTTTTGGCAATATAAGCCTTAAATAATTTTGAATGTCAGACATTGGATCTCAGAGATCTGAGATGTTTGTGTAACTGATCAAAGGCTATACCACATGTAGCCTCTGGGCCCAAGGCCTCACCTGTATTAACATTTGGTGTGCAAGAACCTAATCCAAAGACTCCAAGGTCTTCCCTATCTGCTGACAGACCAGAGACCAAACTTAAGAGATCCATCTCAAAGTCAATCTGAAAAATTGAATACTAAATAAAAATCGGAATAAAATAAAAAGAAGAAATGGTTCCAAAAAAACAGACAATAATAGCCAAAATCCAAAGGATGGAAATGCTACATCAGAAAATGAACCATCCTAAACCAATTAACGTCAAAAGAGACAATAATAGCCTATGAAAAACAAATTGTACTGTAATGTACAAAACGCTACGTCTCTTTAATAAAAGAAATAATAACTGATGTTTGGAAGGATTTATAAAAAAATTTTTTTTACCAAATCTTCAATGAGAGGACCTGAGTAATATCCAAAATCTGGTGTACAAAAGCATGTAGTTAATATTAGAAAGAACTCGAGTGATTACAACCATGGGGTAAATCAATGACAGAAATAGCAACAGTTGCAAATATCTTTATCAATAACAATGCAGTCTCAAAACCAGTCCAACATATGTACTCTCAAATATTTAACAACAAAAGTGGGAAACCTGGGAGGAAAGAACTTAAATGATGGAAAGCAATATTGTACCTGATAGCTGTTGCTATAAGGATCAAATGTTGGCCCTATATATAAAAAGATTTTTCTGTGCAAGTGAGATAACCAATATACATGTGTATAAAGAGTAGATATAGTATAGGTAAACCTGATGATTCAACTCCTGATATTTTAAAGCCAGAGTTTAGTTGAAAAAAATGTTTATATTGAAAAAGCCCAACTCCATCTGTTGAGACACAAAATCTATAAAACACTGTACATGGGTAGAAAAGTCTCCAGCTTGATATTTGTGTGATATACCTAACTGATATATAATAAAATTAAATGTATTTGGTTCAGCTCACTGATGTATTTGTAAGCAAAAATGTTCATAGCCAAGTTCATCTTGCTGGGTATTATTCATCTGAATAAGAAGAACCACATGCCATAAAGAGAAACCCAAAAATTATTCAATATCAGAAAGTACAAATATATTAATAACCAAGGACTGAATACATAATCACTTGTCCCGCATAGTCCTGCACAAACCAATAGTGAACAGTAATGAATAAACTGGAAAAGAAAAGAAAATTAAAAATTAAATTGAAAAAATCAAGCAACAATTGTCCAGGACCTAACTTGCAAAAGACTGAGTTGTTGGTATATTTCTCACATAAGATATGGCCAAGTCATCCAATAATGGTTGCAGTTGGTAATGAATCCGCACAAACAGTTTTGATCCCTAAATTGCAACTTGTGATATACACAAAAAAAACCTTTGGCCCAAAATGTAAGATGAAAAGACAATGTGCTGTTGATCAATGGCATAGATACCCAAATGGTCAAAATGTATAAGCCATGCGACCACTGGAACAAACTTTATACTGGTTGGTGATCGATAATAAATCCATCTGAACTGTTTCCCACAAGAACACAGCCTCCTATACACAGTCAATGTAAAAAACGGCAAGCAGAAAGGCAGAAAGGAAAAAACAGGACCTCAGTTTATGTATTAAACACCAATATATACATATAAATGGCGCTCATGGCAAGGCAGCACATATAAGCCATAAAAATAGTTCCAAAAATAAATAGGTGATGAAAAAAAGCCCAAATGCTGATAAGAAACTTGTTCGTTTCAAAAAGACTGAACTGACTGGACTACTCTGTGATGAGTCCCCATGAACTGTTCCTCACAAAAAACACAGCTTCCTATATGCAGTAGGAGTTTAAAGATGAAATAAACTGGCCAAAAAAGGCCAAAGGTGTAGTAAAAAAGAAAAGGAAACAGTACCTTGATTTTGATTTGAATACAAATGTAAATAAATGGAAGGCGCCCGTGAGGAAAAACAGCCCAAATGAATCAGGTCAACTGAAAAAACAGCTCCAAAAACATTGGGTGGTGGAAAGAGCCCAACGTAGATAATAAACTTGTTTGTTTTGTTGAAAACAGCTGAACGATATTGCTGTATGGTTGTATGTCCATATAGCAGCCTAAAATGGTGTTCGGAAAACACGAACAAGCGACTGGTGCCTATACACTGCAAAAGAGAAGTACATATATCATCCACAATGGTAAATCCTGCATAAAAATGCCAAGGTTTGTCCAACAGTCAGGTTAGCTCCAAAGAAACAAATCCAATGAGGTAAACCAAGCGAACCAAAAAGACATCAGTGACTGTAGAAATAATCTGCAGTCTGCATCAGGCACACAGGCCCCCAGCAGGATGTAGAACAAAGTGTAACATCAAAAACGGACCTCCTGCACGAGAGCAATTGCACGGCTCAAGGCAAGAATTCAAAAAAACATAGAGTGAGCCAGCAAACTGTTGCCTGAAGCAAGATTTATTAAATAAATGTAGAAGACATTAAAACAACAAACAACCGGACCGGTTTCAGCTGGAACCAGAATCACAGCCTTCCTCAGTGTAAATTCAAATAATCAGATGTTGTTGTTTAAATACATACTACTGAAAATTCATTGGTTTAACCTAATTTGCCAATCCACTTTTTCTCTTTGGAGTTTAGAATCGAGTGCCAACCTGTTTTATTGAGTTTGTTACCTTTTATAATATCAATTACCATGAAGCAAAATTTTGCAGTTTTGTGCAATAGATGATGTTTGTATAGATCATTATTGACCTTTTTATTTTTGATATTACTTACATGTTCAGATATTCTAAGTCTAAGGGGACGTGAAGTCTGCCCAATGTAGAAGGATCCACAGGTACATGTAGCCAAATACACCAACCAGTCAGTGCTGCAGTTAGCAAAGAAATTGACATCATAAACTGTGGTGGAATTCCGACTGGTAAATTGTTTGGATTTACTTACTTTGTCACAATTAGTGCAATGACCACATGGAAAACAACCAGTCAGAGGTTCCCCTGTTAATGTAGTCTGTAGTTGCTGAGACAGCCTGTTGTCATGTGAGTGTTTATAAATACAACAAATAAGCCTATAAGAAGTAACACCACAGAACCTATTCTACTGGTCATAGGTGACTCCATTGTGAGATACACTGATGTTCCCCTCACCAGGCTGGATAAGGAATGGGTTACAGTTAGTTGCCTGTCAGGATCCATTAAGTCATTCAAGCACTCAAGCAACTAGTACCAGTATAACTCCATAGTCCATGTGGGGATGAATGACTTGAGATGTACCTCACTGGACTATATGCAGAGAGACATGACTGAGCTCTCAGATTATGTGTCACAGACAGGTATAAGCCTAGCCTTAAGCAGCATTCTATCTTTTCCAAGGATGATGCCACAATACAAAAAAAAAATTTGATTGACTTCAACAATTGGCTTAGCTTCTGGTGTCAATCCAAAGGTATCCAACATCTGTCAGCATGGGAAGTCATGGTCTACAGACTACGCTGCTTTGCCACAGATGGCCTGTACCTGTCTCCCCTAGGCTTTCAGATACTGGCAAGGGCATTAGCCACCCTTATTGTGTCTTTTTTAGGTAGTGTCAAAATAACCAACCTCCCAGCATAACAAAATCTTCTCTGGATAAACGTAAGGTACTGCTGCTTAATGCTAGGTGTCTAAACAAGAAACTGCATTCCCTGGAAGAACTCCTCACCTTGAAAGATGCTGACATCTGTACAGTCACTGAGACATGGTTCAAAGATGCATAAAGCACCTCAGCCATGCAGGGCCACAATGCCTTCTATACGTTCAGACCACAAATTGATCATGAAAGAACCAAAGGAGGAGATGTATCCAACTTCATTAAGGATAAGTATACCTCAAGGCTATTCAAACAATATGACTCTTTTGAGCTACTCTGTGTCTGACTAACTCTAGGCAAATCCACCTACCACATCATTGCTAGCTATAGGTCCTCAACTATGAAACAGGAAAAGCATACCGCATACCTGAACTTACTGGATTCACTTGCCATACACCCCAAAACCTTATTCATGGATGATTTTAATAAACAATCCTACTTTTATCTAGGAAACATACACAACCACAGACATGCTGGCTCAGAGATTCTTAGACTTTGTCAGTGCAAATGCTCTGGAACAGTTAGTTAGCACACCCACAAGAGACTCATATGTCCTGGATACAGTACTCACTAACATGGGAGAGCATTGCACCCCCCATGTGATGTTCTCCCTGGTAAGATCGGATCTTAAATCAGTGTCATTCAATGTAATTATAAGAACAGATACCCCATCAAGCTCAAAAACTATTAAGTAATTTTCAAAGACAAATTACCTCCTAGTAAGCGATGGTATAAGAAGTTTCAAAGCCCCCTAGAATGTGGATAACACAGACTCCTATGCAGAGGTATAAACCAATGCCCTGTATAACCACTTAAGCAGTTGTATAGAATCAGCTGTACCTGACTAGATTAAAGCCAGGTCTTGCCAAAAAAAAACAAGCCACCATGGTGGACCCCTAGTATAAACAGGCTATACAACAAGAGAAAGAAACTAATGTCCAAGAACAAGAGGGAAGTGGGTCAGTAGAGGAAGAAATCCCTCTCTAGCTTAAACAAATTACAGAGCTTGTCAAGTCCTCTAACCTAATTAGAAAGCAAAAATATCCTCCTAACTAAGGATAATCACAAGGCATTCTTTAACTACATCAAAAATCTAAATGGGATTACCCAGCTATACTTGAACTGGTTGTGGATGTGGATGACTCCACCCATACTCAACCAGAGGTAATAGCTAACCTGCTAACTGACATCACCCCACCCCCTTTCCTTCCAGTCATCACTCAAAGTATACGTGCCACCATTCCGCAGCCTATTATCTCAGGAGAGCAGGTCATCTCAGAGCTCTCCAAGGCCAAAAGCATGGCATCAGTGGGACCGGCCAACATCCCAGGTTGCCTTTTAAACAACTTAAAACATGACCTAGCAGACCCACTTGGAGCCCTGTTTAACTACAGTCTGTGAACTGGCTATGTTCCAGCAGAATGGAGGTGAGCAACAGTAATTTCTCTGCAAGGCCATACAAAGAATCATTGTGGACCTTATTAACAAGGACATAGGTAATCTTCAAACTCTGAACCCAGCCCAGTTCATATTCATTAAAGGTAGATGCCTGTTAAATGTGATTGACTTCTTTAAGAAAGTCACCAAGGTCCTGGAGGAGGGAAAGACAGTGCATACCACCTATCTTGACCTAGCCAAGGCATTTGACACAATCCCCAAACTGTCCCAATTGGGAATTAACCCCTACATTACCAGATGGGTAGCAAATGGCTAATTGATAGGACACATGCTGTCAAAGTGGGTGACTTCACCTCCAGCAAAAGACAAGTCACCAGTGAAGTACCACAGGGTTCAGAATTTATTTCTCAGAAATCCGGGCAAGCTTGGACTACCTGTGGCTGACCAAGTTTGCTAAAGATTGCAAACTGGGAGCAATCATTGAGTCCCCCAAACAATGTTAATATAATGCAGACAGGGTTAATGTAGACAAATGATTGGTACCAAAGCCACAGATTAAAGCTAAATGCAAAAAATGCATTATTATTTCCTTTGGGAAAGCTGACATCCCTGCTAATTGCATTATAGACAGCACTCCCACCAGGTGTAGATCCAGTGGTAATTTATCTGGGTACTCAGGTTGATAGCAATCTGAACTTTGACTACCACGTATCCAGAGTAGTTAGGTAATCCTTCTATTGTGACATATTTTATAAGTAAAGGCATCACATCTAGATCTAAGTATGTTATAATTCCATTATACTCAACCCTCACCAGACCAATGATTGAGTTCAATGCTCCCTTTTGCATGTACCTCACCAGACACCAGCAGTGACTGGAAAGACCTCAGAGGTTTCTTACCAAGGAATTACAGGGTACACAAAACAAGCCTTATGTGGAAAGACCAAAAGCCTTGCACTGTATTCTGTCTCCTAAAAGTTGCTAAGGGGTGACTTGTGTCTGGCTTACAGGGCAGTCCCTGACCCAACCCTAATGGAAATGCTACACATTCGTAAATCAAACTGCAGAAGGGTCACTCACTGCAGTGATCTTAACCTAGCCTCTGACATAAACAGGTCAGGCTGGAGAGACAGATACATCTCTGAGAGACTGCCACTTCGCTGGAACAAGCTTCCAATTCACATGAAACATATCCCCTCCCCGACCCCCTTCAAACACAATCTATATCAATGGATGGGTGACTCCAAATTCACTCCTGGGGTGGTGCCATTTTCCTCCTGGATAGAGAAAATTGGTATAAACTAACATAGACCCTTACCTCTGTGAATTTCACTCACATGACCACTGACAATTGGGGCAACTCAGGATAAATATGGCTAGGCTTGTAAGGGCACTTGGGTCATTAGCCTAGTAACCACCTATAAAGCTATGAACAACCTCAGATTTGAACTTCACATTCAAAATAATATAAAGAACTCACCAGAAACTTGGTATGCTTTATAGACATAAAAGCTTTCTCACTAACTCTGCTAAAACCACCCTACCAACCACTTCCCTTCTCCCTTCACTCTTACAGGATGCCTTTATCAAGTTGCAGGCATCTGTTAAAACTAAATTTGAAACATGCTACAACAAAGTTGCTAAATTTGCTGCCAATAAACAATATTGTACACATCACTGCAAGGCCGTTAAAAATTTGAACTAGCTTGAATTACCCCACTACCCAGACTTTGTACAACTAGCTATTGCCCTCAACATCATTTATAAACCCAATTCTTGTCCTGCACTAAGCTCTATTTTTCCTTCCTATCACCCAAACAGACTCCTTCTTTCTAATTATAAACAACGTCTCACCATATAAACCTCAAAAAGCAATTGGGAATAGCCTTTACTGCTACTCTGTTGCCAGAAAATGGAATTCTATTCCATAGGCTACTAGAACTGTAACCTACCATTCTTCCTCAAGCATCTTCTGAAAGGCCACCTATTAAACTCATGGCTCTGCTCATTCTATTACCCCTAGTTGGACATAAATCTCATCTAATTTTCTTCACTCCTATCTGTATAGATTATCTCCCCATCTCCACTTCCTCATCTTCACCTGGCCATCTTGCCCCCTCTTCCTCTTTACATAACCTTTTCCTATCACCTCCTCCGCATTTATACTATCACCTCCTCCCCATTTATACTAATCTATCCTGATTTCTCTCTCTCCCACTTTATATTTACAATTGATCTAACACGTGAGTTTTACTTACTACTACTACTACTGTAAATCGCCAAAAGGACACTCTCCAGAATTGTATATAGAGTTTTACTTTGCTTTTTTCACTGTTCTCTTTGCAACATATTTTGGAATATCTCCATACCTTACAATATTGCTGATTATTTTTCAAATGGATAATTTTCAGCTGTTTCTTATGTAATGTTTAAAAAGTATCTTTTTTTTAATTTGCTCTGTTAAATGGAACTTTTCTCTCCATGCTTCGACTGAAAATGGGTTTTTGTGACTCAGTCAGACTTTCCCGGTAAACAAATGTCAATAAATAAATAAAATGAAGTATTATATAGAAGGTGAGTTAGTGACATCACGAAGGCACACACATGCACACGTGCATGCCATACACATACAGAAACACATATACATACATACCACACAGATCAAATCAGCTGCACTTCAAAGTTAACACAGAGGTTTCAAAAATTGATGGTATAATTATTTAATACTTCATTTGTTTTGTTATTTTGTTAAATACTGTCTGGCACTACTGTTTTTGCCAGGTTTTGCTCTTCAGCTAAAAGTGAAGTTTTGAAAAATAATTAAGAAGTGTGTTCAGTCAGAAATGGGACTGAAACAGTATCAAGTTCCTGAACAAGGATGAAGCAGCAACATATTGAAAACAGGAGCTTGGACGGAAGCACAAATTCAAATACCTTTTGAAAACATTTTAATGTATCTTAGGTACGACAGATAATAAATAAACAGCATTTTACTACTTACAGAAAAGGAAAACAGCATGAGGCATATGTGATCATGATAACCCTTTACAACAAAACACCATTGGGGAACATATGGGAAGGTGAGGGAGAAAAGGGTAGCATTCAGGAAGCTTAAATAAACAGAAACTGAAATGGACAAACGATGGTACCAAGTGATCAAAATGGAGAAGAGGAAATCAGTAAAGCAAAGGCCAGAGATCTGTTAAGGATTTAAAATATATTCTCTGCATTAAGAATTGTAGAAAAACTAAGGGCATAAAAAAGACTCAACAAAGTAAATATAATTTGGAAAGACTATGATGCTAAAAAGGGCATGATAACATACAGACACTTGGGCTTAATATTCATTAGGGTGGAGTGAGAGTCACCTAAACTAACTTTCAATGTGATATATATTTGAAGAAAGTCCTTTCACTCGGGAGAAGACTTTGGAAGAACTCTTAAAACCAAGACTGATAAAGCAAATGCATCCAGATAATAACTTGAACCCAAAATCACAAAGCAGGTAAGGGTATAATTAATAATATTACAACCCCCTCTGACATATTAGGGAGGACAGGATGCTGTTTTAGGATTAATGGTATGCAGACACAATAACATTTTATATAAGAAAGAATGGCAGAAGAGAAAGCTACAGATTACATAATTTTACCTCAGTGGGAGGAAAACCAATGGACTCAGTTTGAAATGAAAGAAACTGCTAAACCCTAAGATATCAGATTATCACAAGATCTGATCCAGCAAGTTTTCAAAATAGGAAGGCAAATTTAAATTAATCTACTAAGTACCTTTTGATCAGGTGACCACAGTAATGCAGTAGGAATGAGCTGTAGTAATGGCTTATTTCAATTTCAGTAAGATGTTTGAGACATTCCCTCCAAAATGTTCAATATGCAGATTTATTAGCAATGCTTTGCATTCTCTTTAGGCAGCCAATGGTGAAAACAAACTTTGAGACGTTAGTTAATGGAATCTACAGCAGGTCAAGGGGTCTATATCTGGACTAGCACAACATTCTCTTCTAATAACAATTTTCTGCACTGTCTATAGACTTGCACTGAAGATGGGCAGTACGAGAAGCCATATATCTGTAGTTGGAACAGAGCTCAGAAACAAACATAATACTTCAGGTATGGTGAAAAGGATGACAAAAAATGTTCCAAATGTGGAGGACTTTTAAATGTACAGTGGCTTAAATTCAGGAAAAAAAAAAAAGAGTACCAGGTAATTCTCTTGGGTACCAAAACTTAAGTCACACTACATAATGAGAGATGAGGAGATACTGAGCACAACAAAAATGAAAAGGAGCCTAGGAGGTTAAATTAGTTGAGAGCAAGGTTCTAATCTGACATAAAAACGACAATAAGGAAGACCGGAGGATACTAGAATGAAACACGGGAAACATCAACAGCAGAAAACTGACATTATACTTCTTTTTCAAAAAAAAAAAAAAAAAACACATTTGAAGGGTCAACATCTGGAACATTACATACAGTCCTGTAGGCCTCATCTATCTAAAAACTTTGGTAGGTTAAAGGCTTTTCAAAGGGTGTAATCATAAATAATGCATGACCTCCATTGAAAAGAAAGGACTGAAATAGCTTAATATACATACCTGAGGGAACAAACTGAAGGGTAGGAGTCATAACATAAACTTTTAAACTACCATGAGGAATTAAAGACTAAGGCAGCAAATCATTTCAAATAAATAATTAACAAAATTAGATGTCCCAAATGAAGAAACATTAAAGAGTAGAATGAGCTACAAAACAGTTGCAGATATCTTAAATAGTATGCTTGAGAGAGATGTAAAATAAAAAATAATGACCTAAATAAAGAACACATGAGAACAGGCATAACAGCCTGCTGTTACCACAATCAACAGATCCAAGATTGGGATATCGCTAAGGAAGAGTGGGATATCGCTAAGGAAGAGGAGAATAAAAGTCCTTTTAGTGAATTATAAGTAGGAAGTAAGGTATTCATTAACAAGATGCCACAGTTTAAACATTAGATAAAAACAGGCAAAATTGGTGGGTCCAAAATCTCTTACTTTTGAAAAAACTTTGTGTTTTTATGTTTCATAGGTATGCAATATACATTGGTATGGATTCCACTTAAAATCTCACTTTGGACAGGTTTTTAATCAAGCATACCTCAATAACGGTACCTTAAGAGATAAACACTGCATCCTAATTATAGAATAAGTTTTGACCTAGGAGCTATTGTATCTGCGTGGTGAATCCAGTATCAATTAAATATAGTATATCAAAGTACAAATGTAAGCTCTTGTAATTTAGCTGAAAAATCTAAATGAAAGGAAAGCTAAAATGTGTTTGTGATCCCATTACTGGAGAAATAAGGGGTATATCTTGTTGCTTCCTAACACAGACTATGGTATTCCACCATTTTGCCCTACAATACTCAAATCCAAGTGGATATCTTTTATCTCTTTCCATCACACTACCCAGCATCTCTCCATTAGTTAATTACTATTTGTTTGAAGTTGTAAGATTTTTGTCACTCACTTCTGTGTTTAGCTTCTGTTTGTTCTATACTGTATTTAAGAAAAGAAACGTATACCTCTCAGCTGTCCAGATTTTCACAGAAAATTCAGATTTTTGCTTATATTTTTGGTCTGTTCCTCATAAAACATGGGGTTTTCTGGCAAATCAGTGTGGATTGAAGTCAATGAATAATGACACACATTTGAGTTTCAGACTTTGTATTCTTCAAAAAGTGCATGCTAACACAAAACTGGTTGTTCTAGCAACTTTCTAAGTTTATAAGAGCAATATTTAAAATCGGTTCCTATTTTTGTGCATTTGTCACACACCCCCATTATTTTAAGCTTTGACCAAGTTTCTTGCGCTAAGTGGTTGAGAAATATGTACATTTGGTTTTGTTCTGAGCTGAAGAAAAGTAACCACACCAAATTATTTTTCTTTTCTTGAATAATATACACTGTGAACAGGTTTAGAAATCTCATGTTTCTAAGCTTTTTACTTGCATTTACAATTACTTTGCCATTAAGATTGTTATAATGTGAGTCAATATTTATCTGTAGATTTGGGAATGCTATAATAGACTGCAAAAACATCAACATTCAGAGCTTTTATCTTTCGGTTTATTTTTAAATATATAGTTCAAAAACTTATTAAGCAATGCAAATCACAAGGACATTTGATGTTCTTTTCTCAGGGAGTTTTTGGGACAAGTTGCACATGTTAACAATCATGTGCTACATTCCTATTTTAATTGTCTCATATGGTCTGTATCATATTGCAGATCAGTGCGAAATAACTTGCATGAAAAAAGCTTTTGTTATGTATCTCATCTTCCTTAAGGTCAGTAGTCCATATTTAGTACATAGCATAATATGCAGTAAATCAGTAGAGAATTATAAGATGCAATTAAGAAGGTGAAGTCCTCACTTTCTCGGACAGTAAAACTGTACTGGTTTCCATCTTTCTAACTAGTGTTAATGTGTCTGCAAGGGAAACAGATCACAGTGGGCTAAATAAAAGTTAATGAGGGCTTTCATGCTGAAGAGCAACTGTGATTTCATAACTCTCTATCTGCCTACTAGCTGGCTCACAGCAAGTGATTTGATCCAGCCAAAGTTCAGTGGACCTCAGAAAAGAAGTGTTTCAGCCTAATGGAACATAAAGACAAGTAAATAGAAACATTGTTTCTATTACATTATTGTTTAATATCTATATAGTAATACTAACATCACTAGTGTTTCTCCCACAGTAGTATCTCATTGCAGTGCTACCAGGTGACCACATAAATGAGGTCCTTCAATTATAAGATAGAAAGAACAAGACTCCCAATTTTCCAAGGCTACACCCCATTTTCTGACTGCTAGTCCTTCTAATGCTCTACCATTTGCAGCTTGCAATAGTGAAACCAAGAGATCGTGACTCAGGCTTCCATGTACAAGCAGTAAGAATGCCTGGATTTCAGTGATACAGAAATGTACAGGTTGGCAGGGGTTAGGTAAAATGACCCAGGACCTCCCCCCCCACAAGCCACATGCTGCTCTTGCCTCTGTGATATTTAGCTGTACAGGCATTTCAATGCACTTGCTGCAAAAGTACGAATATAGTGACTCATGTCTCCTTGCCCCATTCTAAATGTTAAAACCTCACTTTCTTACAAGAGATATATAACTGAAAGCTGCCAAATGAGCAATGCCATAAGATCCTGTTTTGGAACACTGTGCATGTAGTATGCAACTAAGTAACAGGACATTTTTTTCTTTTTTTACTTGCACTACAACAGAATTCTCAGAGCTGCTCTAGCAGAACTATTGCTAACCCACTGTTTTATTTTTGCATATTTCTACCTTTGTTTCCTGTTAGCTTATCAAACATTAAAGAGGGTATAGCCCTATGTTCCAGACACATCAGCCTATTGTAAGCAAAGACAGGAATGAAAAACTTGGAAAAGTTCTATGGGCCTTTAGGAAGACTGCTGCAGCCTTATGTAATACACTGTACTACCGGATGGCACTGAGGATGCTTATTAACCATGACTCCTGTGTGCACTTATAGTGCACAGGTTTCCATGTGTAACACAAAATGCCACTTTCACATTTACCTGTCTAGAGTGCTATCAAACTTTGCACCAAAACAACTCTGAGCAGCAATGACGTTGATTATTAAACTGTGCTTCTGTGAGGTGGATGAGTTTAAATACTTGGGATCAACAGTTCAGAGTAATGGTGAGTGTGGAAGAGAGGTGAAGAAGAGAGTACAGGTAGGATGGAGTGGGTGGAGAAGAGTGTCAGGAGTGATTTGTGACAGATGAGTACCAATAAGAATGAAAAGGAAGGTCTACAAGAGGGTAGTGAGACCAGCTATGTTATATGGGTTGGAGACAGTGGCATTGACAAAAAGGCAGGAGTCAGAGCTGGATGTGGCAGAGTTAAAGATGTTAAGATTTGCACTGGGTGTGACAAGGGTAGACAGGATTAGGAATAAGTATATTAGAGGGTCAGCCCAGTTTGGAAGGTTTGGAGACAAAGCCAGAGAGGCAAGATTACTTTGGTTTGGACATGTGCTGAGGAGGGATGCAGAGTATATTGGGAAAAGGATGCTAAGGATGAAGCTGCCAGGTAACAGGAAAAGAGGAAGGCCTAAGATAAGATTTATGGATGTGGTGAGAGAGGGCATGCAGGTGGTTGGTGTGGCAGAGCAAGATGCAGAGGACAGGAAGAAATGGAAACAGATGATTCGCTGTGGCGACCCTTAACGGGAACAGACGAAAAAAAGAAGAAGCTTCTGTGAGGCTGACAGTGCTATAATATTAGAAGAAGAAGAAGAAAAAAAAGCCTCCTTTCCTATTTCAGAAATAGTAACATAATCCCTGATTAAGAAACTGAAACTAAAGAAGCAACATACGATAAAAAGAGGCTTTTACTAATTCCTGAGTTTTATGTTTTCTCTGTCACGAAAACTGAGTTATACATTTTATTATATTTTACACTTGTTTACTGGGAAAGTCCGACTGGGATAAGACCCATTTTCAGCAGAGGCCCGGGGAGAAAGGCGCCACATACAGAGATTATACAAAAACTTAAACAAGAAATTATACAAAACTTATACAAGAAATTATACAAAAAAATATACAAGACATAGAGTACACCAGAAGTTACATTCTATTTATATAATGTCTTCCCATTTCCACCACTTTCTGTAAATACTGCCTCTTTCAGTTCTGCTTACTAAATCAAACTGTTCAAGGTTGTTAAACTCCAGTACTGTAAAATGGCTGAAAACTGCAGCTCTTTCAGAACAGCATGAAAGTACATAGGTCCTCCCCTTGTGTCTCCATTTGTAGCATCCATTGCATGGCCTGTAGTAACATATTTCACTGCTTAGATCAACAAGGGATATCGTGCCCATGTCTTCCTCACGCTCATATGAAACATATCTAAAGGGTTTGCCACTCAGATGTCAACCACAGAAGCAAAACATTCCAGAAATTCTTTCAAATCTAACTTAGATTTCAGTAGTTCACACAGTACACGACATTTCAGATATACTCAGCATTCAGTATAGCAGTAATGAATTACTTAATCTGATTTGAAAACATAATACAGGAACCCTTTCCTACTGTGGTAATTACCTGAATGTTATATGGTCTTACTATGTTTTATTCGTTCCATGAATAAGATAATTGAATGCAATGCATTAGACATAGGTTCAGGCAAGTTTTAAACTTTTCTCTTTGCCTAAAGTTAACCCCTGCCTCATGTATCACACACACTGTAGAAACATTATGCCACATATTATTGTTATACAGCATATTTATGTAGGGATTTTAGTTAACTCTGACATTCTAAGAATGCCTGAGCCTGAACGAGAAAGAGTTTATTCCACTTTATATAATAAGGTTATGAAATCCTGTAACCTTGGCTATAAGCCAGTTATGCAAAAGTGAATGAACCAGAAATAACATCAGTGAATTGTATTGAAACCAATGCCTTTCACCAAAAAGATATAACCAAAACAACATTCACAAAAAAAACAGAAACTCGCTAATAAGAAAATATGAAGCATTCATTTATTTATTAATTTCCATTTAACTGAGATAGCCTATCTGAGCTTAAGAGCCATTTTTAGCAACATAAAGAGACAAAAAGCAGTATTATAATAATAATAATAAAATTAAACAAACCATGCAAATGTCAAATAAAAAAAATGACAACAAAAATGTATAAAGAGTGCAAATGCTTTCAACTCCCTTTTTTCCATTTCGTACATGGGGTTGGGGTGTCACACTTGCTCATAGCTAGCCACACACAGACAGACACACACACACACACACACACACATATATATATATATATATATATATATATATTTTTTTTTTTTTTTTTTTTTTTATTTATATATGCAATATATATAATATACATAATATATACATAATTCTGTTTGCTGATTCTTGAAGACAGTTGATTACACTACATACAAGTTTAATAAGTTATGCCAAATATATTTGTTTGAGGTCAGCAATGGGGGCTTTGGAGGAGAAACTAGATATAACTTATGAGAGACAGAGGGACTGAATAGATATAAGAAAGTAACAACTACAGATAGATAAAGTGGAGGACAAGGAAGTAAAAAAGCAGTAGCAGAAGTTGGTTTACTTTATTTTTTTAAGTTATATAAGGGCATTTCACTTTTTACTTAAGCATTAATTTACTTTGTTGATGAATGCCTTTTGATTTTCTTTGCATTTACTCCTGCTGGAATGAAGTTCCACATTTTTGACAGATAAAATTGTTAAATATTCTCACTATGATGGTTGTCACATTTTATTACTCATAAATGTTTTCGGATTGTGATTGCAAGAATCTAATGGGATTTTATGTTTGAATTAATTTAGGTAAGGCTGGAAGATGGATAGTTATGATAATTTTATTGTATTTTTAAAGTTTAGTGAATTAAACTTCTTTAATGCTATTCAGAGATGCATTGCATTTAATTATTTATTGCAGGTTTGGTGACTTCCATAGCAGCAATCAAGAGCTTTAGCTGTGTTTTTAAATGTTAGCAAAGATTTAGCCAGTTTATAACACAGGAAGTAGCAAAGCTTGAGCAGGATTAAGTAATAATGAGTAAGCGTGTTATGGTTTTGAGGTATATAACATTTTTAACCTTTAGTTTGTTTTGCAGATGGTAAATTCACTACATGTGCCACATTTCAGATATGACCAGCACGTAATAATTTAACATGTGTCACTTGCTCAGGTCTGGTTTTATTTAAGGACACTTGTTTAAATCGTTGGGTTTTTTTTTCATATTTTCATGTGAAAGATAATTACCTTTCCCTTATTAGCATTTAGTGATAGATGAGAGTTTGTAACCACAATTCTAGCGCTGTAAAGTTATGCTGAGCATTTCAGTTCATTTAAGGATATGGCAGCACATATTAATGCAGACATCTGAATACTGTATTAATGTAGCATTTTGATAGTTTTATTCACGTTTTTGATAAAGATATTGAAAAGCCATGGACAGTACATTCCTGTGGCATACTTACAGTTGTGTCTTTAAAGTTAGAGAAGGTCACTTGCCATTTTACAGACTGTGAGAAGTTGCTAAAATAGCTATTAAACCAGGTTATTGTTTTCTGGTTTATATCTAGATTGCTTAATCTACCAATGAGGAGTTGGTGAGACACAATATCAAAAGCTTTTGCTATATATAAAAAAAGAGAAGAAACCTGAACCCTTGAGTCCTAAAACTATTGATCTCATTTAGAAATATTAGTAATGTTGTCTCTGTGCTTTGTCTGAGACAAAAGTCATGATAGGTGCAGAACAATGAGTTATTTTTAGTTAGATGTTCCAGTAGTTACTTGTGGATGCATTTATCTAGGATTTTGGAGAAGGGAGATAGTATATAGCTATAGGTCTGTAGTTGGATAATTCAAGTGATATAACAACCATTGGTGAAGGAATTATGTAAGACTGATGCCATATTCTGGAAACATGGACTTATGTTAGGATCTGTTAAACTATTGCTATGTTGTAGACTATAGTTTTAGCTAACCAATGCAGGTATTCTGAGGTAATATTATCTGGCATTAAGGAGGTTGGTTTTAGTTTTTGCAGTAGTTTTTTGACTTCATTAATATGTGCTGGATGTTCTTCATGTTTCACTGTTGCAGTCATTACATTTGGGGTAATCTGCTGGCAGGCTGACCTCATTCGGCCAGATTAACAAAGTCTTGGGTCCTGCGTCGGTTGCTGTCCCTTCTTCCATGATGTCAAGTTGTCAGGGGTATAAAACATGCAGCCGACGCCATTTTCATCAGTCTTTCTTGCCGGGCGGTGCCCAAAGCAGAAGCAGTTTGCAAGTGCCGGTCGGCCAACTCCTGAAATTTTCGTTTTCGAGTTTCAGAACCAAAGTCTTCAACCTAAATTTAAGCACCCATTGGGGAAACTTTTTCTTGCTCCTTACAGATGTCAGTAAAAGTTAATAATTGTATTACTTGTGGAAAGCAAATACCTTATAAAGATTTTCATTTGTACTGTATTCCTTGCCTAGGCCCTGACCACAACGTGCCTTGCTGTCGGTTTTGTGCTAAATTTAACCAATGCACTATTAAGCGTCAGTATATTTTTGCATCTAAATATTTTGGTTCAAGATTTAACTAGCCAGAAATGTCATCGGTTAGCAATCCACCTACTGGAATTCACAAAAAATGCAAAGAAAAAGACAGAGACAGACCGTCGAGATCCAATACCGATGACGAAGCTTCTCCTAAGCCAGTCGCCAGTTCGCCGGTACATAGTGAGGCACTTTTGCAGCCCCTGATACCCACTACTTTTGATTCGCAGGCCTCTACTGAGACCCATTTGGAGTCCGGTATGCTGCGAGACACTTTGTATTGAACCCGTGGATGTCTCTACCTTAGATGGGTCCGGAGCCACTGAGCAGGTACCAGATTCTGATGGTCTTTTCAGGCCTAACGATTTGTATATTAAACTGACGCCATCTTCAAAAACAAGGCCAAAACCAACTTCTATGTCTAGAAAACTGACGCATGGGCCACGTGCACAGGCCCCTATGCCTAAAAAACAAATTATCAAAATGGCTGAGGATTTAATTACCTTAATCAGGGGTTCCCATACCCCTCCTGCTAAGAGGCCTAGGCAAGACACTGATTATGAATCTTCAGATCAGGTTTCCATTTCTTCTGATTCCTCTTCTGATCAGGAATTATCTATTCCACCTTATGAGGACTCTGATGCAGAAGAATCCATCCCTTCTGCTTCTCCTCCTGAGGAGTTTTCTTTTGGAGAAACTTTGCATACCTTAAGGGAACATTTTCATTGGGAGAGTCAGGATTTTTCAGAATCCAAAAAGAGGCTTAGGGATTTCCTTCTTCTTCCTTAGCATAGGCCTTTGGCTATACCTCCTGTTCTAGACATTGTTGATGATGTTTTCGCAGAATCCAGCATGGCTCCAGATTCCCTGCCTCCAGCTCCTAGTAAGCCAGACAGATATTACAGGGTTCCTGACTCCCACAAATTTCTTTTTAAAAACCTTACTGCTGACCCAGAAACAATTTTTCAGGGTCCCAAGGGTGTTAAGGCTTCTACTGCTAAAAATCCTACCCCTGCTGATGGAGACTCCAGGGCGCTGGATAGATGGGGTAAGAAGGTTTACACGTCTGCAACCCTGGCAATCAGGGCTTTAAACTGTCAATTTCATATGCTTAAATATCAGCAGCATGTCATGGGCTTACTTAAACAGAAAATGATGTTGATTTCTGACTGTGTGGAAAATAAAGAGTTACAGGATTTACTGCATTCAGCTGAACAAGTTGGAAAGCATACTTTGCAATGTGGTTTTGATTCCTTGGAGGCCTCTTGCAGGGCCACTTTACTGGATCTGTGATAAGAAGGCATGCTTGTCTCAAGGAGCAAAATCTGCCTGACCATGTTAAAGCAAAATTGTTGGATGCTCCTTTGCAACAGGACAGTCTATTTGGTAATAAGCCAGAGGAAGTTTTGAAGAAGATGGAAGACAAAGCTAAATCTATGCAAACTGTAAAAGATTTCCTACAAGTGCAGCCACCCAGCTTCAGTAGGCACTGGTCTACTAAGAACTGGTCCTTTCCAGTACCCACCAGAGCCCCTCAGGTCAAACCCAGACACTCCAAAGGCTCCAGGTTTCAGTCACAAGGAACTTACAGAACAAAACAATGGGGTGCCTCCACCTCCAAATCTGGAAGTAGCAAGGCACCTCCGTATGGTAAACAGTCTCAATTACTTTCCTCTGCCATTTCCAAGAACTTATATTTTGGCAGCCCCTTTGGGGGGAAAAACTAGCACTTCATGTACAAAATTGGCATTTAATTACCCAGGACAAGTGGGTTTTAAATATAGTATCCCAGGGATACAGATTCCATTTCCACATGTTGCCAATTCCAAACGGATGGCCAAATCTGCCTCCAAATCAGTGGGCAGAGGCCCAGAAAAAAGTTATGTCCCTCATGAATATGGCAGCTATTCAACCAGTACCAGAAAAGGAAAAGGGACAAGGTTTTTATTCAAGACTTTTCCTGGTACCCAGAAAAGACAAATCATGGCGTCCAATTCTGGACTTATCAATTCTAAATACTTTCCTGGACATTCCAAAATTCAAGATGCTGACTCTACAACAGTTACTGCCTATGCTAGGCAAGGATGCCTGGTTGGTAACTCTAGACTTGAAAGAGGCTTACCTGCATATCCCAGTCAGGGAATTTTGCAGAAGATACCTCCGCTTCAAGGCAGGCTATTTGCATTACCAGTTCTCTGCAGTGCCCTTTGGCTTATCTACTGCACCCAGGGTCTTCACAAAGTGCCTGGCACCAGTAATTGAATTTTACAGGCAAAGAAACATTCTAATTTATCCTTATCTGGACGATTGTCTAATTCAGGCAGAAAAGAAAGACATACTTCTACAGCATCTGGTGTTTGTAAAAAGGTTTCTAACTTGCCTAGGGTACACCATAAATGAAAAGAAATCACAACTGGTACCTTCTCAAAAAATTGCATTCCTGGGTGCAAGCTTGAATACAACTGCCCAGATGACTTACCTCATGCCAGACAAACAAATCCAATTGATGACTTACTTCAAACAAGTGGCCACAAAAACCCAGTTATCTGCAAGACAAATTCTGCAGGCCTTGGGGTTCATGACTTCCTGCATTCTTCTAATTCCGTATGCAAGACTGCATATGAGGAAACTTCACTGGTACCTAAAAAGCTTATGGAGTCAACATTGTCACAGCCTGGGAACAATGATTCCTATCATTCCTTGCCTACAGCAATAGTTCCTATGGTGGGCAGAGGCCTGTCACCAAAACAAGGGACTGTCATTCATTCCACCCCCTGCCACCCAAACCCTGACTACAGATGCATCAGACTATGCTTTGGGGGCGCATCTGGCAGGGAGATGCATTCAGGGTGAATGGAACCCAAATCAAATGCACCTGAATATCAACCAGAAAGAGATGCTAGCTGTGCAGAATGCTCTGACAGCTTTCAAGGACTTTCTTCATCCAGGACAACTACTGATAAAGACGGACAACACCACAATTATGTGGTACATAACAAGCAGGGGGGTACCCATTCCTACTCCCTCTGCAGACTAGCCATGGCCTTGTGGAACATAGCCTTGACTTACCAAATACATCTACAAGCTGAATTCCTGCCAGGAAAGCAAAATACTCTGGCAGACGAACTAAGCATAAATCTTATGGACCCACACAAATGGAAACTGGATCCGCAAATCTTCAGCATGTTGACACGCAAATGGGGGAGCCCAGACATAGATCTTTTTGCCTCACCCCAAAACTATCAGTTGGACAAATTCTGCACAAGAATCCATCGCAAAAAAGCTTGGAAAGTGGATGCTATATCCTTCAGCTGGAAAAACCTGTTGGTCTATGCTTTTCCCCCTCTGCCTTTGCTCTCCAAGGTATTACTAAAAGTCAGACAGGAAAAACGAAAAATGATCCTGATTGCTCCAGACTGGCCTCGCCAACACTGGTACCCGCTCCTACGCAATATGTCACACCTTCCTCCATGGTACCTGCCTCAGACACCTTATCTACTACTGTCTCAGCAGAACTTTCAAATTCTACACACTCAGCTCCAAACTCTGAATCTTGCAGCATGGCTAATCATCTAATTTCACCAGTTACATCTCTCAGCAAACCTGTCATGGATGTCATTTTGGAGGCTAGAAGGCCTAGTACTAGAAAATCTTATGCTGATAAATGGAAAAGATTCTGTGCCTGGAATCAGGCACAAGGAATAAGCACAGAAATGCCCAATATTCCTCAGATTCTGCAATATTTAACTGAGATGCTTCACAAGGGCCTATCTTTCTCTTCTATAAAAATCCACGCCTCTGCCATTTCAGCTCATTACAACACAGAGCCTCCCCTCTTTTCTCATCCCCTGCTAAAGCAGTGTCTCAGAGGGGCCAAAAATGTAAGACCTTCCAGGAGAGCACCAACTCCTGTATGGGACCTCAGTTTTGTGTTGGAAAAACTTACCCTGCCTCTATTTGAGCCAGCTGCTACTGCGGACATAAAATTTCTCTCTTGGAAAACAGCCTTTCTTTTACAATCACTTCAGCTAGGAAGATCTCAGAACTACAGGCTCTCATGGCAGTGGAGCCTTTCATTATTTTCTACCCGGACAGGGTGTCTCTCAGGACCAATCCATCCTTTATGCCTAAAGTGGTATCTAGTGTGGCTCTTAATCAGACCATTCATCTGCCAACTTTTTTCCCAAATCCACAAAACAAGGGTGAGCGGATTCTGCATTCATTGGATGTACACAGACAAATAAGATTCTACTTGAACAGGACAAAATCTCTAAGAAAATCTGAGTAACTACTGGTGGCATTTGCTGCAGGGGCAGAGAGAAAGGCTATCTCAAAGCAGACTATTTCAAAATGGATAACCTGTTGCATTCATTTCTGCTACATGCATCATGGTAAACCTGTCCCCAAGGGGATCAGATCCCAATCCACCAGGGCTGCATCTACTTCTGCAGCCTTTCTCAGAGGGGTTCCTACCAGAGACATTCTAGAAGCTGCTACCTGGAGCTCAGTGCATACGTTCACCAAGCATTACCATTTACCTTTCTTCTCTAAATCCAGAGCAGGCTTTGCCACTGCTGTCCTGCAGGGCCTTATAGCTGCTCCTAATGCTGTATAATTCCATCCTCCCAACCATAGCTTTGGTATTCTACCCAAATGTAATGACTGCAATAGTGAAACATGAAGAACAAAGTAGAGTTGTGTTCACTTACCATAAATGTAGATGTTCGAGTGTATTCACTGTTGAAGTCCTGGTTACCCACCCACCAGTCCCCTACTTTTCTCTTTTTATACCTCTTCTTTCTGTTACTATGCTCAAAAGCCTTTTTGTTGTATTTGCTTTTATTTGGAGTTATATTTTTTGTGTTCTAATTTACATGTATATATATATATATATATGGGTCTCCTTCTAATGCCCGAAACGCCGTTTCGCCGACAGGGAAATAACCGACGCCAGAAACCCGACAACGCAGTTGACCGACACGCTCGAATCCCGACAGACGGAAGACCGACAAGGGGAATGTGTAAGCGCGACCTGGTAAGTATGCGATAGTGAGGGATTTAGGAGTAGGGAGCGGACAGGTAAGTGTGCAATACTCAGGGATGTAGGGTTAGGGTGTGTGATAGGTGAGTGTGCGGTAGTGTCGGAGCTTGGGGTTTGGGGTGTGTAAGTGAGTTAGGGTTAGGGTGCAGGTAGGGAGTGTGTGCGGTAGTGTCGGAGCTTGGGGTTTGGGGTGTGTAAGTGAGTTAGGGTTAGGGTGCAGGTAGGGAGTGTGCGGTAGTGTCGGAGCTTGGGGTTTGGGGTGTGTAAGTGAGTTAGGGTTAGGGTGCAGGTAGGGAGTGTGTGCGGTAGTGTCGGAGCTTGGGGTTTGGGGTGTGTAAGTGAGTTAGGGTTAGGGTGCAGGTAGGGAGTGTGTGCGGTAGTGTCGGACCTTAGGGTTAGGGTTTGGGTTAGGGCTAGTGGATATGTGTTGTAGTGTACTGTGGTGTTGACGTGTAGTGTGTCGGTGTTATGGTGTTCGGTGTTTCGCGTTGTCGGGTTTGTGTGTTGTCGGGTTTCTGGCGTCGGTTATTTCCCTGTCGGCGAATCGGCGTTTCGGGCATTAGAAGTAGACCCATATATATATATATATATATATTTTTTTTTTTTTTTTTTTGCTCCCCATTTGTGGGGCACCTGACATCTGGGGCAAGAAAAACTGATAAAAATGACGTCAGCTGCATGTTTTATACCCCTGACGACCTGATGGCATGGAAGAAGGGACAGCAACCGACGCAGGACCCAAGACTTTGTTAATCAGGCCGACTGAGGGCAACCTGCCAGCAGATTACCCCAAATGTAATGACTGCAGTAATGAATACACTCGAACATCTACATTTATGGCAAGGGTACGCAACTGTACTTTGTAGATTAAAGGTGCCATAACTGTGTTTGTGTGATGGAAGTATGAGTGATCTGTTGTTGAGCAATTTTGGTAGCAAATTGGCTAAGATGAGTATTTATAGAGCGGGCAATGTTATACTTAATTTTATCAGGTGCTAGGTTATGTTGAGTTTTTCCCCTGGGTTGAGAACTGTATTTATGGCATGTCGAAGTTGTTTTGATTTACTTTCAGTTGACAAAATATTTGATTTATCAGTTTTTAGCATCTTTTTTTGTTTGGTTGGTTTCTTTATATCTGAGATTTCTAAAGTTTTGCACATTATTCTGTGTGTGATTAGCCTTCCATTGCTTCCAGGCTCTGTATCTGTTAGGAGAGGCTTTTCTTCGACAACTCCATGCAGAGAACTATAACCCCACACTCCCCTACTCATAACTTACTCTACTGTTGTTGCATGTTACTAGGAAGGAAAAATCTGAACAGTAAATGACCATGGGATGTGAGCTACTATGCTACCACAAATGCCATTTCCATCCACAACTGTATAGTTCTTCTAGTCAGAGTTTCTGCTTCCATCATTAAATCAAGCTGTAACAGAGATGGGACACCCGCCTGCCTTCATGTTTGCTCCATTTCAGCGCCTTATTATTCCAGTGTATTCATCTGTATTCTACAGCTATTGATGATGTCCTGCTTGCACTGTTCATCTCCTCCTTTATTACTTCAAACACCTGGACTTGTACATCTACTGATCATTACCTGTTTGGATGCTGCACTGCTTTGTACTGTTTACCCTGACACTGGCTTTTCATTGGCATGCATGTGCTCAATGATTTTCAGTATCTGCTGCTTTTTCCATCACCTCTGATTGGCTGCCACAACACTGTCAGCTTGTCCAAGTGCTCCTGTTGTCTCTCAATCTATATTGGAATCTTTATACATAATCTACCTACTCCTATTTTATAAAACACTGCTTACTGGCTTGGACTTAGGATTTTTTGCTGTCTGTGCTGTGTCATCCACCTTTTTTTCTAGTTTCGTCCTAAAATTTGATTCTTTAATCAGCACTGGCTATAACTTATTGTTGTCTGTTAATTTAAATTTTTACTGTACTTGTCTTTTACCCTTTGGACCCCTCTGAAAATGGACTTGCTCCCACCAGGGTTAATCCAGTCAATAAAATAAACAAAATAAATACATGAATAACTGCATTCATACCTCTCAACTTCTTAATGTAAGAAATCTGGACAAAGCCTAAAATATTGGGGGACAAAAGCTTAAAAATTGTGACAGATTTTAAATATTGCTCTCATAAACTTAGAAAGTTCCTAGAATAATAGGATTTGTATCTCCATATATTTTATGAAGGATATGATGTCTGAAACTAAAATGTAAGTCATTATTTAGTGACTTCAGTCCTTAGTGATTTGCCAGAAAATCACAAATTTTATAAGGAACAGACCAAAAATATGAGACCAAAATCTGGACAGTTGAGAGGTATGACTCCAATGTCTGGATCTGCAACTCCTACAGTCACCTATGCATCTAGCTCTTTGTCTGACTCATTAAGTGACCACTCACACATCTTTAGCTGTTGCTAAGAACACCTATATAAAAAATACAACAATATATACAAAGCCCAATATGAACAACTTTAGTGAACTGGCATGCTTAACTACACTGAAAGCCATTAATGGCAGCCTATTTAATTCCTCACCTAGATCAGGGAATACACTATAACAACACATCCCTAATATTCTAAATGCAATAACTCAAATGGTCAAAAAGTTATCAGAAAAAAATCAGTGCCATGGATAACACCAGACAACCTTAGCCTAATGTGCAAAAATGAACATCCTGGAGCAAATTGACCAAATACCCATTTGATACAACTTTGTACAAATAAATCTGGAATTACATCCAACATCAGATCATAAGTTGTAAAAAAGAATACTTGACAACTAAACAAGACTTAAAAACAGGAACTTTGCAAAAAGGAAAACTTCTGGAACTCCTGTAATGCTTTTTTGAAACCTATCAAAGTAAAAACCTCAACTCCTTTCCTTGCTGAACATCTTGCTACTGCTACAACTAATTTATTTTCAAATTTTACCAATATTTGCCAACCCCATCACTACTACCTGTATAATCATCTACAACAACTTTTCCAACTGATGTCATCTCTTCTCTCTAACTACATAACCTGCTTTCCCCTAGATTTCAATCCTGCTGCACTAATTATTAAATACCTACAGCAAAGTAAAACATCTTTCACTTCATCTGACCAAATTCCCCTATAGTGTCTTAAAATCAATACCTCATCTATAGCTCATTCTGTGTTACAATCATTATGAAATGCATAACATAAAACTACATTCCCTTGTTTGAAAATCTGAGACCATGATCCCAGTTAACAAAGTAGATCATTCAACTAGTTTTGGCCAAAGCAGACCCATTGCTTTATTGATGCCTCTTTCAAAGTTTTGTTGAAGGATTGTCCACCATCAAACTCTACAACAACAAAGCAATACAACTTCCTTCCTTCTACTCAGCATAGTTTTGGGTACAACTACTCTTAATCTTCACCAATCTCATTAGACAAAGGCTCAATAACAATTGATATACTGAGTGCATCTTCCGTCTTCTGTCAAAGCCTTCCATCTGGTCAGTCATTAAATCCTACTTAACTGGCTTTTCCAGATCAGCCTATCTCCTCCCTTCATTCTATCATGGCTTACTACCTATATCTACAAACAGATCCACAGTGTCAAATGGGACAACAGTTTATCCCAGGCTTAAAATATTTAGTCATGTGTCCTGCAATGATAAGTCTTTGAACCTTTATTAATCACAGTCCTCATCAGTGCCCTCACCCATGCATGTCAGCCAGATGAAAACATTAAATATGCTGATCACACCACCCAGTATTTCACCTCTTGTTCCATTAGATACATTAAAATATCGTTCCAAATCATCTTTGATGCTATAAAGTCTTGGATAGCCACTTCCAAGCTCAATCTCAGCTTTAAGAAGACAGGGTAATATTAACATTAAGGTGGGAGGTTGGCATAATGGCTAAGGTGTTTACCTTATATACACAAGGTGCAGGGTTTGATTCTCACATGGAGTAATTGGCTAGGGTTAAAATGGTGAATAAGGGCAGTCAGCCTATTATAAACCTACTGTACCCTGTCTAAAAGCAACCACATTCTCCTGACAGCTTGTTGACACTTGATAATGACAGTGCACTGCCTCAAGTCAACTCCTCTTTTAACTTACTTGGAGTCAACTGTGGCCAAACTTGGACTTCAGTGTCAGCAAAAGTTATCAAACAAACTACAAACTTGGCTTACAATACTGACCAGAAAAATTCCTTGCCTAACAAAATAATTTAAGTAATCTCTTTTTCTAAAGTTAAAATAGTTTGCATCTATATATCTTACTATGGATCCAGCAAATACAAGTACAAGCACCATTACGTGTCACTAAAATCAAGCAATTTGCTTGAATTACAAGGCAGACTCACCATATTTAGACTAACAATAGCCCACAACTGCACTCTTTCATAAACATGTGCATTCCTAGTCATCAAGTAAGAGATAATCTTCCAGGAGTCTAACTGAGGAAGATGTGGACAGGATGATGAGGAAGTTTCTCTCAGTGCAGATTCAGATGGGGTTCTCCTGGCTCCCACCCCTTCGGGTCAGGGAACCCATCCATCTCTTACACCTTCATTGTCAACTCCTTCTCTTATCCCACCAGTTGTTTCAGAGTCCCTAGATCTAAACATTCTTTGAAGACTCTACATTCCCATAGTGATACAAATTTCTCAAAGCACTGTCTCAAAGTTAAGAAACTACATCCATCTCTGTCTAAGAGATGTCACTATTCAAACTACTGGGTCCCTTGGTAGTCTATATTTAATTTTGCATCTTGTACTGTGCATTTTCACAATTTGTTTTATTCTACCATTGATTTGTTTGTTCATTTCATTCATTGATTTTATTTTATTTTCATTTTGCAATTGTCTCAAAGTTAAGGAACTACCTCTCTCTCTCTCTCTCTCTCTCTCTTTCTCTCTAAGCAATATCACTATGCAAATTACATACAAATACCAAAACAAGCAGTTTATTTTCTTCAACTGGAAATGTAATAGGGTGTAAACAATATGTAACCTAACTATCCAGAATACCTGGAATGGTTTGCTTTTTTTTTTATCATTTTATATACCTTTATAACTTAACGGTCCTGGCAACAATCCTACTATATTTGTAAACAATTTTATATTTTTTCTGCTACAACTTTTTTATACAGTTGTTATAACCTCAGTTTATTTATCTTTAATATGTAATAAACACTGGTTGAAACAGTGTAACTAATATTATTTTAACAAAACTGGATCTTTTCTGTTAAGGACTTCACTGAAAATGAATTCTTATTCAGAGTATCACAATAAACAAAATGCAAACAAACTAAATAAGTTACCCTGTTACTGTCCCCGGACCATGCTGCAGTATTTTCTCAGTCCTCCATTCCTCCTGTTATGACTGCATCCCTTTACTGCCTCATTTCATCATGCATGTTACCATTCACCAAGCTGATCCAGTTTCAATCCTGCTGTGGCAACATCTCTGTTATCACTGGAATTTCTCACTGACAACAGTTACATGTACAGTCTTTTGTTTAATTCTGCTTCCTATGTTTGAGATATCGGCTTTACTGTAGTGTTGCCTTATTCTACCCTGCCTTAATAGTTTGTTTGCCTTGAGTTTATCTACCTAATTCTAGGTTTTTATCTATCTTTTACTTTTTTATTGAAATGGTTTATTTATTATCTGTCTTTAATCACATTTCATTACATTGATTTCCTGTTTACATGTGTTTATTTTTAATTTTGCATACCATTTTTAATGTTTATAATTATTTATCATGTGTATCTATCTATGCAGGGTGGCCGTGGTGGTGCAGCGGTTAGCGTTGCTGCCTCACAGCAAGAGGTTCTCCAGTTCGATCCTCAGCTGGGGTGCCTTCTTTGCGGAGTCTGCATGTCCTCCCTGTGGTCACATGGGTTTCCTCCGAGTACTCCGGTTTCCTCCCACATCCCAAGGACATGCTGTAGGTGGATTGGACACACTAAATTGGCCCTAGGTGTGACTGTGTGCATATGTGTGCCCTCTGTGGAATGTTGGATGCTGGGCTGGCAACTCGACACTGTAAAACTCCACTGCCAGTTATGAGTGGACAGGTGATCCGCTGTGGTGACCCCTAACATGGAAAAGCCGAAAGAAGAAGAAGAATCATATGTATCTATGCACGGTGGATTATGTATTTTAAAGATTTGCTCATTTTTCTTACTCCTCTATATGTTACTGCATTTTTACTAAGGCTTGATTTCACAGATATACTTTCTCTTGGATTCAGGAAGGCATAACACGCTGTGAAAATGTGTCTTCTGCAGGTTTTGTATTAAGCAATTCAGAGACTGCTATACTGCTGGAATGGTATGAAGGCACCAGCCTGTAACATGAAATCCACAGTGGTCTCACTGGCAATGCCTCATTCAAATGTCCAAGTCCAGGGATAAAGCTAATGCTAACTAGCCATGTGCTCTCCCCGGGAAATATCCCTGGCATCTGAGAGGCACAGTAGAGAGATTTAGAAAATAGTGCTACTGCTCTGTTTGGGGCACAAAGCAAAAAAAAAAGTATATGTTGTATTTTGATGGCATATGCCCATTCATTTCAATTGCAGAGCTTGGTTTGTTTTGCAAGTGTGTCTAAGTACTGCCAAGCTGTGTATATGTGTGTGTGTGCATGGGGGTCAATATATATGGTGTGTGCATGTATGGGGGTCAGTATATGTGGCATGTGTGTGTGGGGGTCAGTATATGTGATATGTGTGCGTGTTTGCATGGAGGGTCAGTGTGTGTGTGTCTGTGCGCGCACATGGGGTCAGTATATGTGGTGTGTATGTGTTGTAAGATGCCTGTGCCATCACACTTTGTAAGTTGGTAGGGGAAACACTAGCAAGGTTACATCTAACAGCACAGTGTTTGATTTACAGACATGATAGTGAGCTGCTAATGGGACATCAAGTCTCTGAACCACAGATTATCAGTGTCATAATATTGGATAGCATGGCCATACCTAATTAATACTGGTGGCAATAATTTTTCTGAATCCTCGGGTTTTCTCATTATTGTAAAATATCTCCACCTTGTTATTTCGTGGCCTGTTTTTGGTTACATTTATATTTACTTTTGTATTCTGTGCATTTTCAGTATTTTTTTCCATTTGTATCATTGGTTTGCTCATTCATTCTTTCATTTGTTTTATTTTTTTAACATTTGTTAACCAGAAAAGTGGGCTGATCCATGGACCTTTTTCAACCATGACCCTGGCCATAAGAGCAAGGGAAAACAGAGCATATAACTACATGACCAATACAGTATAGCCAATGAACTAGGATGTTTTTGGAATGTGGAAGGAAACCAGCATTCCCAGAGATAACATACAAATTCACAGTGAATAGAAGTCAGGATCAAACCCTAGACCCTGGAGCTATGAGCTAGAGATCTTTCCACTAAGCTCCCTCCTCCCACTGTCTAAATATAGATAATTTACATTCTTGTTTCTGCTTATATCTCACACATCTGCTTTTATTTGTCTTGTCAAGCTCCAAAATTATAGTTTTACTGATATGTTTACTCAGTGATTTACAGCATTATTGTGTAATACGTTTAATACTTCTGCAGTTTACTTTTATTTTGGCCATTTTGATTTCCTCTATCTTTTTTCAATGTACTATGTTGTGAAACATGGACCTTCTTCTAGGTTTCTACCTGTTTAGATGCATACACTTCTCCATGTAAAAGACACTCTGTATCCTCAAACACAGGTGCAGTTGCTGTGTTCACCTAGACTGTGGGATTCCTGAGCTAATGGGTGAGCTGATAGTTTTTGTATCTTTGCAACATAGTAGAGAGAAACATCCTTCTTTTCTACATCCTGCTGTACTGCTGAATGTGTTTATTGTCCCCGATAATATCTATGGGCATGGGCTGCTGTCTCTTAGTCTGTATATAGGTACTGTATAATAATAATGATTCCAAGTGGCCCACAACAAGCTAGCTTTTATTTCTGATCTGTTGCAGGACTGTTACCTACTGATTATGATACAGGTCTGGCTTAATGATAGGTGTGATCTAATCAGGGTGGCATTCATGTCTCCCTGGGTAATTTATTATTCAGTTTCCGTGTACTGGCTGGATTTGGAGTAGGATGGTAATGTTTTATGGCTCTTCCCTGTTCCTGTCCAGGGCTGTAGGTGAATTATCTACAGGGGCTATCTCTGGGCACCTGCTCATTTACTGTCCACATAGATATATTACAACCTCTTTTCAGGTGTTCACAAACATCCTTGTTACTTTAGTCTTGAACAGCCCAAAACTGATTTGTCTTGTTTTGGATGACTTCCTTATCTAACTCAATGAGAAGTTCATTGCTCTTCTTAAATAATTCCTTTGCATAGTGAAGGGATTAGGAATACTGTGGCCATTAATTCTGTCACCCATCACTTTATGTGTCTGCTATGAACCTTGTGGTGGAGCCATTCACCTGGTCTGACCACTGTCTGCTTCATTGTGTGGAGCAGCAATCCTGGATGGATCTTCCTGTCCCTTAACTACTACACTACAAGAAATAAGTCTTCCACCCTTGAGGTGTTTTGTTTTGTATTACTCACTTCTGGAAATTTGTGTTGATGATTCAGATGGGATAGTCTCCAAATATAACTCTGCCTTGACTGCCATCCTCAATCTCTTTGCCCCTTTTTGTGTTCAGCTGTTGTACCTTGTGACCTTGGCATTATCATGAGCTTCATAATCTTCTTGTGGCTTAGTGAAGACTGTTCCCATCTGCTGGAGGATATACTTAAAAAGGATGAACATTAAGATCCATTCCAATCAGAAGTGATTTACAGCATTATTGTGTAATACGTTTAATACTTCTGCAGTTTACTTTTATTTTGGCCATTTTGATTTCCTCTATCTTTTTTCAATGTACTATGTTGTGAAACATGGACCTTCTTCTAGGTTTCTACCTGTTTAGATGCATACACTTCTCCATGTAAAAGACACTCTGTATCCTCAAACACAGGTGCAGTTGCTGTGTTCACCTAGACTGTGGGATTCCTGAGCTAATGGGTGAGCTGATAGTTTTTGTATCTTTGCAACATAGTAGAGAGAAACATCCTTCTTTTCTACATCCTGCTGTACTGCTGAATGTGTTTATTGTCCCCGATAATATCTATGGGCATGGGCTGCTGTCTCTTAGTCTGTATATAGGTACTGTATAATAATAATGATTCCAAGTGGCCCACAACAAGCTAGCTTTTATTTCTGATCTGTTGCAGGACTGTTACCTACTGATTATGATACAGGTCTGGCTTAATGATAGGTGTGATCTAATCAGGGTGGCATTCATGTCTCCCTGGGTAATTTATTATTCAGTTTCCGTGTACTGGCTGGATTTGGAGTAGGATGGTAATGTTTTATGGCTCTTCCCTGTTCCTGTCCAGGGCTGTAGGTGAATTATCTACAGGGGCTATCTCTGGGCACCTGCTCATTTACTGTCCACATAGATATATTACAACCTCTTTTCAGGTGTTCACAAACATCCTTGTTACTTTAGTCTTGAACAGCCCAAAACTGTTTTGTTTTGTTTTTGGATGACTTCCTTATCTAACTCAATGAGAAGTTCATTGCTCTTCTTAAATAATTCCTTTGCATAGTGAAGGGATTAGGAATACTGTGGCCATTAATTCTGTCACCCATCACTTTATGTGTCTGCTATGAACCTTGTGGTGGAGCCATTCACCTGGTCTGACCACTGTCTGCTTCATTGTGTGGAGCAGCAATCCTGGATGGATCTTCCTGTCCCTTAACTACTACACTACAAGAAATAAGTCTTCCACCCTTGAGGTGTTTTGTTTTGTATTACTCACTTCTGGAAATTTGTGTTGATGATTCAGATGGGATAGTCTCCAAATATAACTCTGCCTTGACTGCCATCCTCAATCTCTTTGCCCCTTTTTGTGTTCAGCTGTTGTACCTTGTGACCTTGGCATTATCATGAGCTTCATAATCTTCTTGTGGCTTAGTGAAGACTGTTCCCATCTGCTGGAGGATATACTTAAAAAGGATGAACATTAAGATCCATTCCAATCAGAAGTCTTCTTCAGGGTGGTTGTAAGGCTAAGCATCCTGGCCTGTTTATTTTTAGCTAGAGGGCTCTTTCTTCAGAAGAATACAAGTCTGCCACTTGTCTTTTCATGTCTTCATCACATCTAGTGAAGTTCTGTGTTCCAGTTAGGGGTACTGTTGGCTTCTGGTTTGAGTCTGACGTCTTATGGTGAGTTTTTTTTTTTTAGTTTCAGGTACATATTACACAGCCCACAGTCAAGTCCTGTCTCATCAGGCTTGTTTTGTTTTGTCTGGTGGCCTTGACCCCTGTTTTCTACAAGACCATCTGTTCTCTTTAGAATTGGGAAAGTTTTGATCTTGTAAGGAAGCCCTAGTAATCCTGATTCTGAAAAAGCCTTCTTTAGACTGTGATGGTCTTTACAGTTGCTACCTTATTCTCAACTTTCTTTTTACTGGCAACGTTTTTTAAGAATGTGGCTTTATGTAAATCAGTTATTACAGTAGGAACACAGTTTTTATGACCCTTTTCAGTCTGGTTTCCAGACCATTCACAATACTGAGACTGCCCTCGTCAGGGAATTTAGTGATATAAGTATCATTGAAGGTCTGACATGTGACATTCAGTCAATGCCTTCCTTAATCCCTCTGCAGCTCTTCACACAATGCACCAAGATAACCGTCTAGATTATTTAGCCACTATGTCACCTCAGAAGCTGACCCAGGCTAGTGTGCTTCATGTCTCTTCAGTCATTACAGAGGGTTGTTTCCAGTAAGAATTCCCTCCACGTTTTTCCCTCTGGATCATGTTAAACACTGGGTTTGGAGGAGGTGACTGCAACACTACTGCAACAGTGATGGCATACAACTGCACCTCACCTTATGAATCTGTCTCAGCTCAGCATTGTATTCACTATTAGAAAACCTTAGCTGACTCCAGTCCTGGCTTCTTAACAATTATTTCCAGTTTAATACTCCAAAGCATTTGCCACTTATGATACTACTACTATCAGGGATTCATACCTTCAGCCTTTAACCCCCCCCCCCCACCCACATCCCTTGCTATTTATTGGAACAACATATTTACATTTTTAACTCAGGGGTATCATTGGAAAAAGACAGATACTTAGGAATCAAGTATCAGGTGTCATCCAATCTGCATGTTTTCACCTAAAGCATCCTTCCTAAATCAAACACCTGTGGCAACCTGAGGACACTGCTGTGGCTGCCCATGCCCTGGACTCATTGTGCCCGGTCTAATTCAACTCCTTATGTACAGGTCTTTCAGACTACAAGCTTTACTGTTCACAGCCTTTACAAAACTCAGTTGCCCAGTTATTAACAGGTGCCTTCAGGTAACACTGGCATTTTAAAGTCCAGCTGTTTGATCAAGTACAATCTACAAAATTGTACTCCTCTACCTAAAGAGGTGCTTCTGCCATGCTGTCCTGCATGTACCCACTATTACCCATGTGCTCATGGTGATTCCAAAAAATCTCACTTTGTAATAAAAATAATAAAACAGATATAAACACAGATCTGTTCTGAGTAAATGAAAAACAGATTGGTTAAATGAACTCTCTGTTTTTAAATCTAGAAGTTGTGTGTGGCTTGGTGCTCTTTTGTGTTAAGCTTCATTACATTGTGTTACCCAGCAACACCTAAAGGAGAAGGGTATAGGTTCATAGGTTCATACTAGGCTATCTGCCCTAGGGCATTTATAAGCCTAGCCAGAGTTGTGTGGCTTTCACCAACCCTTAGGTTGAAGAATACTATACTCATTAGTTTGCCGTGCCTCTGTCCAGCAGTGATACAGAGATGATCCCCGGGGTAAACCTACGATCTCCCATCCACTGGTCAAGATTCCTCTTGAACAGAGCCAGCGAGGTGCTCTGTCTCACATGGACTGGGATTCTGTTCCACAGCATAGGGAGTCTCTGGGTGATGAATCTGTCCCTCCAGCACGTCCTATTTATATCCGTGTTGAGGTTTAAGTCTCTTGCTCTTGTGGCTCTGGTGGATTTGGATTTTTTGAGGTGGAGCATGTCCATTAATTCTGGGTTGGACATGGCCTTGTATGTCAGGCACAGGTCACCTCTGAGCAGACGGTATGCGACTGAATAGAGCTGGGGTTTCTTCAGTCGGGCAGCATATGGTATATTTTGAGCCCCTTTATCCTTTTGGTGAGGAACTTTTGGGGTCTTTCCAATTGCTGCAGGTGTCGGGTAAGATACATTCGAATGGGGCATTGTACTCAATCATTGGTCTGATAAGTGAAGAGTACAGGGAACAATGACCTCCCTTGATCTGGATGTGAATCCCTTCATAATCAGGTGGGCAATGTAGAAGGTCCTCCTAACCACTTTGGCAATGTGAGTGTCAAAGAAGGTTACTGTCAACTTGGGTCCCCAGGTCCCTGATAACCTCTTCTGTGCTTAATGAATTGCCACCTATGTGGTAACTTGGGGTTACCTTGTTTTTACCAAAGGGTATGACTATACATTTTTTGGCGTTTAGCTTAAGGCCATGGCTCTGGTACCAGTTATCCATTTCTATGAGACCTCTCTGAAGGATATCTGTGTCTGATGGATTTTCAACTATGGAGCCCAGTTTGCAGTCATCTGCAAACTTTGTCAGCCACAATCCTCCTATGTTTGCCTGCACTTCTGAAAAGTAGATGCCGAACAAGAGGGGGCCCAGGACTGAGCCCTGTGGGACACCGCTTGTGACCGGCTTGGAGTCTGACATGGCACCAGCAACTCTAACCCTGTGTGTTCTGTCCTTGAGCCAGTTTGCAACCCATCTTGTGACATATGGGTTTACATTTAAGCTGGTGAGCTTTTCTATGATACTCGAGTGGGGTATTGTGTCGAAAGCTTTTGCAAGGTCAAGGTAGGCTGTGTGAACTGCCTTACCCTCATCAATGGCCTTGGTGACTGTTTCAAAAAAGTCGACCAAGTTCAAGAGGCATGATCTGCCCTTGACAAAATTGGGTAGGATCCAATGTCTGTAGGTCCCCTATGTCTTTATTTATGAGTTCCATTATGATCCTCTCCATAGCTTTGCAGACCAGGCTTGTTAAGCTTATGGGGCGGTAATTACCAGGGTCCGTAGAAGCACCGCCTTTGTGGAGTGGGACCACAGTTGCCGTACGCCACTCTTTGGGTACATATCCTGTGGTAAGGCTAAGATTAAACAGCAGCCTTATGTGTGGGTTTAGTTCCTCATTGAGTTCATGTAGCACACAGCCGGGGACAACATCCGGTCCCATTGATGCTGTGTTTTTAGCTTTAGGGAGAGCAGCTCTCACCTGGGCATTTGAGATGATTGGGAGGCTACACTCTGCTGGGACAGATATTTCTCCTTTTGGGGGGGAGGGAGGGGAGAAATTTTCACTGAACCTGTCTGCCAGTATGTTTGCAATGTCTGTGGGTTCGGTGATTTTTGTATAATTTTGGACTAATTCTGAGCATATCTGGGAGTTTCCAACCATATTTCTAACATAGCTAAAGAAGGCCTTATGATTGTCTTTTGAGTCCTTGGCGATTTTTCTCTCAAAGTTGGCCTTGGATGATTTTATGAGTGATCGTAGTTTTTTACTAGTATTGATCAGAGATGTCTTCCCTTTTAGGGATTTTGCTCTATCTTGTAGTAGCTTTCTCCTCTTGTTGTAAAGTTTGTTTATGGCTGGGGTCCACCAGATCGGGTGCTTGCCTTTGGTGGAAAGGGTCTTGATTTTATTTGGGATTGCTTGATCCATGCAATCCTGGAGGTGCTCATAGAAAGCATTTGTAAGGGATTCAGCAGCGTGGGTTGTGGTTTCCAATGGCTCAGGGGCCTTGAAGGATACCAGACCAGTCTTAAGAAGTGTGAAGTTGGCTTTTGAGAAGTTCTTCACTGTGGTCTTTTTTGTTGGGGGTGGGGGCGGGATGTGGATCTCCAGTGAGATTAGTTTATGGTCTGATCTCACCAATGAGGGATATACTTCGGTGTGGAGCATTTTGTCCCCATGTTTGTGATGATCAGGTCTAGTATATTTTCACCTCTTGTGGGAATGGTGACAAGTTGTTCCATAGCATTTGAGTTTATGAACTCCAGGAACTTTTGGGCTAGGGTACTGGGGCTTGAGTAATGTTCCCAGTCTATGTTTGGGTAGTTGAAGTCACCCAATATGATGGTGTTTGGAGAGACATTTATACTCTCCAGTGTCTTCAGGAAGGCTGTGTGGGGTTCCTGAGTTTGAGAGGGTGGCCTGTAACATGCTACAAACTGTAGAGTAGTTTTGCCTATGGTTAATTGCACCTGAATGGTCTCTGATGCTTTGTGAGTTGCCACCAGCCTGGAGGTGTGGGTATCCTTGATGAATATGGATACACCCCCTTCTTTTGTGGTACGGTCCGGGTTTTGGGGCCGGAACGCATGATATGAGGTAAAACCTGATAGTGCCGGGGTGCTCTCAGGAGCCTTGAACCAGGTTTCAGTCACAGCACAGACATCGATGTTCTCCATACTGAGGAGGGCTTCGAGGGCATGCATCTTGAGATTTAGATTTCTGGCATTGAGCAGCATTACACTTAGTTTTTTTCCATTATTGTTTTCTAGGGCGGTGGGTTTAGAATTTGAGCCTTGTCTAAAAAAGGCACTATGGGGGTGGCAAGAGCCTTTGCCAATATCCGGAAACCCAGGGGTGACAGGTGCAAGCCGTCCCTTGCGAAGCAGCGTGGCTTGTCAAGCATGTCATTCCAGGCAGACAGACATTGGATCCCCTTAGAATGACACCAGAAATTAAGCCAATTATTAAAACTGATCATTTTGTCTCTGTATTGTGGCATCATTATTGGTGAAAGTATAACTATGGCTATCAAGCCTGATCTACATCTGGAACCTGACTAAGACCAGTGTTTTGCTCCCATAATGCACATCTTCAGTACCTTACCACATTAATTGTTCTTTGACTACAGTGCCTTATTACTACTAGTCCAGAAGGGTGCTGCTGTATCACAGAATACACCTAGTACCCTGGCATTCAGCACTACCCCATCATCATCAAAAAGATTGGCTACAGCAATTGGCTTGTAAATTGGTGTCATTCTAGGGGGCTTCAGTATGTGTCACCAGACCCTTTTGCTTTGTTAGGTATGGCTTGCACCTCTCCCACCTTGGCTTTCAGATATTTGCTAAAATCTTTGATACCTGCAAAGTGCCCTTTTTAGGCAGAGTTCTCCTGATGGACATCCTGAGATAACAAATTTTAATTCAAATAATATAAAGATGGTAGTGCTGAATGCCAGAAGCTTAAACAAAAAACGTCTAAACTTATTGGCTGCCTTACCTCATAGATTCATAGGTGTATACTAGGCTAATGGCTCTGGAGCCTTTACAAGCCTAGCCCATAGAGATGCCCTGGCATCGTGTCAACTGACGTTAATTCCCAGTGCCTCTATTAAGTAGAGTCATTGGAGTGATCCCCAGGGTGAGCTTTCTAGTTCCCATCCACTCATCAAGATTTCTCCTGAAGATGGCCAGTGAGGTGCTCTGCTTGACATGTATGGGAAGTCTATTCCAGACCATAGGCAGTCTCTGGGTTATGAACCTATCCCTCCAGCATGTTCTGTTGATTGTGGCAATGAGGTTGAGGTCTCTGGAGCATGTGGTGTGGAGGAATTGGGATTTCTTTAGATGTATCATTTATAACAGAGCTGGGTCAGACATGGCTTTGTAAGTCAAGCAAAGATCACCTCTTAGTATACGATATGAGACAGAGAATAGCTGGAATTTTTTGAGTCTGTCCGTGTAGGACAAGTGTTTAAGGCCTAGGATCATCTTCATGAGGTATTTTTGTGACCTCTCCAGCTGTTGCAGGCATCTAGTGAGGTACATGCCAAATGGGGCATTATACTCGATGATTGGTCTAATGAGGGAATAGTAGAGAAAGATGATGACCTCTTTCTTCCTGTATGCAAAACTCTTGGTAATGAGATGTGCCACATAGATGGATTTTATGACCACAATGGCAATGTGGTGGTCAAAGGAGAGGTTGCTGTCAACCTGTGTCCCCGGATCTCTTATAATACCTTCAGTGTTCAGTGGGCTCCCACCAATGTGGTAATTAGTGGGAACTGAGTTTCTCCCAAAGGGGATGACATATTTTTTGGCATTAAGCTTAAGGCCATGTTTTTGACACCAGTCATTGGTCTCAGTGAGGACTTTCTGTAGGATTTATGCATCACTTGGGGAGTTTATAATGGCTGACAGCTTGCAGTCATCTGTGAACTTGGTCAGCCAGAGTCCCTCCTTGTTTGCCTGGACTTCTGAGAAGTAGATGCCAAACAGGAGAGGACCCAGGACTGATCCCTGTGGGACTACACTTGTGACTGGTCGACAGTCTGACTTGGTGTCTGCTACTTTCACACTGTGGGTTCTATCTGTAAGCCAATTTGCAACCCACCTAATGATATAGGGATTGATGCCTAGTTTGTTGAGTTTATCAATAATTCCTGAGTGAGGAATGGTATCAAAGGCCTTGGCCAGATCGAGGTAGGGTGTATGAACTGCCTTACTCTCATCCACAGCTCTGGTGACTGACTCAAAGAAGTCAGCGAGGTTGAGCAGGCATGATCTACCTTTCACAAAAACAAATTGTGTGGGATCTAGAGTTTGGAGATTCCCTATATCCTTGTTAATTAGTTCCATGATGATGTGCTCCACAGCCTTACATATCAGACTCATCAGGCTAATGGGGCGATAACTCCCAGGGTCTGTAGTCGCTTCCCCTTTATGAAGAGGGATGACTGTAGCAGTGTGCCATTTGGTAGGGACAAAGCCTGAGGTGAGGCTGTGAGTGAACAGGGCACACAGATGTGGTTCCAGTTCACTTTGTAGTTCATGTAGAACACATCCAGCGATATTTTTGGATCTCATGGAAGCTGTATTCTTGGCCATGGACAATGCAGCTTTAACCTGTACTGTAGTAATGCTGGGTGCCTGGCATTTTTCCGGCATTGTGATTGGTCCTTTGGGAGGGGTAAAGTTGGCACTGAATCTGCCAGCCAATTAGTGTCTAGTGATAGCGCTCTTTGTACCCAGGTTTCAATACATATCATAAATTCAGATCCATCTGCAAATGCAGGGGAGCAGCAGGGGTGGCTCGTGCTATCGGTCTGCAGGACTGCAGCCCTCCAACCTAGAAATAAAAACATTAAACATAAACTTTAAAAAAATATATTTTTCTATTTTCACGGAGTACCGGCTGTCGTGCATGCGTGAACACAGTGCCCTGCCCCGCAGATGCCCAGGAATCTCTGCGAACTCTGACTGCCACTCAGGCAGTCCAGATGCAGAGAAGGTATTTTCTGCCCCACGGATGCCCAAGATGCCATGTGGTAGACAACCGCACAGAAGAGAGGAGCTCCGGACTGCTTGAGCCGCAGACAGGACCAATCGGGAGAGAGGTAAGCAGGGATTTGAGCGCAGGACCAATCAGGAGTGAGGTAAGTTCTCCTGCAGGGAAGCGTTATGTCAAGCGTGGCTTTGCTGTGAGTAGAATGGAGTTGGATAGTGCTGCGAGATGGATTACAGCTTTCCGGACCATTTGCTGAGAGAATGGAGTGCTTTCCAGGTGTGTGAGACAGATTACAGCTTTGAATGGAGTGCTTTCCGGACCCAGGTAAGGTGTGTGTGTGTGTGTGTGTGTGTGTGTGTGTGTGTGTGTGTGTGTGTGTGTGTAAGTGCACATTTTTTTTGTTTGTTTTTAATAGAAAAGTCATACTTCTGTGAAACAGAGACTTTCACCAGTAACTAAGTTTCTAATTCAGGGGAATCAGTGCAGTTTTGGTCATGGAACAATAGTGCAACTCTTTTTTTTCTTGCACTGATTTAAGAAGGGCTGTGGAGTTTTGACAGTGTGGCCCTCATGAGAAGGCATGTATTACATATTCTTAACAGTACCTTGTAAAAAGTACTACATCCTCAACACCCTTTTTCCCATTTTCTATATGGGGTCCCACCATCTCGACACTTGTTGTCACCTCTCTTTATTCAGTGGCACTCTCCTCATAGCCGGCCTTAGGCATAGGCCAACTAGGCAGATGCCTAGGGTACCGCTGTAACAGGGGCGCTTTTCCAGTATTTATTTGGTGTAGGTAGACCAGGATGGGAGCACCAGGTGGTGTGGTGGGGGTGCCGTGGAGCCCTTTTACCTAGGGCACTAGTTGACCTAAGGCCACTCCTGACTCTCCTACTTTCTTTGAAGTCATGCCTGACTGTCACAGGTCTTCTGTCTCACATATGGGTAGCATCACCTCCACATCCCATTGACTTTATTATTCTTAGAGATCACTGCACCTTGGCAAAAATACAGACCTTGAATAATGTTCGCCTACACCAGTTTCCTTGTTGTTCCAGAGCACTGTCTGGTTAAGTGACTTGTACAGATTCATATATTACAGCACTCCCATAAGGTGGGATAACTATCTTCTACTTTATTAGGGCAGAAATGTATATAGGAGATGGTGGTATCACAGTTGTTGCTACCTTAAGAGCTGCAAAAATATATATTATGGAGAATCATGAGTTGTTGAAAGAATGTACAAGAATTTAGAGAATGGGAGATCTGTATGTGCCTCTTTCCAGATTTAGACCAGTAATCTCTACTGGTGTTTGTTACGAATTCTATCCAACATTTACATTTATGAGGACAAGAATACAAGGGTAAAGTGATAACATTGTGCTTCAATTGAAATACAGTTTTGTGTTTGTCTGAAGAGCCAAATAAATGATTGAAATTTAGAGTTAACAGAAATGTTTAGTAGAAGTTTATAGACACTGCAGTATGCAAGTGGTTTAACAAAGGGAATGAAAGTGATTTTACATTCTAAGCAGTAGCAGTATCAGTGATTGTGGCAAGTTTTTGATTTTTTTAATGTACAAAAGAGAATCTTGCCTTGGCATAAGAAACCTGTGCAGGATAATTTGCAGATGTGTTGTTTAAAGCTGAACTAGTTCCTTTTTCTTAATCATTTTAATTCATACCTAGTTACTGAGCATGATAGTCCAGGTTATTCTTTCTGTTTTTTTTATGTGTATATAGGTTGACATCTTCTGTGGTGTATTCTTTTCTGGATTTCTTGTTTCTTTTATCATGTTTTTCTTATAGATTACTTAATTTTCCATTTTTCCAAAGTTTCTTTCATTTCTTCTGCTCTTTGACTGGTAGAATTATTTTTCACTATCAGATGTCTCATTAACTTTTTTGGAGTTTCAAAGTCATCAGACTCGGTATATGTTGCTTGTTTTTATTCTTCTGATTCTATATTACTGTGCACCTTTTTATGCTTTTGTGTGTATAATTTGTTCTCTTGCTAATTTTTCTTTCCTTAATCCTGTGACATTTTTTTGTTGGATTATTTCTTTCCTTAATTGGCTTTGTCTTTGTTGCTTAATATTTGCTCTGTGTTGTAGTCCTATTTTTTTACAGATTGTGCAGTTCTAGTTTTTTTTCCTTGTGTATTTGGTATTTTATGATTTGGGGGTGTTATATGGGAAATGCTGTGAAGTTAGTTCTGTATCATCAGTAAATTAGGAAATGCTGTTGAAATTGTCAATTCTATATCTTCAGTGTATATCTTTCTTTTTGCATTATTATGGTATTACGATTTCTTTTACACTTTAAGTCCCCTCTCTATATCTGTATTTCTTTTCTTCTTTTGGCAATGTTGTCACTCTTTTGTACTCATTGTTGCAGTGTGTACTTTTCTTTGGCTGCTGATATTTCAAGTTTGGTTTGTTGCAAATTCTCTGTAGTTGCAGTCGTAGGAGTTGGATGAGCTACAAATTAAAAATTTGTCATTTTTCTGTGATACAATTTTTTTCATAAACAATATATATGGCACTATTTTCTGCAAATTTTTAAATGGTATAACTACTATTTTATCTTTCTTTCTCTTGTTTATTTTCATTTTGTTTTTTACTTTTTTTTTTTGGGGGGGTTATATGCTTGATGATGATGACTGATATTTTTAAGATGTACACTAGGGAAGTAAGTATGATGTTCTGTGATGGCAGAAGAATGGTGATAATTACTTGGAAATTGTTAATGCCACTCCAAGGATAATGGTAAGGTGTGTGTGTGTGAAATGCCCTTGTTAACACATAGTGGTGGGTAGAAATACTCAGGCTTGAACCCTGTATCTTGGATGCAGGTGGCAAGGACGTGAATTCCCTACCCACCACTATTTGTAAATAAATTGCAGATTTTTGCCTCATATTTGTTCTTTTCATCATAAAATCTGTGGTTTCTATCTTCATATTTCCTTGCAAAGGTTTGTAGTGCAGTGGTGCACTGGTAGCATTGTTGCCTGACAGCTACAGGTACTGTGGTTTGATTTTTGGCTGGGGTGCCTTCTGTGTGGAGTCTGCATGTCCTCCCATCTCTTACAAAGATGTGCCTGGAGTGTTTCTCCCTGCTTTGCTGAAATTTGGCTTTGTTTTGTTCCAAGTCAGACTAGTTTCCTGGTTAACAAATGTTTAAAAATAACAGGCATTTGAATTTCAGACTTCATATTCTTCAGAAAGTGCATGGTAAAACAAAACCTTTTATTCTAGCAATTGTCTAAGTTTATAACATGGATATTTGAAATTTGCCCATATTTCTGGGACTGTATTCCCCCATTATTGGCCTCGTCCAGGTATTTTGTGCTAAGGTTGAGAGCTATGGTGAGAAATGAATTCACTGAATATGTTTGGCAGCTGTATTCCCACATTATTGGCCTTTTTCAGGTGTTTTTTGCTAAGAGGTTGACAGCTATGGTGAGAACTGAATTCACTAAATTGTAGCCATTTAAGTTTGTCTTCCTCTGTTTCAGCTGATTTGGCATAGTGGTATGTTTCTCTGACTGTTTTGCACAGGGTCCCTTGGGTTCAAGACGTGGCAGTGAAATGTATGGTGCTAACACAGCATTTTATTCTAGCAACTTTCCAACATTTATAAAAGCAATGTTTAAAATGTATCCCTGGTTTTTGGCCTTTTGTCCCCCCCCCCCAATAAATTTTGGCTTTTTCCAGATATCTTGTGCTGCAAAGTTCAGAGATACAGCTGAGTGTCGAGTAGATTTTACAAGGAGCTGAGAGCTGCAGGGGAACAAAAGTTTAGTGCTGCTTATGCCAAGTCTGCTTGCATTGTTAATAGCACAACAGGTAGTGTAGTTGCTTTTGATGCAGAAGGCTGTGGGTTCTACTCCCACAGTAGGTAGATGCATTGCTGATACTGCACACTGTGTTGTAAAGGGGGTGGATGCTGCAGTCCTTTTTGGCAAAGATACCTAGTAACTATGAACCTGTTATCAGTTTGCTATCCATTCCCTATTGCGGTATTACTAGCTTATCATTTTTTAATGCATGCAACATAGGCAATTTATTCTTCAAGGGCAACAGACACTTTATTTGTAGATGAAACAATGACATATAAAGTTGTTTGCTAGCAGCAACCTCTTTATTAGTTACAGATTTCTTTAATGTGGATTTTACTACTTCAGAGATTGTGCATATTTACTGATACTGTTGGACTATAGAAGGTTGAGTAGACGTTTTATGATGGAAATGTTCTGAACTGGGCGATTTTGTCATTGGTGCATGCATTTTGTTTCATTGTTTACTGGAAAAATGTTCAAAACAATAAATTTAAAATGCCCTCTAACAACTGTACTGTATTGTACAAGGAATATAATGTAATACAGTCAGGAAGGTGTATCAAAGAGCATGTGTATGTTTCATGTTCAAGGGGCCTATGATTTTGAAAACAGCCCAGAGTTAATCTTTATCTGCCACTGGCAAAATGTATTTTCTTTGAATGTGGGTTTCAATGCTGTTTCAATGCATGTGAGTTTCAAGGGCAGAGAAGTTTTAATGCTAAGTCTATTTTCATTGTGGGACTGCATTGCTTTGTTTAACAGATATATATTGGGGTTTGTGTGTAAAATGCAAAATAAAACTTTCAAATGAAATCTAAATCATCACAGAAGTAAAGCAGTATGCACATTACAGTGTTTATGGTAAATGGGGCAAAAATAACCAAGGAATGGGACGTTGGAATGGCTGCAGGGGGGAGGCTCCATTCGGCCATGATTTTGTGGGGGGGGGGGGTAGCAAACTCAGACAGGAAGAAAATGTGGAGGGTTTACAATTATATATAACTGTAATGATCACAGTTATAGATTTTTCAGAAATGCATGTAGATGCTCTTATTTTGTTAGCTGCTCAAGTTAACAGTGTTAATATTAAAAAGGTGTCCCTTTTTTGACAGGTTCCCAGCTGTATTGTGTAGCAACTTTATATTTTTGCATCACATTTTTGGTTTGTTTTTCATAAAATTGTGGTTTTCTGGCAAATTAATGGCAAGTCATTAAAGATTGAAGTTAGAAAATAATGGCAGACATTTGAGTTTCAGATTTTATACCCATCAGAAAAGTCGTACTAATGCAAGATCTATTACTGTTCTATTATCTAAGTTAATAAGAGCAATATTTAAAAAATGTCCTTATTTTTGGGCCTGTGTCCCACTTCTAGTTCTGGCTTTGTCCAGATTTCTTGCTCTGAAGTTGAGAGGTATGTCTGTCAGAGCCATCACTGTCAGCCAGATTAATTTCAAATTATGACGTACTTGTTGCACCCCACTCCCCATTGTAGTGGCTCTGGATGTGTCCAAGGAAGGCAAGGAGCAGTTATGCAGTGTAAGTGTGCAGAGTATTCCCCCATCCAAGATAGACCACAAGTACGACTGTAGCTTTTCACCTGTCCTTGATTTTGCAGAATGTTCTGGTTTTCTGTCAGATTTTTATACTGTTGATTTATGCTTCTTATTATTCAGGAAATGCATGCTGTCACAGTGCCCTGTTGCTCTGTTTAAGTAGCAATGATTTAATGAGCATCAGATAAGCTTGTTGGAGATTGTAAGATGCAAGTAAGCTTTAATAAGCATAGTGTAAAAGAATTACCAGCATTGAAAGCCTTTTCGTTGTTGCCATGCAGAGAATATTTACATAACTAGATAATGTATAAGCCTTGGGTATTGAAATGCATATGACAGTATTTGTAATAAAAGGATAGGATTACAGTATTTTCAGAAGCTCATTACATTTATTGGAGACTTGCAGTCATGTTTTGTTGGAGACTTGCAGTCATCTTTGCAGGCTTACCCGTAAAATAAATAGAATGCTAATCTATCATGTGTGGTCCATAACTTGTGCAGGAATCCTTTAAGCAATTTATCTTGAGCTTGTTTCTTGTTTGCTGTTCATTTTTTATTTTGATCATGTCTTCCCCATGAAACAAGTAGATAGTTGTGTCAGGCAGCAGGTCTTTTTTGGATAAGAAACATTTTTATAAGTGGGGGTATCACAGAGATTGCTACTTTCAGCATGTTACTTGGTAATTTTATAAAGCTGAATATAAATTATAGTTAGAACTGCAGTGCAATGAGTAGTGGTTTGAGTTGATTGCTGCTTGTTTTTTATACTTGATTTTGACTGGCATTCCAGTAATGTATTTAAAAAGTAATTTATTTTTTCATGCCTCACAACCTGTTTCCATCTGGATATTAAGTAAGCTGTTATGTAGCCAATGCATTGAAATATTTTTTTCTTCTACACTTCATTTTGTCTTGATTGGACTCTCGTAATGACTATTTGGCACCCAGGGCAGCGTATTTAATTAAAGTTCCAGTTGTTGTGGTTTTGAGCATAGCTCCACCCCTTTCTAGTTGGCCACATACCTTCCCATTAGCCCTACCCATTCAGCTGTCTCCTGCAGCCCTCCTTTAATTTGAAGTCACCAGCCGCCACTGGGGAGCAGCCACATTTATTTGTAACTTAATTATTTCTCAACAGATCTGACATGATACCCTAGTAACACGCAATAAAATTAATTATCACTTTATAGCCAATTACAGAATTCCATCTGTACCCCCTCAGAGCAAACAAAATACTTTAACCACTGAGAAAGGTTTTAAGAATTGTACCAACTATTTTTTATATGGGCAGTCTTAAGTATTCATACATAAGCCCGAAAACATATACAATCAACAACAAATATTTTCAGATTTCTGCACTTGCTAAATGCTAATACACTTGATCAAATGTTACCCTTTGCACCAGAGGTGTCAGTCTTCAGTGGTGGATCCAGGAATTTGTAAAAGGGGGGGCGTAGTCTGGTCAGTTGACTACCAGGGTGGAAGTGGGAAAGTGGGACACTGGGTTTGGTGGTTGTGAAAAGATCTCCTTAAGAAGCTCTGACATCATGTGTGGAAGGACAGCAATATACATTCAGATGCACATAATTTTGCTGTGTATGTGGTAGTAGAAGCAGGTAATCCCTGTGCAGCACACAGTCCATGTGCGGATAGTATAATATTTCCAATGCATGCCTGGAAAAGACGGTTGACTGCCCATACCGAGTCACATTCTCCTTACATGCCACAGCGTATATGCACTGTTATGAACTAGGAATGGGTCCCACTGAAGGTGAAAATAGCCACAGCAAAATATTTAAGTAACTTTTTTTTAATTAAATAATGATTTATGTGGAAACAGTGAAGTTCAATTAAGTAAAAGTCTTTTCACCAGTTTCTGAGACCAGTCCCAGAGTAATACTTGGACTTCCTTTCTCTTCTGAAGGGAAGAGCTGTGCATGCTACTAAAACTTTATGAAAACTGTCCAGCCTTTGCTAAATCTCTGGCACTGACAATTCACAAACACACACAGATATAAGTGCATATGTAGATATGTTTTTGTGTAATTCACCATGGATGGTATGCATCTCCACTCTGCTTGATGACTTTCCACTGTCCATGTTGTGCAGTGGCAGTCTGTGTAACTTAACTGCCCTTACTGTTGTTTTCCAACCTTTGTCTGTCATCTGTTATGATATTTGTTCTGTAGGTATACATGCTGTGCTGACCTTCTCTCCTAGAGGAGTGGCCCAGAATAAATAATTCCAATCCTACCACTCTGGCATTTTATGTTAAAGTAAAACTGCATTCCCCACCCCTGCAAGCTAAGCAGCTTGTCAAGTGCTCATGGCTTTAAATCCAACCACTGAATAGGATGCAAGTCTGCACAGCCATTCCAGATGTGGCCCATTTAACTAGTGTTATACAACACATATGTACCTGTGTGGGTCATGAGAGACGAGTCAAGTACTACAGATTAATCCTGCCTGCCCTTTCAACAGCAGGCCAAACGCGGTACTCTCTCTCTCAATTGTGCTGTGTTAGTGCCTTGAAAACCCCTACTTCAAAAGATCTTCAATTAAAAAAAAAATACCTCATTGCGGACAACTGTGACTCGCTCACACTGGAAGAGCAGGTCTCTGCACACTCTGCAAAGTCGGACTCGTTTAAAATTAAATTAATAATAAAAGGTTAAGTAAACTGTTTATTAAAATGTGTCACCCAACGCTCGCACTCACCAACGTGCCTAATTCAACTAGGGAGATGCTGTTGGAGGAGAATCGTTAGAAAAAAATCACATGATGACAGCAAACTCCAATTGCATTTCCAGATGTATTAGGCACGTTTGGTGACAGCATATAATTCTTTGCAAAGAAAAAACGCACCTTCAGAAGTTGAATCTGAAAAATATACCGCCAAATGTACTTTACATTTTTGGGTTTCAACTTATATTCTTTACTGCACTATGAAATGGAAAACACACTGATAGTGGATTTTCTTTTTCATAGTATAATAAAAAAAATATAAGTCGAAACCGGAAAATGGATCATTTTGGTGGTATTTTTTTCCGATTTCCAAAAAAAAAAATAACACATTTTAAAAGGGGGTGGCGCGCGCCCCTGCCTAAATCCGCCACTGGTCTTCTACTCTTCATTCTCTCTAACATAATCCCAGTTGTACTAATCTGCTGTTTATTTCCTCCCTAGTCAAATCTGGTCATTGCGTTGTGACCATCTTCTTGAAAACCTGTTTTGTGGCCACAAACAACTCCTCTACATTAGGAGATTATTCCACAATCAATAACTTACTTGTTATTGATCTTACTGAAATTCAAAAATGACACTCTCCAGTCAGCCTTGAACCTGAGACTGCTTCAGTCTCTTCCTGAGATGAATTTATCAACAAACATATCTTAAACACATAACTTGATGATTATTGGAGATCAAATCATAAACCGTTATATCATCATATGACATTATTGCACTGCATATTGAAGTGGTTTGATTATATAAAATACAATTTTTAACACTGGTCCTCTGAAGAGGTGATTACTTATCATATACCTGTTTATTCTATAATCACTCTAAGACACTTCAGCTGTGGGTTTGGAAGAAAGTTATTTCTACTTATAGAGTTAAGTCAGGTAGCCTGGCCATGTGATAACCACATGCATGAAGGATGGGCAGATTACACCAACAACCAAGGAACAATCCCAAACACCAATAAGCAATATAAATGACACCAATAACCCAGAGCTTGTTTTAATATTTAACTAATCTTCATTCACTCATAGGTTCATAGGTAAGTACTAAGCCAGCTGCCCTTCCAAGCCATTTTAAGCCTATCCAATTTCCCATTTTGTGCTTGAAATAACCAATCCCATTTGGTTATAGATTAGCCTTACCCATCCCATGGCCAAACTTATATTACCCCTTATGAGAATAACTGTAATCATACCATAGATAATTTGAAAGGACCCATGCAAGGGATAAAGCATTTAAGAGCTGCTTCTGGGGTAAATTTTCTAATTCCACTCCATAGATCTAAGACGCTCTTGAATGTGGACAGGGATGAACTTTGGTTTATGTGGATGGAAAGTCTGTTTCACAAAAGTGGTATCCTCTGCAAGATAAACCTGTCCCTCCAAACCATTCTGCTGATGTTGTAGAAGAGGTTTAGATCCCTAGACTCAGTGTTTCTGATGTCATTTGACTTGCTGATGTGCAGTAAATCCATCAGTAATGGGTCGAAGGATGACTTGTCCACCAGACACAGATTACCTCTTAACAGTCTGTCCGATTCCTCTGGCGTAGCACCTACAGTCACTATGGACTGAAGGTTAGCCACATCTTTTGTGGCTGTTGGGATCCCCTCAGTGAGCAAGGGACATCCACTCTTGTTTGAGTCAGTCCATGTAGGATATGCTGTTTGGGCCTTGTATCCTGTATCTCTTTGAGTGTTCCAGTTGTTGCATGTGTCTGCACAAATACATGCTGGGGGGGGGCATTATATTCAATGATTAGCCTAATGAGGGCTAAGTAAATGGGGACAATGACAACCCTAGATCTAGACACAGAGACAACTCTTAGGGGCATATTGTCAATGTGGTAGTTAACTGGGATAGATGATTTCCCAAAGGATACAATACTGCATTTTTTGGCATTTAGTTTCAGATCATGATTTTGGCACCAGTTAACCTTCCTGCAGGATAGCTAAGCCATTTGGGGATTCAATGACTGCTCCTAACTTGCAGTCATCTGTAAGCATAGTCAGTCAGAGCCTCTTGGTATTGTTTTCTTTACTTCAGAAAAGTAGATGTCAAAGAGGAAAGGTCCCAGTACAGAACCTTGGTGGCTCTCATTGATGACTTGTCTCTTTGTGGAGGTAACTTCCCTTATTTTAATTATCTGCTTCCTATCTGTGAGCCAGATGGCAATCCAGCAGGTGACATAGAGAGTTTATTCCCAGTTTGTTTATTTATACTATGTCTGAGTGGGGAATTATGTCAAAAGCTTTGGCCAGGTTGAGGTATGTGGTATGTACCATTTTGCCTTCATCCATTGCTTTCTTCAAATGTTCTGCCTTTACTGCCCAGGTTTCTGTACTATACAGTAGTACTGGTTGCACCACTGTCTTGCACACCTTACTTTTACTACACCTGAGACTCTATGCCAGTTGGCTACAGCCCCTCTGATTCTAGTTTTGACCTCTTCATTTAGACTTCCTTTCTCCTCAACCACCCCTCCCAGTTACTTGAAGCTGTTTACCTGTTCCACTATCTTCCCTTCTGTCTCTATTCTCAGCTTCTTCTGATTTCCCCAATTTGCTGCCATTACCACTATCTTATCTGTGCTTAGTTTCATCCCATGTGCCTTCAGTTTTGCATTCCATTCTCCTATCCTTTGTTGATGTTCTAGCTCAAAGTCAGCCTGTAATGCCACATTTTCTGCATACAGCAATTTTGTTGATCTGTCCCTTCTGACCTGTTTGTTAATGTAGTCCATCACCAGTATGAACAGCAGTGGGCTCAGAGTTGAACCCTGGTGTACACCCACTCCCATTGGGAACCCCTGTTCATACTTCAGTCATTGTGTCCTTGTACATAGCCTGCACTAATTCTACCAATGCTTCTGGGGCTTCAAACCACTGCATTACTGCCCAAATCAGCTTTCTTGTGACCTTGTCATATGCTTCCTCCAAGTCTAGGAATGCCCAGTTGGACTCTCTCCTCATCTCTAGCTTCTTCTCAAGTATCTGTCTCACTGCAAACATCAGGTTTATTGTGCTGGATCCTGATCTGAATCTGAACTGCTCATTTCCCATCTTACTTTCTACTGCTCTGTGTATCCATTTATCAATCACGCTCTCCAGAACTTTCATGAAATGTGACAGGAGTTTGATGCCTCTGTACTGCCCACAGTTGTAGATGTCCCCTTTGTTCTTATACACTGGCACAAGTATGCTTATTCTCCAGTCATCTGGGATACACATTTCTCTTCACACTGTTATTAGTACCCTCAAGAGCCATTTCTCCCCTATCTCACCAAGCATTTTTATCATATCTGCTGTGACCTCATCTGAGCCTGCTGCTTTCCCTGACTTCATTTTTCTTAGTGCTGTTTTTACTTCTTCTAGGGTGGGCTCATCTTCTCTCATCATAGGCTGTTTTTGGGACAGTACAGCTTCTTTGGGGTTTTCTTCATTCAGAAGCTGCTGGAAATACTCCTTCCATCTGCCTTTGATGTCCTGTGGACTGGTGAGCAGGTTGCTGCTTGCAACCCTTATGAAGGGTGTCTGTCTTCTTTATCTTTCTGTTTTTGCCTTGCAACCTGATATATTTCCTTTGTGCCACTTACTGAGTCACTTTCCAGAAGTTGGTAGTGTGTCTCCAATACCCTATTCCTTGCTATTGCAACTTCTTTCTTAGTTTCTTTGCTTGCCAACTAGTAGTCATTCCTAGCCTGGTCAGTTTTTTTCTAGCTCCCACTTCTTCCTGCACTCCTTCTTTATTTTGATGACTTCTTGGACTTCTGCATTCCACCACCAGCTTTCCTTATGTACCCTATTTCCATACCTGGCTCGGCCACGTAGCTTTTCTGTAGTCCTAACACATGCTGTTTGTAAGCACTGCCATTCATGTTCAACTCCACCTATTTCCTCCTCTTCTTGGGGTGCTAGAGCCCTGAGTAATTCCTTGAACTGTTGTACTTTCTCTCCAGTCAACTTCCAGGTCTTCAGTCTGGTCTCTGTTGACCTTACAGCCTTCTATGACCACTGCTTGCAGCTGATTATGGCAACTAGTGGTTTATGCTGTGGGCCGACTGTTTCACTGGGGATAACTTTACAATCATGGATTCTACCCCAGTGCCTTTTCCTTACTGGGAGGAAGTCTACCTGAGTTGCATGTTGGCAACTCTTGTATGTGATCTTGTGACTGTCTCTCATTTTGAACCATGTGTTGGCCACTGTCAAGCCATTTGCCAGACAGAAGACTAGAATGGCTTCTCCTTCTTTATTCCTGTTGTCTCACCCATGTGGACCCAGGCAGTCCTCATATCCTGTTCTGTCTGTCCCGATATGTGCACTCAAGTCACCCATTATCAACACTGATTCATGTTGTCCTGCTTTATCTAGTAGGCCCTGCAACTGCTGCCTGAATGCACTCTCTTCCTCATTATCACAACCCTGCTGTGGGGCATAGGCTGAGATTATGAATACTGCCCTATCATTACACTGGAATCTGATTGCCATAAGTCTGTCATTAATTTTTATGATATCCTCACTGCCTTTTGAAGCCTCTCTCTCACAACAATTTCTACACCAGTTCTAGCCTGTCACCCTCCTGTGTAGTAGAGTCTGGATCCCAAGCCATGTGGATTTGCTGCACTGCCCTTCCATCTCATCTCTTGGATACATGGGATGTCCAGCCTCCTCAGTATCAGCACGTCATCCACTTCCAAGCTGTGCCCTGTCTGTTAACCTACATTAAGAGTAGCAATTCTCAGTTCATGTTTGGCAGGTTGGTTTGATTTTACGTCCAGCTTTTGCTCAACAGAGCTATCCCAGGTAACCCAGGCTGGGCAACTAGACACTGGCTGGCCAGCAGCTTATTGACCCATTGCTGCTGGGCTTTATGGCGGGCACACACTGGCCAATAGGGGCACATATATCCCTACCAAACAAGGGTTCCTGGTGTAGGTCAGAGTAGACTGGTTCCTCAACCTACTTATCACCGGTAACTACCCATGCCCATTTTGGCAGCATTAGTCAATATGACCGAATCACCTAGAGCCATATTTTACAACTTAGACTTCTACTGTCAACTGTGAGATAAAGAATGATGTTCACCATATCGATCACTGCTAGATTAGCCTTAGTTATCCGAGATATATCCTGCAGAGGATATAAAAGTCAACCAGCTTCCAAAGCCTCAAGGTGCCTTCCACAGGTCCAAACCATCATTCATCTTCAATTGAGCTAAACAAAAAGGCAGGTTTTAGGTGCCAAGCCCTTGAGATCTTTCCTGACACCAAAATGTATGCTCCTCTGAGGCTTCTGAGAATCGAAGGTCATCTTATACTGTTCCTTTGCTAGGCAGTTAAGTTTCCTCTGGGGAAAAAAACTTCCATTTAAAAAAAATGTTTGTTGAATAATACTTTTTTGTTCAGGAAAGTTATTTTACAGCTAGGAGCTTGTGTTTTAACAGACTGTCATAAGACTGTATTGTACTTTTAAAAGGGAGCACTCTTTTTTCCTGTCAGTTTAAAAGTTTTTTAAAATAATTGCAAACCATTTTTTGTAGAGAAATTGTATTTATTTTACTTTTTATAGCCAACATATTGTTTTTACAGTGCGATTTCCTGAGTTTTTGTGTGAAAAAAGTGACTGTTAAAGACTTTTAAGTTTATCAGCTTTTGCTGCTTGCTCTCCCCAGGCTTGTCCATAGAGCAAATTATCAGTGCAATGGTTGGTCCCTCTTACTGCCACAAAAATAAAAAGTTAAGCAAACAGCCTTTGTCACCACAGTAGGCTAATGATTTGCCTCATCCACAGGTGGGTGACTCTGCTGTGGCCATTAGTTCTACCTCAGACCACTCATCTTTTACCCTGGATCCATCTGGTGTAGCACCTACAGCCACTTTGGACCAGGGGTTGCAGCTGTTGGAGTCCCCTCAGTGGCCAGTCAGAACCACTCTTGTGAAACCTAAGAAAGGGAACAAGGAATGCTTCTCTGTTTTGTCAGAATGCTGTGTGCACACCTGGGAAAGCTGCTGCTGTTGCAATTAATAACACTGCTGGACCATTTTTCTTGCCATAAAGAAACAGAAAACTAAACATGTATCCACTCATCCTCAAATTTCCTTAGATAAGAGTAGTTTACTGGGTCCATCTCAGGGTTTATTTCAGGCTACTGATTCTTCTTATACGCTCAGTTCCTGATTCTCCGTGTTTTTTTTTCTGTCAATAAGACTGTTTCCAAAATGTGCCAGTGTTTTCAGTGGGAGAGCACTAAAGTTTCTCAGTCCCTCTGAAAATGCTATGAGCCTGTTACAGAAGGAATTTCCAGAACCTTTGCTAGTTCTTTCAGTTCTGTCAGCTTTGGAGGATATGTGTGTGTCCTACTGCCTGCAATTTTACTGAAAGTCATCCAGCTACCCCTAAAAAGTAAGGTAGGATGTGTAAAGTTCATTAGTCTTTTAAGTTTTTATATACTCTTCACAAACTTGACCCAGTAGCCATAACTTTAGTTAATCCTACTGCTATTAAACATTTAATTTCAATCCTACTCTTTTTGACAAGGGTAGGAAGATTATTGATAAGTATAGTAAAAAGTGTATGCTTCTTCAACTTTGATTTTTAGAATTTTGAATTGTCAGGCTCTTATGTTAAAGTTTGCTCTGACTAAATGAGAAAGTATGAGAAATGTTTTGTCTGCAGTTTCTTCTTGTGAGGAAAATCCTGTTTTAGATAATTTAGTTTATTGCATTGTACAAGCCACAACTCATTGTTTACAATGTGTGTATGACTCAGTTGATATTTCTTCCAGGCCTATGGCCACTGGTACTGCTTTTGAGGAGGTTTGTCATGCTGCATTCTAAAAACCTTCTAAATTATGTTAAAAATGAAAAGACAGGAGTTGTAATAGGAAAGAACAGGGTATCAGAGGCACTCTACCAGCTTCTGAAAAGTAACTCAGTAGGTGGCACAAAGAAACTATATCAGGTTGCAAGGCAAATACAGAAAGATAATGAAGATGGTCAGACACCCTTCATAAGGGATACCAGCAATGACCTGCTCACTAGTCTGCAGGGCATCAAAGGCAGCTCAAAGAAGCTGTACTGCCACTGACACAACCTATAATGAGAGAAGAAGAGGAGCCCACCCAAGAAGTAAGTGCAGCACTATGGAACATTAAATTAGAAAAAGCAGCAGGCTCAGATGAGGTCACAGCAGATAAAGATGCTGGGTGAGAAAGGGGAAGAAATTGCTCCTGAGGGTAGTCATAGCAGTGTGGAAAGAAAGGTATATCCCAGATAACTGGAGAGTAAGCATACTCATGCCAGTATACTAGAACAAAGTGGGCATCCACAACTATGGGCAGTACAGAGGTATCAAACTCCTGTCACATTGCATGAAAGTTCGGGAAAGGCTGATTAATAAATGGATACACAGAGCAGTAGAATGTAAGGTGGTAGATGAGCAGTTCAGATTTAGATCAGGATGCAGCACAGCTCACCCAATGTTTGCAGTGAGACAGATAGTTGAAAAGAAGCTAGAGGTGAGGAAAGAGTCCAATTGGACATTTGTAAACTTGAAGAAATCATATGACAAGGTCCCAACAAAGCTAATTTGGGCAGTCCTATAGTGGTTCAAAGTCCCAGAAACATTGGTAGAATTAGTACAGGCTATGTACTAAGATCCAATGACTCAAGTACAAACAGTGTTCAGTCTCACAGAGGGGATCCCAGTGAGAGTGGGAGTGCAACAGGGTTCAACTCTGAGTCCACTGCTGTTCATACTGGTGATGGATTACATTAGCAAACAGGTCAGAGGAAACAGACCAACAAAGCTGTTGTATGCAGATGATGTGGCATTACAGGCAGACTCTGAGCAAGAATCTCAGCAAAGGATAGGGGAATGGAATGTAAAACTGAAGGCACATGGGATGAAACTAAGTACAGATAAGACAGTTGTAAAGGCAACAAACTGGGGAAATCAGAAGAAGCTGAGAATTGAGATAGAAGAGAAGATAGTGGAACAGGTTGACAACTTCAAATATCTGGGAGGGTTGGCTGAGGAGAAGGAAGTTTGAATGAAGAGGACAAAGCTAGAATCAGCAGGCTTGCATCGAACTGGCATAGAATGTCAGGTGTAATGTATGACAGAAGAATGCCAAAAAAGCAGAAAAGAAAGGCATACAAAACAGTGGTGTGACCAGTATTACTGTATGGTATAAAAACCTAGCAGTAAAGGCAGAACAGATGAGGAAGCTAGACATGATGGAAATAAAGTGCCTGAGATGGGTGAATAGGATGCACACTGTGGGACAAACAAAGAAATTGAGGACATAACAGCAGAAGCCAAAGTAGCTGCAATTGCAGAAAGGATAAACGAGAACAGTTTACTGTGGTTTGGGCACATGTGAAGAGAACAGATTACGTTGGTTTTGGACACGTGCAGAAAAGCAGAGTGAACAGATTACGTTGGTTTGGGCACATGTGCAGAAAAGCAGAAGACAATCTGTTGAAGAAGATTTCAGACAGAAAGGGTGAAGGTAAGAGGAAGCAAGGTCATCCAGCAAAGACGTGGATGGATTGTGTGAGATCTGTGAGTCAGGCATGAGTGTTGAAGAAGGCAGGAGTGTGGTATTGAATCGAGAGAGATGGTGACAGTTAACATGACTCCCAGACCCCATGTGGAAAATGGGAGAAAGGGAGTTGATGATGAATAAATACATTCTATAAAAAATGATTATACTCGATTAATGATTAATAATATTGCTTGTCACCAACTAAGATGGCTATGTTTGACTCTTCTATTTTAACTTCATTTTCAGCTTGTTCAGAAAAAAGTGGCAGATCATGCTGCATGTTCTTTGATATTGCCCTTATTCAAAACTTCTATGGGATATGTTAAAACTAAATTTAGTTAACGCTGGATATAGACATATAGAATGGAACTGGCAACTAATAAAGTAATTAAAACCTCAAATTTAAAAATAGTAATTTCACTCTTTATCTTAATCAAACAATATATTGCTGCTAATTGAATTCATAGGGAAAATATGCCTTGGGAAAAATTTTAGAACTTCAATGTTAAATACCTAAAAAGTTGTAAACTTATAAATAAACACAGTAATAATAATTAAATTTGAATCTTGATCCTCAATATTAAACATTATTAAATAAATCTGCCTTTTACCTCAATTTTGCTTGATTCTGTTTTTAAGCTCCTCAAATAAACTACTTATCTCCTCCAGCAAATCCAACAACAGAGCAGGTGATGCTCTCTTCTCTAATGTTGTTGGGAAAAAAATGGAACCTTCTTCCTCCTGATCTTACCTCTATTTCCTCTCTAACTAACTTCAAACCAAAACTTAAAATATACCTAAAAAAACACTGGCTTTGCCCTAGTTGTAATCCTGACTAACTTCTGCCTTAAGCAATTTATGTTATACCCACTTTTTTTCTTTTATCCTTCAACTTCAGACTTCTATGTCAGTGTAATCCTTAATAAACTCAGTCTTTCAAATTTTATTAGATAATTAGATTTCTCAAAGTCTACTCTTGCTGATATTTTTTTCCTCACAATATATGAACAAGGGTCTTTTTTATAATTTTATTACTCCTAGTTCTGCTTTTTTTTCTCTTTCTTTCTTTTTTCTTTTCCTTGCTTTCTACCTATTCAAGTTCTGAAAAATGTTAAAAAAGATTTCTCTTATTTTTTGTCAATGTTTGCTTAGATGTTTAAGTTAGTATTAACAAATTGTACAAATTGGAGCTTATCTCCCCGGGCCTCTACTGAAAATGGATATTCATCCAGTTGGACTAGCCCGGCTGACAAATGTAAAATAAATAAAATAAATAAATAAATAAGTATTTAATTTCAATTTGAGTTCCATTTTAGTCAATATCGAGGTAATTTGATGATATGTTATGTTATATACACTTTTTGATATTCCTAATGACATGGTGAGAAGAATTAGACATGGAACCTTTGAAAGTTTTACATTAAACAGTGGTGTGATTTGTGCGGCATATTTGCTGCAAATTTTGTTATTGTGTTGTAGCACTTGTTAGGTAGATAGGATTGACTAATTTATAAATGTCTATTTTTTCTTATATGATTGATACCTATGATGAGTCTTATCATGTGAATAGTTATACAGTTTTTAAAGTAGTTTTTGTCTGGCTAGTTAGCAAACCACTCTGGGTTAAAGTGTTTTCTCTTCTCGACAAATATTTTTTATATATATTACACTGTTCCTAATTTGATTAATTCTAAATCTGTTGGCTTGTATATTCATGGTTTTCTCTACATATGGAAATCGATATCAAAATATATTTTGATAAAAAACATTCCTCTAATAATTTTGCCTGTTGTACTGGCTGTTTTCCAATGCATGCAATGGACATTGTATGTCCACTTATGGAATTGAATAATGGTCATTAGGTAATTAGTGATTATGTAAACAAACAAAAACATTGTGAATCAGTACCCCAGGGAAGAAACAATGCAAAATATGCTACAAAAGGAACTAGCAATGTTCTTCTCTAGAGCAGGAATTTTCTGAGTAAGTCTTACTGATCAAGGAACACCATTCGTGTCTAGAGTGATCCATGAAATATGCCAGTGCATCAAAGTGAAACACTTAAAATCATCTCTATACTACCTTTAAACAGATGGAATAGCTGAATGTTTTAACAAAGCTTTAAGGTCTCTGCTATGACAGGTTATACAGATAGATGAAAAAAACTATGACTAATTGCTGCTATATGATCCCGCTACTATAAGAGAAGCACCATAGCCTGAACTACAGTCAGAGCATTTAAACTCCTGCATGGCAGACATCCCCAAGATTGCTAGATATTTTATTTATTAGCATTTGTTTATTGAGATAGTCCAACTGGACATTGTTCCTTTTCAGGGGAGGCCCAAGTAGAAAAGCTCCAATATAGTAATCTAATGAACAGTGAAATGCAAATCTATTATTTACTTAGTTGTTCTAGATAAGAAATGTATCTAGAAGAGATCTCATAATAGAATAATAAAGTGTTTTAAAGCACCTGACAATGAAAGGCAAGTGAAAATAAAGGTAATCCCAAATGAAGTCATTATTAGGTCATCTTATTACAATGAGCTTTAGCTAGAAGATGCAGTTCTGGATAAGTGTACTAGCAGCATACAGTTTACAATGGGGGAGGAAGTTGAGTAAAGAGCAGAGGAAAAAGATTTGTGACAGCAGTACAAGTAGTATGGACAGGATAGAAAAGTGTAGTTATGAAAAGAGAGAATGTATATTAAAAAGGGTAAATTTGGAGTAGCTGAAATGAAATAGAAAAGAAGCGAATTTAAAAAAGTTGTGCTGTTGCTTGTCAGTAAATATTGCATGATAAATATGTGCTAGATCTGTAAGAAATGTGTGTTTATCTGGGATTTGAACAAGACCAACTGTCCATCATATGTTTTCTTAGTTGCTGTTTAAAAGATTTAAGTTTGCTGAGTAGTCTTAAAGGAAGTAGAGTGGAGTCCCACATTTTTAGAAATGCGGCAGAAGAGAATCATCTGCTGAGTTCCTGGGCCTAGTTACATTTAGTAGGTGTTTTTTCTCCTAAGTGATGGCTTCTGTTTGTTGTGTATTACACACAGATGTAAACTAGGCTTGGGCATTTGTCTGTTTTTTAAATTAAATTATAAGTAATTACTAGTTGTGAGTAGGCTTATCAGTGTTGGAGTTCAGTCCATTAGAGTTATTTTAAAGCTAAACAATGGTGTGATTTGTGTGTTATAATGTACCACTTCTTGAGTAGTTAAGATTAACTAATTTATAAAATGATAAAAATAGAAGCTCTGTGGAGAAGGATAGGGAGTAGTTAGGTTGTTGCTATGTGTTTACCGACATCGGCTAAGTCTGGTTTTATTATGTAAGAGGATTCCCAGATTTTGGTGTTTTTCCTTACAGTTTATTTTACATGGTAATCAGATTTCATATTTCTATTAATTATAACCCCCTAAGACTATGGTATGTGTGACTGTTTATATTACAATTCTGTTTGAAGAAGATAAGAAAATGATTTTCTGATCATTGTATGATTTGGGTATGAACAAGATTAGGTTTTTGGGGGGACTGCATACAGTTGTGAATTAAGCCATACCTCAACAGAAATAAAGTACTCATGGGTTATGTGCTGTAGCTTTCCTAGAGACTTGGCAGCATAGATGAGTGTAGAGTTATCTGCATACTGAATGATGGTGGAGTGTTTGCTGGCTTTGTGTAGGTCGTTTATGAAAATGTTGAACAAAAGTGGACCCAGGATAGATCCTTCGGGAACACCCACAAATACAGGGAGGAAAGAAGAGATGTTCGCATTCCATTTGACTGTTACCTAACAGACAGATAACTGTCAAATCAAGAGAAAGAGAAAGAGTGAGAGAGGATGTGTCTAGCCCTAAAGAAGAGAGTTCAAGTAGTCTAAGTGAGACTCCATATCAAAGACCTTGTGCAGGTCAAGGAATACTGCAGATACAAGATCACCTGCATTTCTGAAGTGGTTGATGGCAGTGTAGAAGTTGAGAAATGCAGAGTTAATACTATGATAAGGTAGAAAGCTGTGCTGTGTAGGGGACACCAGATTATTGTCAATAATACAGCTGAATAACTGATGCTGAATATTTTTCAAGAACGTTTGACAATGGAGAAATGGTGATGATGGGCTAATAGTTGATGCATTTATAAAGAGGCAGAATGTAGGATTTTTTTTCTAGAGGAGAGTTCTTTAGTTGAACACCTGATTAAGATAGAAACTGGATAGGCTAAGGGATCTGCTGCCATTTTGTTATATTTAACTGGTGGGTAATCTGGGGCAAGTGTTGCTTGTTTTAATTTGATGAAAATTTTTTTGACAGTAGAAGTTGATATTGTTAGGGGGATAGATTGTTGTGACAGTAATAGGTAGACATTGATCTTTATGTGATTTTTGTATTATAGCGATAAATCATGTTATGCATTTTCATATGTGCTGCTATATACAATGACATAATAGCAGATGTCCTCTGCGCACATATAGTAAATTTGTAAAGCGCTTATGTGATTTTTGTATTATAACGCTAAATCATGTTATGCATTTTTACATGTACTGCTATATACAATGAAATAATAGCAGATGTCTTCTGTACACATATAGTAAATTTGTAAAGCGCCATGTTAACCTTGGCCCTTAGATGTGTTGTGCACAGATATTTCGTCTGTTGCAATGTTTGTTTTTAACAGGATGTGACATCAAGAATTTTATGCTACATCTTTTATAAATATAAGTGTGCACCATTTGAATTTTTGTAACGGCCTGTAGAAGACCTAGTTGAAAGTGCTAGCCGGGTGTTTTACTCAATAAATTATTTTTGTTCTACTCCGCTGAATGCTTGAGGTATTTTTGGGTGTTCATACAAGCTATTATTCGGTGGAGGTGATCGATAGAAGAGTGAACTATTCTACCTGTCTCCGGGAGTGATTTGAGACTTCAACTTGTTTTATGCAGCTGAACCTTGCATCTTGAATTGTGCTGTTTTTCGGCAGTGACTATATTTAATACCTATGTATATAGAACATTGAGCTTCTGCCTCTCCGTGCAACAATTTTGTTTTTGATACTATTGTATTTCATGCTGAGGTAGTGAGATGAGAATGATATTAAGAATGTGGTCCTGGGTTAGGATGAACATTACTAAAGGGAATTCATTTCAGGCAACAAAAGTCTGTCTGTAGAGCCACTTTTAGGTTTTGCCGGAAGCTCAACCTTGGTAGAAAGTGTTGGATGAGGGGTGGGGATTGCTTTTTTGGAAGAGGGGAATGTAGATAAAAATGAATAGGGGAAGGGCTATGATGAAATGAGTGTAGCTGCAGTGAGGAATTCAGTTCATATGATATAGAGAAAGGAAGGTATTCATTACCAGGAGGGCATTAGATGGATTTTAAGTGAGCAAATATTGCTAGGACTGTTAGCAGTACAATTATGGAAGAAGCATTATATATTAAGTGAGATAGCTTGGGAGAAATGGATAATGGGAACAGAGATAGAATGTGAGGTATGTAGTTTATTAATAAGTGGGTAGTTTAGGGAGAAACATGTTTAGTTTAAAGTGTTGGCAGAAGTTAGGTCAGGGATCGGTTATATGGTGTGCAACTGTTTTGTTGTTAAGTGTAAAGATGTTGAGAAAGTTTATTTCTTGAATAAGTATTTCTAGGAAATTAGCTAAGAGTTGTTAGAATACAAAGAGAGGATAAACTGAACACTATTCTGGGATGGAGGTCAGAACTTATGTGATAAGTTGGAAATAGTGAGTAGATGGAGACAGGTGGATTTAAATATACAGGAAAGTGAATTGGGTGGGACTAGGAGTAAGGTAGGGTAACAGGCTGCCCCATCCTGGAGTCCCAGGCAATAAGAAAAAACAAACAATTGGTGCAGACAGCTTAAGTAGATAAGTTTATCTCCATCTTCATAACTAGTGCAAATTAAGAAAGTAAAAATGAAAACTAAGTTTGCATTTGCTGTAATATACAGACGTAACTCTGGGAAATGTCTAGAGGGATAAGGACTGGATTACTTAGAAATATCTGAACAACTAAAATAAGGATGTTTGTTCCATCTGCTGGGAATTATCTATTTGCTGCATTAACCACACTAGATAAATACAGTAAATTCCACATACATTTCCTATTTAAGCACAATGTGTAGCAGGTTCTTTGGTTGCTAGTTCTGGCAAAGTTAGCACAGTCTCAATGGTAAGCTTGTTCCTTCAGTATATGGGTACAAGAGGCAGCCTTTAGGAAGAGGTAGCTATAAACCGAAAGAGAAAATGAGGTGAGGGAGTAAGGTAGGAGGTATTCCCCATACAGATTCAGGATGGATAAAGAAAGGAAAAGAAAGAACTAAAATAGCATTATTGAAATAAAGACTACAATGGCAGTGTTGTTCTCTGTCTACCCAGAAACCCAGAAACACATTACAATAGTGACCAGTTAATGATGACGCTGTCTATAGTTTAAAATGATTACTTTAACTGTGTGAATGGTAAGGCAAGAAACAAGCCACAATACAACAGATGCAGATTAGCTTCAATGCCAAGATGGTACACAGTCAACATTATTCGTTTAACTCTAAAGAGCAATATTTCCTAATAGACGTCCACTAAAAGAGAAGAAACAGTTACAACTATAACCTTTAACACAGCTGCCTGCAATGTGAAATGCAGTTTGCAACTCACTAATGTTGCATTTATGACAACACTGGATAAGTGCTATGCCTTTCACATTTGCAATCTAACCATAAGAACACGTACACCTGGCATGCAAGCATGCTAACTGATATTAAGGTAATAGTAATTTTCACAGCAGTATATGTTACTATTCGTTCACTATTGCCAGCTAAAGAAACATAGGAGGGATAATCTACCCCTTTAAAGGCATATTAGGATTTTTTTTTTTAGGATTTGTGTAACAGATTAAAAACTGTGACACTGGCAATGAGAAAATTTGTGGAGAGGGCATAAAATGTCAAACAGAGGACATATAAGAAAAATGCTCAAGGAATGAGATAAGGTACTTGCATTAGTGCCCACTGCTGAAATCAAGTTTCATGCAAAGTGACAAAGACTTTTGAAGGGTTAGAGAATATTAAGTGAAGCGAATTATCAGCTAAGACTGCTGGGAAAAATGAAAACAGAACAGGTGTATCACAGCTGTTCTGAAACCACGGAGTAAAACTTCTACTGAAGTTTTTACAGTAAGTTTGCTGGGGAAATTAAGGCTTCTGCAGTATGTCATGTATTATCTCAGAATTAGGGAATAAAATGTACTCACAAATACAGATACATTGTTAGGGTTGCTTGGAAAAAACAGATTCAATATAGCAACTGTGCCTGTTGAGAAGGTAAGTTATAACCACCTTGAGTATCAGAGTCCCAACACCAAGTAGCTAGGGTTGGAGTATGAAAAATTGTTAAACGTGTTATAGAAGACTCTCATCCTGAGTGGAACAGTCCCGTTGCACTGGTCCACAAACCTGAAGGAGTATAAGATTTGGCAATGACTTCAGAAAGCTAAATACAATATCTAAATTTGATTCATATGCCATGTTCAAAGTGGAGGAACTAAATAAGAAATTGTACAAGTTTAGGTTATGATGCAGATTAGACTTAACCAAAGGCCATTGGTGAAGCTCTCTCTACCTGATGCTAAGGAAAAATAGCACTTTCCACATGTGATGGACTCCTGCTTTCTAAAGTGCTGCCTTTTGGTTTCCATGTAGTAATTGTAAAATTCCAGTGGCTGATAGTGAAAACCTGTAGGCTGCTTCATATCTGGTGTGGGATGGCGTTTATCTAGATGAGACTGTAATATTCTATGAAGACTGGGAAAGTCATCTTCTAAAGGTGCAAGAGGTTTTAATCTCTCTGAATCAGGATGAACTGAGATTAATTTAGCTAAGGCAACTTAGGTATGTAAAAATCTACTGTTTGGGCTATATAACAGACTTAGGGCTTGTGGAACTACGCACTGAAAAAATGAAAGCAGTGGAAAATTGGTACATGCCAACCACTAAAAAGCAAGCAAAGGCTTTTTTTTTTGCCCCTACCTGCTGATCAACTGTCCCTTCCCAGCCAACTGGCCCAATCATTCTTTGCCACCAGGGTGAGAGTCAGGCAGGAGGGGCTATCATTAAGTCTGCTATCGGAGGAGAGTTTTCTTGTTAAACTCAACCCCCACTCCCACCAAATGATGCCACTGAACAGGTTGTGCAATGGGTATTGATGCTGCACCACTTCTCCTTTCCACAAGGGCTGATATTAGCAAGCCACCCTACCCGTACACATCAGCAAGCCAACCTGTCCGTATGCATCAGCAAGCCACCCTGCCCGTACACATCGGCAAGCCACCCTGCCCGTACTCATCAGCAAGCCACCCTGCCCGTACATATCAGCAAGTCACCCTACCTGCACACATCAGCAAGCCACCCTACCTGTACACATCAGCAAGCCACCCTGCCCATACACATCAGCAAGCCACCCTACCCATACACATCAGGAAGCCACCCTGCCCGTACACATCAGGAAGCCACCCTGCCCATACACATCAGCAAGCCACCCTGCCCGTACACATTAGGAAGCCACCCTGCCCGTACTCATCAGGAAGCCACCCTACCCGTACACATCAGCAAGCCACCCTGCCTGTACACATCAGGAATCCACCCTACCTGTACACATCAGCAACCCACCCTGCCCGTATACATCAGGAAGCCACCCTGCCCATACACATCAGCAAGCCACCCTGCCCATACACATCAGCAAGCCACCCTGCCCGTACACATCAGGAAGCCACCCTGCCCGTACACATCAGCAAGCCACCCTGCCCGTACACATCGGCAAGCCACCCTGCCCGTACTCATCAGCAAGCCACCCTGCCCGTACATATCAGCAAGTCACCCTACCTGCACACATCAGCAAGCCACCCTACCTGTACACATCAGCAAGCCACCCTGCCCATACACATCAGCAAGCCACCCTACCCATACACATCAGCAAGCCACCCTATCCGTACACATCAGCAAGCCACCCTGCCCATACACATCAGCAAGCCACCCTGCCCGTACACATCAGGAAGCCACCCTGCCCGTACACATCAGGAAGCCACCCTGCCCATACACATCAGCAAGCCACCCTGCCCGTACACATTAGGAAGCCACCCTGCCCGTACTCATCAGGAAGCCACCCTACCCGTACACATCAGCAAGCCACCCTGCCTGTACACATCAGGAATCCACCCTACCTGTACACATCAGCAACCCACCCTGCCCGTATACATCAGGAAGCCACCCTGCCCATACACATCAGCAAGCCACCCTGCCCATACACATCAGCAAGCCACCCTGCCTGTACACATCAGGAAGCCACCCTGCCCGTACACATCAGCAAGCCACCCTGCCCGTACACATCAGCAAGCCACCCTGCCCATACACATCAGCAAGCAACCATGCCCATACACATCAGCAAGCCACCCTGCCCATACACATCAGCAAGCCACCCTGCCTACACGCAGGAAGCCACCCTGACTATACACATCAGCAACTCATCCTTCCTGTACACATCAGTAAGCCACCCTGCCTGTACACATCAGCAAGTCACCCTACCCACATGCAGGAAGCCACCCTGTGTATACACATCAGCAAGTCACCCTGACAAGGCACCTCCTACTACCAAGCTAACAGATATTGCCAATATACTGGCCAACAGATTCAGTGCCAACTTTACCCCCCTTCCCCCCCAAAGGACCAATAACAATACCAGTAGATTGCCAGGCACCCAGTATTACTGCTGCACAGGTTAAAACAGCACTATCCAAGGCCAAGAATACAGCTTCTATGGGACCTGACAATATCCTTGGCTGTGTTCTAAATGCACTACAGAGTGAACTGGCACCTCACCTGTGTGCCCTAGTCAAACACAGCCTCACCTCAGGCTTTGTCCCTACCAAATGGCGCACTGCTACAGTCATCCCTCTCCGCAAAGGAGGAGCGACTACAGACCCTGGGAACCATCGCCCCATTAGCCTGATTAGTCTGATATGCACACACCACTGAATCAAACACATAAACACACTAAGACATACTCGGAGGCTCTGAGTAAAAATTTACCTAAACAGCAAAGGCCTCCAAAGCAGACACCCAAGCAACTGCAAACTCAAGACACCACACAAACAACACATAAAAAACAAAATCAGTGTGCAAAGCAGTCACTGCCCTTAAGGCCAAATACAACACCAAACATACTTGTCATAGGTGACTCCATAGTCAGACACACTAACGTCCCACTCACCAGGCTGAACAAGGAGAAGGTCACGGTAAACTGCCTATCGGGCGCTAGAATCCGCCACATAACACAAGCACTCACGTCACTCCATGGCAAGTACAAGTATGACACAGTCATTGTCCATGCTGGTGTGAACGACCTGAGACATACCTCCCTGGACTACATGAAAAGAGACATAGAGGAGCTCTCTGATTATGTAGCCCAGGCAGGTATGACCCTGACCCTGAGCAGTATCATTCCTTCACCACGAATGATGCCAGAATATAGTGACAAGATGATCAGCTTTAACAATTGGCTTAATTTCTGGTTTCATTCAAAGGGGATCCAGTGTCTGTCTGCTTGGGATGACATGCTTGACAAGCCACGCTGCTTCGCAAGGGATGGCTTGCACCTGTCACCCCTGGGATTCCGGATATTGGCTAAGGCTCTTGCCACCCCCATAGTGGCTTTTTTTAGGCAAGGCTCAAATTCTAAACCTATCAGCCTAGAAAACAAAACGGAAGAAACTAAGGGTAATGCTGCTCAATGCCAGAAGTCTAAATCTCAAAATGCACGCACTCGAGGCCCTTCTCAGTATGGAGAACATCGATGTCTGTGCTGTGACTGAAACCTGGTTCAAGGCTCCTGAGAGCACCCCGGCACTATCAGGTTTTACCTCATATCATGCGTTCCGGCCCCAAAACCTGGACCATACCACAAAAGGAGGGGGTGTATCCATATTCATCAAGGATACCCACACCTCCAGGTTGGTGGCTACGCCTAAGCATCGAAAACCATCCAGGTGCAATTAACCATAGGCAAAACTGCTCTACAATTTGTAGCATGCTACAGGCCACCCTCTCAAACTCAGGAAACCCACACAGCCTTCCTGAAGACACTGGAGGGTATAAATGTATCACCAAATACCATCATATTGGGTGACTTCAACTACCCGAATATAGACTGGGAACATTACTCAAGCCCCAACTTTCTAGCCCAAAGGTTCCTGGAGTTCATAAATTCAAATGCCATGGAACAACTAGTCACCGTCCCCACAAGAGGAGAAAATATACTAGATCTCATCATCACAAACATGGGGACAAAATGCTCCACACCAGAAGTATATCCCTCTTTGGTGAGATCAGATCATAAACTAATCTCACTAGAAATCCACATCCCGCCCCACCCCAAACAAAAAAGACCACAGTGAAGAACTTCTCTAAAGCAAACTTCACACTACTCAAGACAGGTGTGGTATCCTTCAAGGCCCCCGAGCCAATGAAAACCACAACCCAAGCTGCGGAAGCCCTTACAAATGCCTTCTATGAACACCTTCAGGACTGCATGGATCAGTCAATCCCAAATAAAACCAAGACTCTTTCCACTAAGGGCAAACGTCCAGTCTGGTGGACCCCAGCCATAAACAAACTTTACAATAAGAGGAGAAAACTATTACATGATAGAGCAAAATCCCAAAAAGGGAAGACATCTTTGATCAGTACTAGCAAGAAACTACGATCCCTCATAAAATCATCCAAGGCCAACTTTGAGAAAAAAATTGCCATAGATTCAAAAGACAATCATAAGGCCTTCTTCAGCTATGTCAGAAACCTGGGTGGAAACTCCCAGATATGCTCAGAATTAGTCCAAAATGATACAAAAATCACTGAACCCACAGACATTGCCAACATACTGGCAGACAGGTTCAGCGCAAACTTCACCCCCCTCTCCCCCCCCAAAAGGAGAGAGAACTATCCCAACAGAGTGTAGCCTCCCAGACATCTCAAATGCGCAGGTGAAAGCTGCTCTCTCTAAAGCTAAAAACACAGCATCAATGGGACCGGATGGTGTCCCCGGCTGTGTGCTACATGAACTCAATGAAGAACTAAACCCGCATATAAGGCAGCTGTTTAATCTTAGCCTTACCACAGGATATGTGCCCAAGGAGTGGCGTACGGCAACTGTGGTCCCACTCCACAAAGGCGGTGCCTCTACGGACCCTGGTAAGTACCGCCCCATAAGCTTAACAAGCCTGGTCTGCAAAGCTATGGAGAGGATCATAATGGAACTCATAAACAAGGACATAGGGGACTTGCAGACCTTGGACCCAACCCAGTTTGGCTTTGTCAAGGGCAGATCTTGCCTTTTGAACTTGGTCGAATTCTTCGAAACAGTTACCAAGGCCATTGATGAGGGAAAGGCAGTCCATACAGCCTACCTTGACCTTGCAAAAGCTTTCGACACAATACCCCACTCAGGTATCATAGAGAAACTTACCAGCTTAAATGTAAACCCATATGTCACAAGATGGGTTGCAAACTGGCTAAAGGACAGAACCCACAGGGTTAGAGTTGCTGGAGCCATGTCAGACTCCAAGCCGGTTACAAGTGGTGTCCCACAGGGCTCAGTCCTTGGCCCCCTATTGTTCAGCATCTACTTCTCAGAAGTTCATGCAAACATAGGAGGACTATGGCTGACAAAGTTTGCGGATGACTGTAAACTGGGTGCCATAGTGGATAATACATCGGAAACAGACATCCTGCAGAGGGGCCTCACAGAAACTGATAGCTGGTGCCAGAGCCATGGCCTGAAGTTAAACACAAAAAAGTGTATAGTCATACCCTTCGGGAAAAACAAGGTAACCCCAAGCTACCATATAGGTGGCAACCCACTAAGCACAGAAGAGGTTATCAGGGACCTGGGTACCCAGGTTGACAGTGGCCTCTCGTTTGACACTCACATTGCTAAAGTGGTTCGAAAGACCTTCTACATTGCCCATCTGATCATGAAGGGATTCACATCCAGATCAAGTGAGGTCATTGTTCCCCTGTACTCTTCACTTACCAGACCAATGATCGAGTACAATGCCCCATTCGGGATGTATCTCACCCGACACCTGCAGCAATTGGAGAGACCCCAAAAGTTCCTCACCAAAAGGATAAAGGGACTCCAAAACCTGTCATATACTGCCAGACTGAAGAAACTCCAACTCTATTCAGTTGCATACCATCTGCTCAGAGGTGGCCTGTGCCTGACATACAAGGCCATGACCAACCCGGAATTAATGGACATGCCCCACCTCAAAAAATCCAAATCCACCAGAACCACTAGAGCAAGTGACTTAAACCTTAGCACAGATATAAATAGGACATGCTGGAGGGATAGATTTATCACCCAGAGACTCCCCATGCTGTGGAATAAAATCCCGGTCCATGTGAGGCAGAGCACCTCGCTGGCTCTGTTCAAGAGAAATCTTGACCAGTGGATGGGAGATCATAGGTTTACCCCGGGAATCGTCTCTGTGTCACTGCTGGACAGAGGCACAACAAACTAATGGGCACATTATTTCTAACATAAGGGGTGGCGTAAGCCACATAACTTTGGGCTAGGCTTATAAATGCCTTAGGGCAGATAGCCTAGTATAAACCTATGAACCTATGAACCTATAAAGCTATGGAATGCATCATCATGGACCTAATAAACAAGGATACAGGGAATCTTAAACTCTGGATCCCACACAGTTTGGTTTTGTGAAGGGTGGATCATGCATGCTCAACTTTGTCAACTTCTTTGAGTCAGTCACCAGAACTATGGATGAAGGCAAGGTGGTTCATACAATCTACCATGATCTGGCCAAGGCCTTTGATAGCATTCCCCACTCAGGAAACATAGAAAAACTCACTAAGCTAGGCATCAGCCCCTATATCACTAGGTGGGTTGCAAACTGGCTCACAGATAGAACCCACAGTGTGAAAGTAACTGACTCCAAGTCAGACTGCTGACCAGTCACGAGTGGAGTCCCACAGGGTTTGGTCCTAGATCCTTTCCTGCTTGGTATCTACTTCTCTGAAGTCTAGCCCAACACAAAGGGACAAAGCTAGAAGACAATTGCAAGTTGGGAGCTATTATTAACTCTCCAAGTGATGTTGACATCCTGCAGAAAGGCCTCACTGAGACCAAAAACTGGTGTCAGAACCATGGCCTTAAGCTCAATGCCAAAAAATGTGTCATCATCCCCTTTGGGAAAAACCTGGTTCCCATGAATTACCACAACAATGGTAGTCCACTGAACACAGAAGGCATTATAAGAGATCTGGGAACACAGGTTGACAGCAACCTCTCTTTTGACCACTACATTGCCACTGTGGTCAGAAAGTCCTTCTATGTGGCACATCTCATTATTAAGGGTTTTGCATCCAGGAAGAAAGAGATCATTGTCTCCTTGTACTCTTCCCTCATTAGGCCAGTCATCGAGTAACATGCCCCGTTTGGCATGTACCTCACCAGACACCTGCAACAACTGGAAAGGCCACAAAAGTACCTCACAAACAGGAACCTAAGCCTTAAACACGTCTCCTAGAAGAACAGACACAAAAAACTGTAACTATTCTCTGTCTCATATTGCCTACTTAGAGTCGATCTCTGCTTGTCTTACAAAGCCATGTCTGACCCAGCTGCGTTACAAATGCTACATCTAAAGAAATCCCAATCCCTCCACACCACATGCTCCAGAGACCTCAACCTCATTACCAAAATCAACAGAACATGCTGGAGGGACAGGTTAATAACCCAGAGACTGCCCATGCTATGGAATAGACTTCCCATACATGCCAAACAGAGCACCTCACTGACCCTTTTCAACAAAAATCTTGATGAGTGGATGAGAAATAGAAAATTCACCCCTGAGAATACTCCAGTGGCTCTACTTGACAGAGGCACTGGGAACTAAGGTCGGGTGGCACGATGCCAGGGTAATCCTATGGGCTAGGCTTGTAAAGGCTCCAGGGCCATTAGCCTAGTACACACCTATGAACCTATGATTGTACACATCAGCAAGCCACACTGCCCACACACAGAAAGTCACCCTGTCCGTACACATCAGCAAGCCACCTTGCCCACATACAGAAGGCCACCCTGCCCCTACCCATCAGCAAGCCACCTTCCCACAAGCAGGAAGCCACCCTACCTATGCACATCAGCAAGCCACCCTGCCTATGCACATCAGCAAGCCACCCTGCCTATACACATCAGCAAGTCACTTTGTCTGTACACATCAGCAAGTCATGTTGCCCACACTCAGAAAGCCACCCTGTCCATACACATCAGCAAGCCATCCTTCCTGTATACATCAGCAAGCCACCCTGCCCACAATTAGCGAACCACCCTGCCTATACACATCAGCAAGTCACTCTGCCTGTACACATGAGCAAGCCATGCTGCCCACATGCAGAAAGCCACCCTGCACATATACACCAGCAAGCCACCCTGCCCATACACATCAGCAAGCCCTCCCTGCCCACATGCAGGAAGCCACCCTGTCTGTTAACATCAGCAAGCCACCCTACCCACATTCAGGAAGCCACCCTGCCATACACATCAGGAAGTCATCCTACCCACACACAGGAAGCACTATACCAAAGTTTTCCTAGTCTTTACCAACCACCTCTGAAGTGAAAGCTTTTGGGAGCTTGGATAGCTGTTACTGGAAGTTTGTTCCTGATTTCAAAATTACTTATTACTCCTGAATGACCTGACTAAGACAAGTCTCCACTAAAGCTGAAGTGGATAAGTACAACACAACAAGCCTTTAGGCAGCTAAAAAATAAGTTATGCTCAGGGGACATAATCACAGCTCGACTTTTAAAAACAATTTCTAATATGAATGGATGCCTCAGAAGAAGGCATGGTGTAGTCTTGTCTGAGGTTGTATATGGCAATAACCCACTTGCTATAGTAGCAGAAAGTTTTCTAATGCTGAAAATTGCTATTCAACCATAAGGAGTAGTCATTAAGTGGTCCCTCGCCATTATGAAATATTACCATTTGGAGAAAGTTTTTTTATGATACGGGATCATGCCCCCCTTCCATGACTATTCTGACATAGGGACACCAATGCACAGCTAACTCAGAAGGCAAAAAAAAAAAAACATAGCCTATTAGCTTCTGTATCATGTACTTACTGTAATACAGGCATCTGAATGCAGATTGGCTTCCCTGGACATACAGCTGATGGTTTCAAGATGGGGGGACTATGAAGCATAGTTATGGATGGTCCCTTTAAGGATACTAACCCGGAATCAGGAAGGACATTACAGCTAAAGAGGGGTAGCTGCATAAATATATGCAAGGAAGTAACAATAACCACTCACATTGTTATTTGCCTGTGAATAACGTCTGTTCTATTGTATGGAAGAAAATTAATTCAGGCCACCAAACCTTCAGATTCAGTCACAGATGCCTTCCCTCAGACTTTGAACCTTAACACACTACCACCATCTTGGCAATGTCAGTAAGAAGGACACACACACACACATGCACAATCTTACAAGAGGACCTGAAGGTCAGTAACTTGAATTATGCAACACAGACAAATATTCACAAACATGTACATCTGCGCTAGACCACACAGCATCCAGCGTCTCCAGTGGTAAATCTATATCACAAAGAGAAAACAGATCAGAAACCTTAGAAATTACTAGTTACATTTTTTTTTTACTATTTGCTCCATGCTGTTGAGGAGACAAACTAAAAGCAGCAATGTGAAAGTTAAAGAAAACATTCATTACTAATTGAAAACTATCTCCCTTTACAAATCATTCAAAAGTACTAGTCTGGGTAAGTAGCAGTAGCAAATGCTTTAACAAAAAGCACTGAAAGAGCACAAGACACATGTACATTCCCCCCACCATAGCCAAGACGCACAGTTATTTATTTTTCATTTATTAACCAAGTAGGTGGGCTGATCCAAAAGAACCTTTTCAGCCATGACCCAGGGCATTAAGGCAGCTACAGTAACACAAACAACATAGAAAACACATTATACAATAACATGAGAAATTAAGCATAGGTACATGAACAAAAACATAAAAGACTAAAACTAGGCCCAACAGTTAGCCATGTCATTAAGTTAAAGGTATTACATGATCAGAATCATAAAATTTGAAACAGTGACTGTAACAGTAAACATTACGTTAAAGATACTAAGTATGAAATGATAAGCATACGTAACACCTTGAGTTTCACAAGAAAGCAAGTGTATAAATGCAATAAATCAGCAAGGTGTATTAACTGGATTATCTCAGTTGCAAAGTAGCCTTATCTAGTGTATGCAGGGTTGTCTTATGTACAATATCATCTGTCTAGCATCTTCAGGAATGACGTTCTAGGAGGCAGGATCTGTTTTGGGAAAAAAGTCCTCTCACAAATAACTATAGACTAATTTTTTCAACATGAAATGTAGGAAACAGTGGGGGAAGATAGTAGTAGACTGAACTAGAGTAGAGAATAAACTATTCTAACTGCTTTGTCAAATTAAGGAATTACAGCATTTTTACTTTGTCTATCATGTAGTTCAGCTTCCTTGAGTACAAGACCCTGGTATACGAATATTAAAATGTAATAATGTCTAAATAATCAAACATATAGTCATAAAGAAAAAAAACAGTGCTATAAACAAACACTGGGGAAGGCTGGAGCATGGAAGACTGCAATGTCATTGCAATCATCGATGTCAAGAAAGTGTTCAGCTCCAAGGACGTTGGTGCTGAAAGAACAGAGTTAGCCCCAACACCAATGTCAACAAACTTGCAAGTGTTGGAATCAATCAAATGACACTCACAGATGTTGAGAAGTTGTCCAGAACAAAGGCCAGCTTAGAGTTCTTCAGGACAAATACCTTGAATACTGAGGAACCTAACATTCATAAGTGTTGAGGACATTGATGCCAAAGCTGACCTGGACTGCTGACTGTGAGACCTGGGACCAAAGAAAAGCTTGGCACTAAAGGTATCAGCAATTTCACAATGTGCTACTGGTATGGATATGACAGAAGTAAAATAAAGAAGCTCCAACACACCTGCCAACATCAGCATATTTTGCTTGCAGGATGAAAACCAGCATAATAGGGAGTGGTTCCATAAGATGGAATGCTAAGGAAGCAGTGGAAAAGGAAAATAAGAATAGAGGGTCTTGTTCTGCCCTAGAACCAGAGCGGGACTAGATCCATCTCTACCTGCCTGCTAAATGCCTTGGAAAAGGAAGGCAAGAACAGAGTGTCTTTTTTTGCCCTAGAACCAAAGTGGGACTAGATAAATCTCTACCGGCCTGCTAAAGGGCCTTCATCACCTTTATATAGTCATACACAGTAACCAAATTGTTCCAGAGGAATAAGACCTGGCAGACCTAAAAGGGTGTTAACCTGCCTACTTCAACTTTTTAAGAGTAAAGAAAAGTTATCCTACCTAGTAGTTCTGGTTTGCTGCCTTTCAATGACACCACAAATTGAGATAATTCATAATCACTAAGGAGCATCATGGTCGTCCAGTAGTCATATTTTCTTGGAAGGCACAGGAGTGGATTCCCTGGAAGACTGAGGTTTATTTATCTGAGTTTTCCTGTTGTTACTCTTGTCCTTGGATCCAAGCTCTGAGTATTCCAGCACTGACTCAGATCACCAGAAGCAGCAGACCCACAAATGAAAGCAGTGTCCTAGCAGCAACCGCATTCAAAATTAGTTTATATTTCCTATCTACAAAATTTCATTTCTCAAATGTTTTGCATATTTTATAAATGGCCATCAAATGGGGCAGAACTTTATGCCCACGGGATTCACATTGCTTCACACCTATTGAATTCTCCAAAATGAGAAAATCAAGGACACACACACCAGACCATGGCAAACAATAACTGATGCTGCTAAGTTAACCAAAAAGACAGAAAAGACAGAAGTACTCACTAGTCAAACATCAACAAAAATACAAATGAAAGGCTCTCAAGATGTAAACATGGCATGTCAAAATGCCACTGCATACGTGGAAGGAAGGCAACCTCTCAAACTCTGAAAAAGAGTGAAAATTGGATTGGCCTGGCCTGATATTAAACAGAAACATAAAGATCATGATTGATGAAGAATGTAACCACAAAGTGAAAAGCCACAAGATGAAAGTTAGGTATTTAACATAATGATAGATCCTTTTTGTGACTATCCGTCTATCTCAATTGATTGGGTTATCTGCCTTACAGTGTATCTGAGCCAGCAACTTTTCTGCAAAGTTTCACCACTGCTCTTCTCAGACTGATTGTGCCCGTAATAGATGACAGAATGCCTGATAGGAAACAAGGGTGCAGGAGCAAAGCTTTCCGGGATAAGACTTCAGGAGCAAGTCTTCTAGGTTCCTCCAGAACAGAGGAGAAAAAGTCACAATCTGGCAGGGGGAAGGAGGGTGGGTTATTGAGATGGACAGAGGGACAGCAATGATCTACTGCTTTGGGAAGCACATAACTTTCATGTCCTACATTATTTTATCTCCATTGTTTGGGACATGTCCTCTAGCTACTTTAGAGTACCATGGCAAGATACTCTAAGTATGGTGAGCTATAGGCAGCTCTAGACCCAGATATCGGATCCAGCTTGTAGTGCTTGATTAAGGTGATCGTTGTAGTCTAAGTTACAGCAGTGAAGTTATCATCCAAAGTGGAATGCTTGAAATAGGCCGTTGAGATTGATGTAGCTCTATTGGAATGAACCCTGCAAAGTATAAATAAAGGTTATATAATAACAGCATTCTGGATAGCATGATTTTAGACACATTAGACCTAAGTTTGGATTTGAAAAGGACACAATTATCTTTAAATGTAGATTTTGCTTGATGCATATAGAAATGCAGCTGACAAAACATCTAGAATGTGTATGTATTATAATTGATTAGAATGAATTGGGGAGAAAAGACAGGCTAATTTATATACTGGTTCAAGGCTGACTCCAAGGCTACATTTGGTACAAAGGAGGATTTGTTCTGAGAGAAACTGTCTAAAATGTTTTTGAAGAGTTGCCCTAGGAAACTTGATCTGGGCCTAAAAAACAATCTTGTAATGCTTTGCAGAGGTGTGCACAGATGATCATGTAGCTGCCTTTAGAATGGATCTAGAGTCCACCCCTTTCCAAAATGCTATAAAAGTAGCCACTGTCCTCCTAGAACAGGCCTTTGCTTTCTTAGACAAGAACTGACCATGACAAGACTAGAAAAACTGGATTGAGTTGGACAACCATTTAGAAACTCTGTTTTTACAAAGGCTGATCATTTTTCTTTCAAGCAAATGAAATAGAGAGGTAGTCAAAAGCTATGAAGTTTTTATTCTATCAATGTAATATCCAAGTTGTCTGTGGACATCCAGTGAATGTAAACTTCTTTCTCCCTTATTTTTAGGTTCAGGAAAGAAAAAATGGAGTTGAATGCATTGTTTAAGGATAATTTTGAAACCACGATAGGCATAAAGGGAGGCGTGTTTTTAAGTTTACCCCATTCTTCTAAAAGATAAGGAAGGATTGGGAACACCATAAAAGCCTGTAACTCAGATACTTGCCTAGCCAGTCATGAGTAATGAAAAGAGCTGTCTTCTATGTCAATAATCTCAAGTCAGCCTAAAGAGTTGCTTCAAAACGTGGAAAAGTAAGTTTCTATTGAACAAAATTAAGATGCCAAAAAGGAGCTACCTGTTTTCTTGGAGGCCAGATAAGTAAAGCCCCTTCCCGAAAATGTTTCACCTGATATAAGGAAGAATGGGGGTTCCAAAGGCAGACAAGTATAAATGGCCAATAAATAATTTTTGATAGAAGAATAAGAGAGGCTTAAACTGATCAATGCACACAGATATATTACAGCAAAAGTGGCATCTGCCTTGAAAGATTAATGGTTCTTTTTTGTCACTAAACAGAAAATATCTTACATTTAGACACACAATATATTCTAGCAGCAGGCTTCCAAGCCTCCTTTAACACCTGCTGAATGCCCTCAAGAAAAAAAAATGATTGGCATCAGACTTATTTCATCCAGGCAGTCAGCTGAAGCTTCTGGAGATTGGGATGGACCAGTGATCACTTGCCCGTGTGAGCAAGGTCATTCAGTGAGGAAGTTTCTGTTAATTGCTCTTGGAAATGTTCATGAAAAGGTAGAACCGGTGTCGTCTGGGCCTAAAGGAATTACCAGGATTATCTTTGCAGAGTCCTTTTGCATATTTAAAAGAACGTGGGTTATCAGAGGAAATTATGAAAATGCATACAGGTACTGTCCTAACCATGGAAACAAAAAGACATCTGCCGTCTATGGTTTTGTACAAGGATTCTTCAAGCAGAATTTCTTGAGCTGTCTGTTGTGAATGGAGGCAAATATATCTACTTGAGGAATTCCCCACAGTTGGATTATGTCATAGAAGACCTCAAGGTGTAATATCCATTTGTGGAGGTCTGTCCTGAATCTGCTCAAAGTGTCTGCCTCAATGTCCTGCTCTGTTGGAAAGTAAGATTCCTTAAGGGATAGAGCATGCAGAGCTGCAATTTCTCATGCTAACATTGCTAGTCTAGCTAGAGGGTAGCTCCTGGTTTCCCTTGTTTGTTTACATACCACAGCATAATGTTATCTCTGATTAATAGGAGACGTCCTGAAGTCTACAAATGATGCAAGGTTTTCAAAGCATTTATCAAAATCATAATTTCTTTGACACTGATGTGTTTCTTTCTAAACTGACTCACATGCCCTGCACCTTGATGCCCTTGGAAACAGCTCTCCAGGCTAAGTCTAAAGTATCCATGGCTTCAGACTGAGAAGGAGCTGAAGAAGAAACTAGAAGGCTGGGATTCAGTAGCATTTTGTCCATGCACCAAGATATCTGCTGCCTGATAAATGGAAAAAAAGGAAACCTGAAAGGAAAGAGGATATTGGTGCTAGGTCTATATTGATATTAGATACCACCACATTTTCTAGTATGTAATCTGAATAAATAAATCATCAGAACTGAGGAAGCTATGAATCCTAGAATCCTGAAAATGTTCACACTACAATCACTGACTGGTAGAAAAACTGAAAAAATGATTATGATATGGGAATGGCTTGTCTGTAAGAAGATAGGCCTTCATTAAGGGTGTCTAACAGACCATCTAGAAAAGTGATCCTGCGAGATCCAATAAGGCATTACTTCTCTAAGTTCAGAATCCCAGGTTTTGAAAAAACATTTTTATAAATAGAGAATCATGATAATTTTGCAAAGATTCTGCAAAAATAAGGAAGTCATCCACATAAGAAAAGGGATGAATGCCCTGATCTCTGCAGAAAGTAATTACTGGAGCTCAACACTGTGGAAATACCACTGGAACTGTGGAAAGACAAAAGGGTAAGGAAACAATTTGAAAATGTGAATCAGTAATAGAAAATCTTAAATATTATCTGAAATGTGGGAATGGGGATGTTAGGGTATGCTTCTTTCAGATCCAGGGTCACCATAAAACATAAGAGAGGAATCAGAGGAAAGAGACTAGAGAGTTAAGTATCTTGAATTTTGCAAACTTTATGTGAAAAGTTAGGCAGGAAAGGTCTAGAACTGCTCTTGAAGTCCCTTTCTTTTTGTAGACCAGGAAGATCCTTGTGTAAAATCATTGTCCTATGAAAGTATCTGAAACTGGCTCTGTAACTTCCTGAAATAACATGTGAGAAAGAATGGACGGAAACAGATGAGTTTGGTTAGTGTATAAAGAGGAACTCCTGACCTGGGAGGAAGGGAGTCCCAGTACCATCTGTTTCTGCTCTAGATGATAATATTTGATGTGATCAGGATCCAGAGGAGAAAACAGAGAAAGACTGGTGGCTAGATTTTGAAGATGGTCGTGATGGGAAGGGAATTTGAAAGAGAGAGGCACTGCATTTGGCCTGTCCTTGATTCTGGGTAGTACACAAAATACTTTGTCACCTTTTTGTTGAGACTGTTTAGCAGATTTCTTGTAAAGGGAACCATTGCTAATGGATAGCTCCAGTTGTATTTAGGAATGGGATATTGAAAATTGTACTTACCCCCTGGACAAGTTTGCCTTTTTCAAATTTCTTTAGCGCATCAGCCAAAAAAGAGCCAAATAAAACATCTTTCTCTAGGGGTCCATTAAGAATTTGTGGCTTAACATCTTCCATCAAATTATGACATTTTAAACAGATTTACCTGTAAATAAATGATCCAGTAGCAGCTGCCCTGGACACTGCATCAGCAGCATAGGAATTTCAATGGCTGCTTGGTTACTGGAGAGACTGAAGATACTAAATTAATGAGTACATTGTGAAGACAGCTTCTGAAAAAAGGTCTGCCAGAACTATCTTCATTTCAGTAAAGGATATAAATAGGCATTTCTCATTACGAATTTGATAGTTAACTGTTCTTAAAAGTCAGAGTAGAGGAAGTATAAACATTTTCCCTTAAATGTCCTTCCATCTTTATTAAAAAAGATTGGGTAAAGAAAGAAAATAGTTTAGATCCAGCCCCCTTACCTAAAGAAATAATTTCTGAATCTGCCTCAGGATTATGAAAGAAGAATTAAAGGGACTGTGGCACTTTGAAAAGTCTATCAGGCTTTTTGGGAACAGGGGATTGGCTATGAAGCAAAGTACCAACTGCGATGAAAGCAGCATCTAGAGTTCCTATTACAAGGGTAATAGCTGAAGGCTTATGATTGTCCACCTGTAGAATCTAAGAATATCTTTTTTGGGTGTCTTAGATTTTTTTGCCTTCCTACTGGAAAGGATCTTTCTTTTTAGAAATGGTACCTGCAAAGGAAATTTCATCTACAGGTGAATCAGAGAAAATATTGTTCTCTGACTCAGATGCTAGGGAATCACAGAACAAAACTTGAGCAGCCTAGTTTCAATCAGTTTCTTCCACATCATACTAGGAGTCAAATTCAAAAATAGATGGAGATTTCTTCCTTTCATGAGAGAGAGGGGGGAGTGGGAAATAGAGGAGAAGCACACTGCAAGGACTGAAATTCTTTAAATAGGTTTTTGGCAAAAAAGGACCATATTTCCTTAGGTTCCATGGAAGAAAGAATAGTGAGTGGAGTGGTGTATTTATTTGTTTTTTTTACCTTTCTTAGTTGGAGTTTTAGGAGGAGGAGTTTGCTCATATGTATGAAGAATGGACCAGGGACTGGCTACCCATTTCCTTATTTGAATCTGTGGGCTGACATTTGGCTCCCACTGTCACTGTTATCCTTTCTCGGGAGATACTGTATGTCTGGCCATTGAGGGTGTGCCCATCCTTGCAACCCTTAGCAAAATCCCTCATAGGTTGGTACTAGGCTATCAGCCCTAGGGCCTATAAAAGCCTAGCCATAACAATTCCCTGGCTATTTCTTCCCACAGTATTTACTTCCCTGGACCCCTGTCCAACAGGGCGACTGACATGATCCCTGGGGTTAATTTTCTATCTCCCATCCAATCATCAAGGTTCCTTTTGAAGAGGGCCAAAGAGGCGCTCTGCTTGACATGTATGGGCAGTCTATTCCAGAGTCTGGGGAATCTCTGGGTCAGGAACCTATCCCTCCAGCATGTTTTGTTCATTGTGATGACATGGTTTAGATCCCTGGAGCGTGTGGCTCTGAGGGATTGGGATTTCTTTAATTGTAGCATGTCCAACAGCTCTGGGTTTGACATGGCCTTGTATGTTAAGCAGAGATTGCCTCTGAGTAGACAATATTCGACAGAGTATAGGTGGAGTTTTTTTTAGATGGTCAGCATAGGGCATCTACTTTAGGCCTGTGATTCTTTTAGTGAGGTATTTCTGCAGCCTTTCCAGTTGTTGCAGCTGTCTTGAGAGGTACATACCAAACGGGGCATTGTATTCTATAATGGGTCTAATGAGGGATGAGTACAGTGGGACAATGACCTCCTTTTTTCTGGATGAAAAGCCCTTAGTGATGAGGTGTGCCACATAGAAGGATTTCCTGACTGTTGTGGCAATGTGGTTATCGAAGGTGAGACCACTGTCCTCCTGTGTCCCTAAGTCTCTTATCAGACTTTCGGTGTTTAGTGTACTGCCACCTATGTGGTAATTCACAGGTACATGTTTTTTCCCAAAGGGGATAATTATACATTTATTGGCATTGAGCTTGAGCCCATGGCTCTGGCACCAAGCATCTGTTTCTGTAAGGCCCTTTTATAGAATATCCACATCATTTGGGGATTCAGTAATGGCTCCCAGTTTGCGGTCATCTGCGAACTTTGTCAGCCAGAGTCCCTTAGTGTTGGCCTGTACTTCAGAGAAGTAGATGCCAAACAAGAGCGGTCCCAGGACTGAACCCTGAGGTACTCCACTTGTCACTTGACTGGAGCTGGATTTGGAGTCCGCTACTTTTACAGTGGGGGTTCTGTCAGTAAGCCAGTTGGCAACCCATCGAGTGATGTAGGGAGTAATGCCCAGTTTAGTAAGTTTATCTATGATTCCAGAGTGGGGGGTGGTGCTGAAGGCCTTGGTGAGGTCCAGATAGGCTGTGTGGACCACCTTACCCTTGTCCACGGCTCTGGAGACTGATTCAAAGAAGTCAATCAGGTTCAGAAGACAAGATCAGCCCTTCATGAACCCAAACTGTGTGGGGTCCAGTATTTGAAGGTTGCCAATGTCTTTGTTTATAAATTCCATGATAATACGTTCCATGGCCTTGCAGATCAGGCTCGTCAGACTGATGGGGTGGTAGTTCCTGGGATCCGCAGTGGATCTCCCCTTATGGAGTGGGATAACTGTAGCTGTGCACCACTCAGTGGGCATGAAACCTGTGGAGAGGCTATGATTAAACATGACACTTAGGTGAGGTGCCAGTTCATTTTGTAGTTCATGTAGTACACAGCCTGGGATGTCGTCAGGTCCCATGGATGATGTATTCTTAGCTTTGGAGAGTGTGTTTTTTACCTGTGTGGCCATTATTACCAGAATTTGGCAATCTTTTGGTATTGTGATGGGCCCTTTAGGGTGTGAGAGGGGGGTGAAGTTTGCACTGAATCGATCTGCCAGGATATTGGCAATATCCTTGGGATCAGTATATTTAATGCCATTCTGTTGTAGCTCAGAGCAGATCTGAGCATTGCCATTTAGATTCTTGACATAGCTATAGAATGCCTTGTGGCTGTCTTTGGAATCATTGGCAATTTTATTTTCATAACTAGCTTTGGAGGATTTTATGAGGGATCTCAGCTTCTTACTAAGACTGGTAAGGGAGTTTTTTGCATCCTGGGATTTTCCTCTTTTCTGCAACAGTTTCTTCCTTTTGTTGTAAAGTTTGTTTATGGCAAGAGACCACCAGATTGGCTTCCATTTTTTGGAGGAGAGCGTCTTGGTTCTATTAGGGATGGCACGATTCATGCACGAGTGGATGTGCTTGTACACTGCCTTGGTGTAGGATTCAGCAGTCGAACTTTCAGTTCCCATCTGCATGGGTGTCATGACGTTTGTCACTTCTGACGTGAGTAGCATGAAGTTGGCTTTGCAGAGGTTTTTTTACAGAGGTTTCCTTACTGGGGGGTGGGGGTGAGATATGGATGTCAAGGGTGATTAGCTTATGGTCAAACCTGACCAACGAGGGGGGTGACCATAGGTGTGGAGCATTGATTTCCCATGTTGGTAATGACCAGGTCTAGGATATTGGAGCCCCTGGTGGGACTAAGGATTAGTTGATCCAGGGTGTTGGAATTTATGAATTCCAAGAACCGTTGGGCAAAGGTGTTGGTGCACGAGTAGTTTTCTCAGTTAATGGCAGGGTAGTTGAAATCACCCAGTATTAGGGTGTTTGTTTGTATCTGAATATTTTCCAGTAAGCTTAGAAAGGTGTAGTGAGAATCTTGGGGCATGGTGGGGGATCTGCAGCAAGCTGCAATTTGGATTGCATCACATCACATAAGGGTCAGGAGTGGATACTCTGTCAAAGACCAGCAGAGGGGAGAAGTGGCTGCTTCAGTAACCTCCCTCAAAGTCTTCTGTTTTTTACCGGACCAGGGGAGGGTGTCTCAGGAAGAAGCACCTGGATTTATCATTATTTTAATTAAAGCCTTAAGTCTCTGGTTTTCTAAGTAAATACTAAGAGAATGTAACCTACCTCTCATAGTTGTAATGGTAAAAGAATGACAGATATGCCAAGTGTTAACTGTGATCCTCTCCCAAACAAAACAGGCAAGCTGTGAGAGTGTCTCTGTATCGAATCTGTTTGCCACATGGCCACTTCTCTTTTCTAGACAAAAGAAAATATCCAATTTGTTTGTCAGAAAATGGAAGAAAAATCCCAACATGGTACTTATCAGTCAAAAATTTTGACTTCAAAGCAGAGCACTAAACTACTGAAGACTTTAGAAGGCAATATGTAACTGCACTGTTCAATGGTGAGAAAGCTTTGGGTTTTCACTCCTGTATGTATGCCTTTATACAGCTGCATTCTCATACTGTAATCAGCATATGATGGATGCAGAAGGAGCTCAAAAGCTTTTGTATTTAGGCCAGACATCTGATCCTTGGCAGTCCATGTTCCACATAAGCTAATGCACAGAGATATAATGATGAACATACAAATTTTAAGGATGCAGAGGAAGTGGGCTTAAAGGGAGCTTGAGTTAGGGCTTTCACAGCGAAAGAGAGGAGCCATGGCACAGCTGGATCTTTAATCAGAGGTCTCAATGTAAAAGTCCTGATAAAGGGTTTGCAAAATTTAAGGGATGCCACAGACAAAGAATGTAAACCAGTGACAATTTGAAATAGCTGCAAATTTAACTTTGATGGTAGAATAGCTTGCTCCTAAATCTAAAAGGGATGCTAAAGGCTGGAGAATAGAGGAAAGAGAAGCTGAAAAGTTTATTAATAGCCCAAAAGGAAAAACTTCTACATTTACTTTTACAGATTTTCCATGTGGAAGGCTTTTGAGAAGCTACTATTTGAACAACTCTAGAAGATAAGGAAGAATCTTTAGCCTACACTGGAACTGGAGATCAGTCTGAGGGATTTGATGAGAGTGAGACTTGGGATCTTGGAACCATGGTGATTCAAAAAAGATGATGCCATAGGTAAAGGATCCATATCTGCCTGGGCCAGAAGGGGGGTTGAGAATTACAGCTGCCTTACACAGACAGGCCTTTTGTAAAAACATTATTAATCGAAGAGGGAGAAGGGGAGATAGGAGTCCAGGAGCATTCTCCTGTGGCTGTCTCTGCGGTGGGGGAACGGCAAAGTACTTGCTATACTTTGCATTGGTGGGAGATACAAAAAAGTAACTGCAAGGCTGGCCCCAGTGGCTGAATACCACAGTTGCAGGATTGAGGGTCCACTTGAGAGGCATAAAGTTACATAGACTCAGCATGTCCACTAGAATGTTGTTACAACCTAGAATGTGCATTGCTATTAGAAAGCATTGTAAAGACATTGCTCATTGCCACATTGTGACAGAGTCGCAGCAGAGTGGGTAATAACAGATTCCCCTTTGTTTACTGATGAACCATAGCACAGAAGTGTTGTCTGGATGGGAATCACACTCAAGGGAAGGAATTACTGAAGTGTCTGCGATATTAGGAGGACAGGACAACCCTCACTTCCAGAACATTGATGTTAATATGGGCCTGTAGATTGGTCCACATTCCTTGGGCTATTCTCTCCTTGAAATCCTCACCACTACTACCACCACAGGGGAAAGGCATCTGTGATCACAGTGGGCAGAAGTAAAGGAAGGACAAATGGCCTTCCTTGTTGAACTATAGGGATATGTATCTATCAACATACAGAGTGACATAGGGTTGACAATCTCACATGATGATAAGGAGGCTGAAAAGACTGTGACTATTGAACGGACAGTCTTGCATGAAAGACTTGAGAGATCAGTACTGAAATGGACCTCAATAAGCATAGAATGAGACTGGCTGGGAGACTGTCTGATTTGAGAACCACCTGTACTTGTAGATGAAGGGAGGCCTGCCTTGATTCTGGAAGTTTTTCTAATTGAAGGGCTGACTCCAAAAGACATCCTATGAAAGCCAAGGTCTGAGTCAGTTATAGATTTGGTTTTTCATAGCTGACAAAGATGGATTGACAAAAGAGGAGTAAATAATCTCTTGCTAGATTTAAGGATTATTTTGTGTTTGCAGTAAGGAGTCAGTTGTCTGGGTACAGGAACATATGCAGTCTGAGATAAACTGCTACCACCAACATACATCTGGTAATCACTTGGGGGGGGGGGGGGGGTGTGATGAGAACAAATGTCAAGGTTCAAAATTGTTCATCACTGGCCCCCTCAACCAGAAGTGAGGGCATCTTCCAGATTTCATGACAAATGTAGATATCCTGAATGTCTATCAAGCACATTCAATCCCTCTTTCTGAGAAGCTGAAGAAGGGAGTACACTGTGAGCAACCAGAAAGTACAGTTGTATAAGTAAACTTACCAGAATAGTAGATGTTTGAATAGCTAGCTGCTGCAGTATGCTAAGACATATGGGTTATATCCTACTGGGATATAAAGTACAGTTTTGTACCTACCATAAATGTAGATGTTCGAGGATTCCCTTGCTGCAGTCCTGACAATTGGGTATAGTCCGCGTCCCAGTCGGCCCGAATACCAGAGTATAAGGCTGACGTCGGTCATGGCGCCTTAGACTGACGTCAGTACGTCAGGGTACTAATGCGCATGACCGACGTCATTTCCTCAGTCTTTTCTTGCCCCAGATGTCAGAAGACCCAAAAAGACAAGTTCCAAAAACAACCTGCACCAAAACACATGTACAATATATACAGTAATATATATACAAAAAATATAAGCATGAAAACTCACCTACACAACCACCCTGAAACACAGAGGGGAAGGAGGGAGGGTAAATTGGACTGCAGCAAGGGAATCCTCGAACATCTACATTTATGGTAGGTACAAAACTGTACTATGTTCTTCGTCTTCCCTTGCTGCAGTCCTGACAATTGGGTAGAATCCCAAAGCAGAGGTAAGGGAGGCTGGCAAATTATAAAGTAGCAGGAGCTGACAACATGCCTTGTAAAACAGCTGTGGCAAAACCAGCTCTAGTCTTAGAGTATATAGGCAGGTGATAATGCCTAGAGAAAGTATGCACTGAACTCCAAGTAGCTGCTTCCAGAATATCCTTAGTTGCCACCCCCCTTAGAAATGCTGTTGAAGTGGCAGTAGCCCTAGTGGAATGAGGCCTAATCCCAGCTGGAACCTCTTTGCCATGATGGGAATAACAAAATGCAATGCAAAAGCCAATCCACCTAGAAATAGTTTGTTTTGACACAGGCTTGCCCTGTGAACTTAAAGCAAAAGAAACAAGTAACTGCTGAGACTGCCTAAAATCTTTAGTCCTGCTCAAATAATAACGCAATTGCCTGTGTACATCTAAAGTGTGCAAAATCTTTTCCCCTTTATTTTGAGGATCTGCAAAAACGTAGGCAAATGAATAGTTTGGTTTAAAGCCACACTAGAAACCACCTTAGGCATAAAGGAAGGATTAGTACGTAATGATACCCTGTCCTTATGGAAAATCAAAAGGGCTCTACTGCCATAAGGGCCTGCAACTCAGACACCCTTCTTGCAGAAGTAATAGCCAACAGAAAAGCAGTCTTCCATGACAAATATTTCAATTCAGCAGTAGCTGCAGGCTCAAAAGGTTGTAGAGTAAGTTTTTCCAACACAAAATTGAGATCCCAAGCAGGAGTAGGAGCTCTACGTGGGGTCTTATATTCTTTGCCCCTCTAAGAAACTGCTTGAACAAAGGATGCGAAAACAAAGGTGGGTCACAATCATAGTGAGCTGAAATTGCTGCAGCATGAATCTTTATGGAAGAGAAAGACAAACCTTTGTCCAATAATTCAGTAAGATATTGAAGAGCCACACTCAAATTAGGCTCTGAAATCTCCAAATTCTTTGCTGTACTCCAAAATAAAAATCTCTTCCATTTTTCTGCGTACACTCTCCTAGTACTAGGCCTTCTAGCTTCCATAATCACATTTAAAACTTGTTGAGGAAGCTGAGACCTACCATGCTTCAACACAGAATATGCCAAGCTGTGAGATGAAGAGATTGAAGCTTGACATTGAGCAGATGACCGTCCTTCTGAGATAACAGATGAGGAATCAGAGGTAAAGGCCATGGAGGCTTCTTTACAAGACTCCTTAGAAGTGGGTACCAGTGTTGCCGAGGCCAATCTGGAGCTATCAAAATCATCCTTGGCCTGTCCTGTCTGACCTTTAGTAATACCTTTGGAAGAAGAGGTAGAGGTGGAAAGGCATAGACATGAAGGTTTTTCCAACTGAAAGACAGAGCATCCACTTTCCAAGCTGTGTGATGAAACCCCTTTGTGCAATACTTTGGCAGCTGGTGGTTTAGTGGAGAAGCGAACAGATCTATGTCTGGAGTTCCCCATGACACTGTCAATTTCTGAAATACATGAAGATCCAGTTTCCACTCGTGGGGATCCATGATTTGTCTGCTTAATACATCTGCTAGGAGTTCTGTGCTCCTGGCAGAAACCTTGCCTGAAGAGTCAGTTGCAGGCTTAACGCAGTCTCCCATAAAATCATTGCTTGCCTGCATAGAGGATAAGAATGTGTTCCCCCTTGCTTGTTGATGTACCACATGACAGTTGTGTTGTCTGTCAGAATCAACACCTGCCCTGGAAGAAGTAACTCCTTGAACGCCATCAATGCAAACTGGACTGCTAACATCTCCTTCATGTTGATATGTAGATGCTGTAGTCTGGCAGGCCACTTGTCTTGTATCCACTTTCCATTTAGATGAGCTCCCCAAGCAGTGTCCGAGGCATCTGTCGTTAAAATCTGACTCGCCTCTGGCCGGGTCACAGAGAGTCCCTTGTTTAGGTGACATTCCTGAGCCCACCACAAGAATTCCTTTTGAAGGCAAGGTATTATTTGAATGACAGTGTCCAAATCTTGGCAGTGCTGTGTCCATACATTTTGAGATACCATTGCAGCTTCCTCATATGCAGTTTGGCATTGGGAAGCACCAGAATACAAGATGCCATGAACCCTAATGCTTGAAGGACTGTCCTTGCAGTCAGCACGGACTGATGAGATAGTTGATGGAAGTAAAGTGACAGACTCTTTTGTTTGTCCGGGGTTAAAAAGGCCATCTGGGCTGCTGTATTCAGTCTCACACCCAGAAAGCCCATGTCTTGAGAGGGTACTAGACTGGACTTTATTTCGTTCACAGAATACCCTAGGCATCTTAGCACTGCTATGACATATTCCAGATGCTGTAGAAGGTGTTCCTTTTCTTGAGCCAGAATCAGGCAGTCGTCCAAGTAAGGATAAATTTGAATGCCTTGAAGCCTGAAGTAAGCTATCACTGGAGCCAGAACCTTTGTGAATACTCTGGGCGCAGTAGATAAGCCAAAGGGCAATGCAGAGAACTGATAATGAAAATCTCCAGTTCGAAACCGCAGATACTTTCTGCAACTTAGCCTTATGGGCACATGAAGGTAAGCTTCCTTGAGATCCAAAGTTACCATCCAGTGATCCTTGCCCAGCAGAGGTAACAGTTGCTGTAACGTCAACATCTTGAACTTGGGAATGTCCAGATAAGTGTTGAGGATAGATAAATCCAAAATTGGTCTCCACGTGTTCCCCTTCTTTGGTACTAGGAACAGGCGAGAATAAAATCCGAAGCCCCTTTCTGACACAGGGACTGGCTGAATAGCCCCTATCTGGAGTAACTGAGAAACTTGCTTGTGAGCCTCTTTTCTTTGTGGAGGAGGAACATCTGGCATGCCTTTGAAAGGGGGCATTGTGTGGAAATAAAATCTGTACCCGTGATGAATGATATCCCGCACCCATCTGTCTTGAGTGATTAAATCCCAATTTTCTTTGAAAAGAGACAATCTTCCTCCCAAAGGAGCTGCCAGACGAGAGTCCACTGGCAGCTGAAAAGGCAGGTCATTGGTTCTGCTTACGAAAGGACTGACCCTGCCCTCACCAGAAGTCTGAGCAGGTGAACTGTCTGATCTAGGCCTAAACGAACCTTGAGCCCTGCCCCTACCACGTCTAGACCTACCCCTAGACTGGGAACCATAAGCAGGATATGTCCACCCCTTAGCAGGCCAATTTCTACTAAACTTGGAGGCTGCACCTGCAAAAAATCTTTAACAGTCTGCATAGACTTAGCTTTGTCCTCCATTTTCTTTAAAACTGCCTCCACAGGCGGTCCAAACAACACATCAGACTGAAAAGGAGCATCCAAAATCCTGGTCTTAACATGCTCAGCTAAATTCTGATCCTTCAACCATGCATGTCTGCGAAGAACAGAACTAGTAGCAGCCACCCTCGAGGAGGCCTGAACAGCATCAAAACCACACTGCAAAGAATGCTTACCCACTTGTTCAGACACATGAACCAAATCCAGCAATTCTTTACACTCAATACCTTCCGCCAAAGCATCCACCTTAGATTTCAATTGTGAAAGGAGATAATTCTGATATTTCAGCATATGAAATTGACAATTCAACGCCCTCATGGCTAGAGTGGAAGAAGTATATACTTTCTTACCCCACCTATCCAAAGCCCTTGCCTCTTTATCAGAGGGTACAGGATTTTTAACCACAGAAGCTTTAACACCTTTAGGCCCCTGAGAAACAGTTTCTGGGTCCGCCCTGGGACTCTTAAACAAATACTTATGAGCTTCGGGCACCCTATAATACCTATCAGGCTTAACAGGAGCAGGAGGCAAGGAATCAGGGTTCAGAGAAGCCTCTGCAAAACATCCTCCACCACATTCAACACAGGAGGAATAGCTAAGGGCCTATGCTGGGGCAAAACAAGAATTCCCTAAGCCTTTTCTGGAGTCAGAGTAATCTTGGCCTTCCCATTTAAAGTGCTCCCTCATGGAGTGAAGAGTCTCTGAAAATGAAAAATCCTCAGGAGGAGAAGCTGAAGGAGTGGAATCATCCACATCAGAATCAGAATAAGTAGGAAACTCTTGCAAGTCTTCCACAGAAGACTCTGAAGCCTGTGAACACTGTTCAAAAGTATCAAACTCCTGTTCCACCCTAGGCCTCTTATCAGGTGGGGGCATAGAACCTCTAATCAGAGTAATCAAATCTTCTGCCATTTTAAGCATATGTTTCTTAGGCACAGAGCCCGAAATGCTAGGAGAAGCCCCTACAGAAGCTGAACTTGGCCTTCCTCTAAAAGAAGCTTTGGCAACAGAAGGAGAGGCCCTAACTACCTTGGGAAGAGAGGGAAGAACAGTAACCTGAGAAGCCCCTCAGCCTGGCCTACCTCCTGAGAGGGCACATCCCGTAACAGTAAAGTAGCTGGGTGAGACTCCATAGGGACTCCTGGCAAAACCTCTGGCTCCCTGAGCCTTCTAAAGGACCGGCGTCCGGGACTGCCGGTTCCTCACCCTAGACTTCACTGTTTTGTCCTTGCGCTTCTTAGATGAAGCAGGCGTCGGAGCATCCGACGGCATAGTATAATTGCAACGCTTCCCAAACACTAACCTAGCACAATCAAGCCTCCTCTTAATAGTGCGCTTGTTAAATCTAGCACAAGAGCGGCAACCAACAACGTCGTGCTCAGGCCCTAAACAAGGTATACACAATGTATGATAATCCCTATGCGGTATCTGCTTCCCACAAGAAATACAGTTATTCACTTTTTCTGACATCCGGTTAAATACTGAGGCAAGAAAAACCAAAATGTTCTAGCGGGTTACTTAGCCAACTCTGTATTCGGTCTGAAACTCCGGTTTGGAAAATCTCAGAACGCCAACCTGCACTCGCAAAATTGCTTCTGCATCGGACCATGCGGCAAAAAAGACTGAGGAAATGACGTCGGTCATGCGCATTAGTACCCTGGCGTACTGACGTCAGTCTAAGGCGCCATGACCGGCGTCAGCCTTATACTCTGGTATTCGGGCCGACTGGGACGCGGACTATACCCAATTGTCAGGACTGCAGCAAGGGAAGACGAAGAACATCAGCTGAACATCTTCTAAAGCTTAAGTATGCCTTTAATGTTCCCAGATAATTGGTAGCTTCAGCTGGGAAGGGAGATAACCAGCAGTCTTTGGTAACAAGCCCTTCAAACCTTTCATATAAATTAAAGAAGGGAGCCCTGAAAAAAAACATCAATGCTAGGCCTGCAAAATTGAAGGACTTCATCCTGGCAAATAAAAACTTACACTAAATAAGGGAGGGTGGTGGGAAGAAGGAAGTGACTAATGCAGAAGTGATCAATTCAAATTTAACTGTTATGGCAAATTTACTTACACAGCTGTGCTGTATCCATCATTAGATCACTGCTGCATTAGCCTAAACTAAATTGGCAGAATAACAAAGTTTTGAAAAACATGAATGATAAAGGTCCAGGACTTCTTGGAGAATGGTCCTAACAAAGCCTGCTTGAGACCTAGAGAAGGAGTCTAGTTTTTAGTGCATTGTAAAAGTACATTCAGAGGACCAAGTTGAGTCCACATTTTTCTTAAAATTCACTGAAGAAGTCAAGGTCCTAATAAAATGCATTTTGACCCTGCCTGTTCTTACTTTAAAATAAAAAAAAAATACTGATCAGAATTTTTGAAAGTGTTAAGTCCATCAAGATAATATTTGAGCTGCCAGCGGACATCCACAATATGAACAACTATTTCTCCCTTGTTTTTAGGTGGTGGGAGGAAGATGGATAGCTTGGCTTACAGTAAACCTCAGATACCACTTTAGGAATAAATGAAAGATTATTTCTCAAAGTAACCCTGTCTTTGAGGAAAATGAGATAAGGTTGACCCACACTAAGAGTTTGCAGATCAGGTACTCTTCCTGATAAAGTCAGAGCAATAAGCAACACAGTCTTTCATATTATGAACATTCAATCTGCCTTATGTGCTGGTTCAAAAGGAGCAAGAGCTAATTTTTTGTTTCAAAACCGAAGTTAAGATCCCAAAGAGTAGCCACCTGCCTTCTAGGTGGATGAGTATGCAGAACCCTTTCAAAAATAGCTTGATAAGTGATCTCACTGAAAGAGGAGGGATCCACAAGCAGATATGCTGAAATGGCAAAAAGATTAACCTTCATAGAGAAATAAGAGATGCCAAAGGATAACTACTCCCACAAATGTTGAAGAAAGTACAGTTGTGTAAGTAAACTTATAACAAGAGACATTTCAGTGATCACTGCTGTCGTAACCTTAGCTGTGTGGGTTACATCCTGCTCAGAATATAACACATGGCCAGGTTCCAAAGATTCAGAGCACCTTCCACACACTCAAACTATTAGGCATCTCAAGCTAAGCTGCCTAAAAAGACAGAGCTGAGTGCCAAGCCCTTCAGAACTTTCCTGTTACCTGAGAGAGGGAAGCTGAACCCCACGAGAAAAAAGCCAGGAGTAAAATACATGTACATGTAACACACACCCTGAAATAATCAACAAACAAAGGAAAGGGGGGGATGGTGGGAGCAGCTATTGCAGTAGTGATCATTGGAACATCTATTGTTATGATTAAGTTTACTTACACAACTGTACTATGTTCATCATATTGATCACTGCTGCAGTAGCCTTAGCTATATGGCTAGACTACCCTTTCTTACAACATTTGGGAAATGGTAGGGGAAGGGTCCAGGAACCTCTGAAGAATGGTCCTTACCTATAGAAGGAATAAAACTTGCAGTGCTTTGTAAAAGTATGTACAGAGGACGAAGTTGCTGATTCAGTAATACTTCTAGATCGTGTGCTGTGACATTCTTGTAAAGTATTGGCTTCTGCAGTATGAGTACTTCGATAGATAGGGGTTCTGTTCTCACTGCAGGCAAGTTTGTGTGTGTGTGCCTAGAGAGAAGAGCAGAAGTGTGTATCCAACAGCTACTGCTCCAATGACATGGAATGACAGTATTTTGTTTGATTCTCACATGGGTTAATTGGCTAGGTTTCAAATGGCCCATTAGGGCAGTTAGTCTAGTACTAATCTAGGGGTGAGAATTCAGCATAATGTTTAAGGTGTTTACATTACAGACACAAAGTGCAGGGTTTGATTCTCACATGGGGTAACTGGCTATGCTTAAAATGGCCCACAGGAGCAATTAGCCTAGTAATAATCTACAAACCTATAAGAATCTAACCCTTTCCAAAAAACAAAAATGAAGCTAAGGCCTTGGATAGTGTCGCTCGTCCTGTACATACTAAGATGATGATGAGGCTTGGGTGTTCATTTAAGTAGTTTATTGCATTACAGACACATCAGGATGTATGGCAGGAACATTAAACTTAAACTAACTGACTACTATATACTAGCATGCTCTCATGCTGGCTGCTTACTCAAAATGGCACTCTTGCTTGCACATGCTCAGTACTGATATGCACGTGCCCACTGACTAGAATGCTTCTTAAAGATATGTCACACACTCTGATCTACATCCTCCCTCTTTACTGAGCTGTCTCATATAAACAATGATATTTCAGTAGGCATGCAATTATACAGATGCTAATAAAGAAAACAACAGTCATGTCCAAGTTGCCATGTATCTGGAACTAGGTCTAGCGATGCAACCTGATCTCATAATATAATAATTAGGACTGAGTTAAGCAACAAGGACAGTCATTGGGGAATGTTCTGCTTGAGGACTCTCAGGGATTTGCTGATGGAATGTCCTCTGGAACAGGAACATTGGACAAGTCACTCTGAGAATTAGTCTTTGTCACAGGCAAGATGCTGTAACACTGGTCCGGATACTGGTAATAAATGTTTCCAATTTCGTCTGAATTCCATTCCTTGTGATTCTACAATGTACAATCTCAGCTCTTGACACAAACTTTTCACAAATCTGATGCAATCAAATCCTTTTGATGTCTGCATCCTCACCATCTTCCCCCTTTTTCTTTTTTTAATGAACTGAATGGTTTGCTGGTCTTATCATAGTAGGACTTCTAGGACAAACTCTTCTTCAACAGCTGGGCTTTCACTGACTTGTTGTTTTTACCACATGGAACCAATAAATTGCTGCTGATTGGTAATGTGGTTCTGGTTTGTCTTGACATAAGTCTCTGGGCAGGTAAAACAAGATGATTATCATGAGGAATACTTCTGAGATTAAGCAAGTTTAGAAAAACTTCGGTATTGTGATGTTTGGATTACTCTAACAGCTGTTTTGCACTTTGAACTGCATGTTCAGCCAAGCCGTTTGACTGAAGGTATTCAGGACTGCTCATAATATGAACAATGTTCCATGCTTCTGCAAATCTCTTGAGCTGCTGGACTGGTAAACTGTGCACCATTAGCCAAAAAGATGTAAGTTACCAACAAAACCAAATAAAAAAGAACAAACTGGGGAAAGGCAACCACCCAAAAGTCACAAATGAATATATTCCAAAAAATAGGCAACAAATCAAGAAATGGTGTAGCATAAGTGCTTTCGTCCTTTTATTAAGAACTTCATCAGATAAAACTACTAAACTAGTAACACATACTTATATACAACAATAAACGTCACTAAATTCATTAATTAGACAAACACACCCCTAAAAACATATTAAAGAAAAAATGTCAAAAATAAAACATTTGTTACATTTGCTAAAACATTATTATATTGGAAAAACATCAATCCCTAATAAAGTGTTATGTTATATAAACATATTAAAAAACCTAACAATAAATAAAATAAACACGTAAATCTATCTAATGCCTTACGTTTCAACAGGGAAGTGATAGAAACGTGATAATTTAAATCTGGCCAGTTCCCAGCATCTAAATACACTTACCAAAATAATTCACATTTTTCTAAAATCAAGGACCAAGCTCCGCCCCGTATATCCATCCTGATATTATCAATGGTAGCAAATTTGAATGTATGGTCAGGATATTCTAAAACATGTTTACAAAGAGCATTGTTTTCCTTTTTTGTTTGGATGTCATATAGATGTTCATAAATACAATTTTTTTAGTTTTATATCAGTTTTACCTATGTAATAACAAGTGCATTTTGTGCAAAAAGCACAATATATAACTTTTTCAGAATTGCAATTAAATTTTACATGAAGGGTAACCTCTTTATTATTGCTAATAAATACACTTCCTTCAAGAATAAACTTGCAGAAGTTACACATCCCACATCTCCTCATATAGCTATCCCTACTAAAATTCTTCGCCCTTATCGTCTCAAAAATAGTTTTTAAGCTCTTAACTTTTCTAAAAACTACTACAGGATTCTCACCCACAAATGGTCTTGTCTGCCTATCCTGGCTAAGAATAACCCAATTCTTATATAAGATGTTCCTCAATTCATAACTGTCAATCCTATAAGTGATTATAAATGAACATACATAATGTTTTTCAGTACCAGTCTCAAAATAAATGTTACTTTCTGGACTTACTGAAATGTTAACAACTTCTGGGTGCACATCCTGTTTGAAAAGTAAACGGGTGAAATAACCCCTTTCTCTTTTGTTGACAACCTCAAGCATTATTTCATTAATAAACTTAAGTTTATAATCTCTACTTAAAACATCTGTTTGAGTTTGTCACATTCATCCAAGAATGCGTCCACAGTGGACACCATTCGGGAGGCACGGACCAATTGTCCTTTTACAATGGCCTTCTTCTGTTTCATAGGGTGTATACTTGAAAAATGGAGAAAGGAATTGGAATATGTATCCTTTCTGAAAGTTTTAGACAATAATCTGTTGTTATGATAATCTTTATACAAAAAGACATCAAGAAAGGAAATACTATCAAACCCAACCATGTGGGTGAACTTTAGAAAATTTGTGGTAGTATTAATGAAAGAAATTAAATTTTCAGTTTCTCCCTTAGGTCCATCCCACAGGATGAAAACATCATCCAAAAAAACATGTATAACATTAAAAATAAGTAAAAACCACTGAAGGAAACAAAAATTGTTTCTCCCATTGTGTAACTACAATATTCACATAAAGACCCCCACATGATGACCCCATAGCCACACCTTCCTGTTGAAGATAAACATTGTTTTCAAACAATATAAAATTGTTTCTCAAAACCAATTCCAACAAATGTGAGTACAATACAACTTCATGATGTTCAACATTCTTATAATACAAAAACTCAGTAAACCATTCAATACCAGTAGTATGTAGTATGACGGAATATACGTCTTTGGTGTCAATAGTGATAAAAATGTAGTTGTCTTTAAAAGGCAAGGTGTTGATTAAACTCAAAAAAATCCAAGATTCTTTGCAAATATGGACATCTTCAAAAACTAATGATTTTAATTTGGTGTCCAAAAATTTTGCTATGGGGTATGTAATGGAACCTTTTGCATCGGTGCATAGGTGGTTGCTGTAAATTTTTATGTAGTTTAGGGACTCCAAACATAACATAAATTCTAGGATAAGGTACAGAAAGAAAATTCAACACATCAATGGTAATATATCCTTCAATGAAAAGATCTTGTAGCTCATTCCTAATTCTATTATATGCCATATTTAGTTCATTAATGGATAATTTCATATAAGCTTTACTGTTAAGAATTTCAACCATCTTCTTAGTATAGTCACATTTGTTCCTTAGAACAACCCTCCCTGCCTTATCAGGTTTCATGATTCTCACATCACCCAAAACCTCTTTAATTTCTTTGATGACAGTGTTTTCATTTATATTCAAATTGTTAATTCTAATTTTTTTTCTTTTTAGAAAAAGTATTATGTATATCTAGTTCACAAATTCTTTCATATAACTGAATAGTAGGATGCAGAAAGGGAGTTAAAAGTACTAGAAAAAGATAAGGGGTTGATAAAATTGTCAGTCCTACAACTATGAAACAAAACATTAAAATTTAATTTACGCGTATAAACTTTTAAATCCATCAGTATAGTGGCAATATCAGAAGGTTGATATGGTACAAAGGTGAAACCAAGTCACAATGCTTTACATCAAAAACCATTATGGAAAAATTATATACATTAAAATCTCCTACAGAATTAGTAGTGATAGTGCATGTTGGCAATAATAAATATGATGTATTTTCAATAGAACATTCAGACCCAACAGGGCAAACAAAATTAATGTCGGCCACATTCCCACTTAGTTCAACAAGTCCCGCTTCAGAATGATGTTCATTTAAAAAATGTAGTTGGATTGATGAACCACATTCATGTTGGTCCATCTGGAGTATGAACCGCCTCTCCCCCTGGTGTCTGTCCTTCCTCTTCCATTCCACTGGTGTGATGGGACAGCTGGTTGATTTTCTCGGCGTTGATGCGAAGTTTGGCCCTGAGGGGGATAACCCTTGTTTTTCAGGCATTCCGAGTGCCTCAACGGCAGGTATTCCTCCGAATCTAAAAAATCATTAGGGCCACATGTCAACTGTTCATGTGCAGGATTGTTGTCGAAACCACCTGTGTTTAAGTCTCTTCCATTGTTAAGTTTGTTACCCCAGCTTTGTGAACTGGGTGGTAAAGGGAAGCCAAACCCTGTCCATAATCATTCTTGTCCCTTATGATCTTTTTTTATTTTTTGGTTCTTAAAAGAGTCAACTAAACTGTCAATACTAAAATACGTAAATGTTCGTATTTAAAACTACTGTGTTGAGTGTTTGCACAAATGAATTTATCTAAATCAGTAACAGACGCTGTAAGCTCATTGATGGTAACTTCATTGTATTTGAAAATGAGTTTCATGTATTCAATGCCTTGTTGGTCAAAAAGTTTAATTAAATCCTTGTGCAAATTGGAGCCCCTCTCTAGCCCATTAGGATATCACCATATACGTAACCCCTTAGGTACGATACCCTCTTTAATGCATTCTAAAAAAATAGGAATTAACAAATTGCAGTCATTTGATTTTTCGATAATTTATAATCAAATTCAGATTAGATTCAACAGTTTCATTATGCATACCTCTTTCATGTTATAAATGTATGGAAGCACTCAAACAATCCTTTAAAACAGGTGGAACATCCATATTATAAACTGCTGAATCCAAAATGCGTAGGTCATGGTGGTTAGAAGTATCCAAAATATGTGTACCAATTTGTCTTTCAACCATATTAGGATGTTCAGTAGAAATCTGATTAGAAGAGGTAGAGGGTAGTTCAAAATCCGAAAGGGCGTTTTGCAATCTGGCTGACGAGGAACCTCCAGGAATGCCAGGAGGATGGCTGACATCATGGATGATGTCACTGGGGGGGTGTTGAAGAATCCACTTTGGAAGAAAGATTCTGTACCGTTGAAGTAAGGCTGGGTACAACCTGCTGCAAAGTCCTCAAATCAGGATCCTGTGAAAAAAGATTCATACATGGTGGGTCCAAAAACAAACCAAAAGCCAAAAAGACGAACGTTACCAACAAAACCAAACAAAAAAGAATGAACCAGGGAAAAGCAATCACCCAAAAGTCACAAATGAATATATTCCAAAAATAATAGGCAGCAAATCAAGAAATGGTATAGCATAAGCGCTTTCATCCTTTTAAGAACTTCATCAAATGAAACTACTAAACTAGTAACTCAAAGTGTTATGTTATATAAACATATAAAAAAACCTAATAATAAACAAGATAAATAAATAAATGTATTTATCTAATGCCTAAAGTTTCAACAGGGAACTGTTAGAAATGTTGTTGCTTGTCTTTTTCTGCTTTTTCCCAGTAAGGGGTCGCCAAAGCGGAACTCCGGTCCGCTAATGATTGGCAGTAGATTTTTACAAAACGCCGAGGTGCCAGCTCGATGCCCAACCTTCAACTAAGGCACACCCATTTACACACGCATGTCTTTTGAATGCTACCCAACCATGGGGAGGACATGCAGACTCCACACAGAAGGCACTCCCAAGCTACACCGAGAATTGAACGGGAGAACCTCTTGCTGTGAGGTAACAATGCTACCGCCGTACCACCGCAGCTATAGGGAACTGATAGAAATGTGATCATTTAAACCTGGCCAGTTCCCAGCATCTAAATACACTTGCCAAAATAATTCACGTTTTTCTAAAATCAAGGAACTAAAAAATCGTATTTATGAACATATATACAACATCCGAACAAAAAAGGAAAACAATGCTCTTTGTAAACATGTTTTAGAATATCCTGACCATACATTCAGGAAATGTGGGATGTGTAACTTCTGCAAGGTTATTCTTGAAGGAAGTGTATTTCTTATCAATAATAAAGAGGTTACCCTTCATGTAAAATTTAATTGCAATTCTGAAAAAGTTATATATTGTGCTTTTTGCATAAAATGCACTTGTTATTACATAGGGAAAACTGAAATAAATCGTATTTATGAACATCTATACGACATCCGAACAAAAAAGGAAAACAATGCTCTTTGTAAACAAGTATTAGAATATCCTGACCATTCATTCAAATTTGCTGTCACTGATAATATCAGGATGGCTATACGTGGCAGAGCTTGGTCCTTGATTTTAGAAAAATGTGAATTATTTTGGCAAGTGTATTTAGATGCTGGGAACTGACCAGGTTTAAATGATCACATTTCTATCACTTCCCTGTTGAAATATAAGGCATTAGATAGATAGATTTATTTATTATTAGGTTTTTTTATATGTTTATATAACATAACACTTTATTAGGGATTGATGTTTTTCCAATATAATAATGTTTTAGCAAATGTAACAAATGTTTTATTTTTGACATTTTTTCTTTAATATGTTTTTAGGGGTGTGTTTGTCTAATTAATGAATTTAGTGACGTTTATTGTTGTATATAAGTATGTGTTACTAGTTTAGTAGTTTTATCTGATGAAGTTCTTAATAAAAGGACAAAAGCACTTATGCTACACCATTTCTTGATTTGTTGCCTATTTTTTTGGAATATATTCATTTGTGACTTTTGGGTGGTTGCCTTTCCCTGGTTCATTCTTTTTTGTTTGTTTTAACTGTGCACCATTGTCAGAAATAACTCTGTGCAGATTACCATGGACAGAAAAGTATCTCTTCAGCTTAGTAATGACAGTACTGGAAATTAGGTTAGGAAGTAGGTCAGTCTCAAACCAATTTGAATAAGTCTACTAGCACCAAGTAATGTTGACCATTCCACTTGAAGATATCTGTGGCTACTGTCAACCAAGGTAGTTCAGGAATACGGATTAACTGAAGTGGTTCTTTTTGTTGACGCAGCTTTGTACCAGTTCCTGGGTGGCCACAACGAAAGATCTTAATGTACTCTTGTAAGGATGTTGGAACAATCACTTTAGGACCTTTCATGATGATGCCATTGTCAGACAAAATCTCATTTCTGTATGGAAAATACTGCTGCACTTCCACTGGTAAAGAAGATTGTTTTAAAGGGCATCCTTGACTGATAAAGAAGGTTAGCTTCAGAAGAATTGAATTTGAAGCTGTGTGAGTTCTAAGCTCTTCAAGATGTGTGGGAGAAATATTACTCACTTCCATGACCTCTAATTCAAGTTGCTCATTGTTATGCTGTTCTGTATTTTTTCTGGGTGATCTGGATAAGCAATCAGCAAGATAAAGAAGTTTGCCTTTTGTGTAAAATAGATTGAAATTGTACTTTTGAAATTTGAGCATCATGCGTTGCAATCTGGTAGGAGCTGTGTGCATTGGCTTTCCCAATATAGTAATTACAGGTTGGTGGTTAGTTTCGCTCTGGATAGGTCAACTATAAATATAATCATGAAACTTCAAACATGCAAACACAATTGTCAAAAGCTCTTTCTCAATCTGAACCTATTGCATCTCAGTTTGGGTAAGAGTTCTTGATGCATAGGCTACTGGTCTACCTTCTTGAAGAATGACTGCACCTAGACCAAACTTAGAAGCATCACAGGAAAGAGTAACTGGTTTGTGAACATCATAGTACCGTAGAGTTGGTGGATTGGCAATTTTCTGTTTCAGGACATCAAATGCTCTCTGGTGTTGCTCTGATCATGACCAAATTATGTCTGCGTGTCAGCTCTCGTAGCGGTGTTGAAAGTTGGCTTAAATCTGGAATGAGCTTGCCTAGATAGTTAACCATACCAAGAAAACATTGTAGAGCTTGAACATAGTCTGGAGTTGGCATCTCAAGAATTGCTGTTTGCTTGGAAGGATCTGGTTGTAAGCCTGAACTGGTAAACAAATAACCAACATAAGTAACTTCTCATAGTCTGAATTTGCACTTCTGAGGATTCAGCTTAAGATTTACTTCACATGCTCTTTCCAGAACTTTCTTGAGGTTTCTATCATCTTCGACTTCACCATTGCCTCCTACTGAAATATCATGTACTATAATAACATATGGATAGCTAGAAAAGATGTTGAAAGACTTCACTGATAGAATTTATTCCAAATGGCATTCTCAGAAATCTGTACCTCCCAAATAGTGTACCGAATGTGGTTAGCAATGAAGATTTTTGGTCAAGTGAAAGTTGCCAAAAATGAACTATTTGCATCTAAGACAGAAAAAACAGTGGCATTTGGCACAAGGCAGCAACTTCCTTGACTGTGCACATTGGATGATGAGGTCTTTTTAATGCTTTGTTAAAGTCTCTTGGATCAATACATATTCTGATATCATCTAGGCTCGGTCCTGGGACTCTACTTCTATTCAGCATATACTTCTCAGAAGTACAGGCAAGCACAGGAGGACTATGGCTAAACAAGTTCGCTGATGACTGCAAACTGGGAGCCATAATTGACTGTCCGGCTGACACAGACATTCTCCAAAAGGGCCTTACTGAGACAGACACCTGGTGTCAAAGTCATGGTCTCAAGCTAAATGCCAAAAAATGCATGGTCATCCCATTTGGGAAAAACAAACACCCATGAATTACCACACAGGTGGCAGACCCCTTAATACAGAAAAGTTAATAAGAGATCTGGGGACCCAGGTAGATAGTAATCTCTCCTTTGACAATCATATTGCCAAAGTAGTTAGGAAATCCTTCTATGTAGCTCATCTAATTATTAAAAGGTTCACATATAGAAATAAAGAGGTTATAGTGCCCCTCTACTCATCACTCATCAGACCCATCATAGAGTACAATGCCCCGTTTGGGATGTACCTCACAAGACACTTCCAACAGCTGGAAAGACCACAAAAGTACCTCACCAAGAGGATTACTGGTCTCAAACATATGTCCTATGCAGCCCGACTGGAAAAACTCCAGCTGTACTCAGTAGCATATCACTTACTCAGAGGTGATCTCTGCCTGACTTACAAAGCCATGTCCAACTCAGAATTGATGGACATGCTCCACCTAAAGAAATCCAAGTCACTGCTAGTCACTCGCTCTAGTGAGCAAAACCTCGCCACAATAAATAGAACATGCTGAAGGGATAGATTCCTGTCACAGAGACTCCCCATGCTTTGGAACAAAATTCCTAACTACATTAGGCAGAGCCCCTCACTAACACTCTTCAAGAGAAACCTTGACGAGTGGATGGGTAAAAGAAAATACACCACTGGGATCACTTCATTGGCTCTTCTTGACAGAGGCTCAGTTAATTAATCAATGAGGCGGCAAAAGCTGACACACTCTGGCTAGGATTATAAATGCCCTCGTTCAGATAGCCTAGTACCTACCTATGAACCAATTATGAGATACTACCATGGAAGATACCCATTCAGCTGGTTGGTCAACTGGACAAATTACTTTTAGCTGCACCATTCTGTCTAGCTTGGCCTTGACTCTGTTCTCCATAGCTACTGGAACTTTCTGCGCTGGCATGATAACTGAGCTGGCCTCTGCGTCTAACTTCATCGAGTACACAACTGGTAGTTTGCCTAGTTTGTCTGCAAAAATATCAGCAAACTCAATAAAAACAGTTTTGGCGAAATTTGAGCTGTTATCATTTAAGCTTACATGGTGAACTTCTCTGTTAAATTAAAAGTAGTTCCATTTTCAAACAGTCACTGAGGCCTAATAAAGACTGCACATGTCTGTTGACTATGTAAAACTGCCAGTCATTGCTGTTCCCAGCAGAGTAGTATAAAAGCAGTACTGAGCCTCCAGTTTGAACAGCTTCACCACCATCAGCAACAAGCTTCACACACCTTGTCAAATTAAGTTGTTCTGCATTTCTTACTCCAGCAAACGTTTCTGCTGACATAACATTGCACTTTGAGCCAGTGTCTATTTTGAGCTCTACGGCTCTCCCATTAATCCGAACAGTACAAAAGATTTCATTCTTTGCCCACATATCTACTGCAGTGACTATTTCACCAAGCACAGACACACCATCAACATAAAAAGTACAGTTGCAGCTTTCTACTTGATCAACTTGCCCCTTTGCATGCCCTCTTTTAACAAAAGAATGTGCCTTGTTTGATTTACAAACCTTTTGAAATGATTCTACTTATTGCAAAACTGATGCTGCTGACCAAAATATAAGAAATGTTCTCATTGGGTTCGTGATTTCCACAATTACGACAGTTAACTTTGAGATTTGCTATGGGTTTTGGTAAGTCACCCCTGTGCTTTGCTGTATGTACTTTGGGCCTTACTGAAGTTGCTCTGGGTTTTGCTGAAGCTACCACACCCTTAGGCCTGTATCTTTTAAACTCATGCTGCATACTATCTAAATTAGCTTTGTCATTGTGCTTTCCAGAGCTATTCTCATTTGTAAGCATACTTGTGTGCTTTCCTGTAAGCTCGTATATTTGACAAATCTCAATGGCCTTATTTAACTTCAAATCACTGTCTTGAAACAAAATCTTTCTCACTGCATCAGTATTAATACCATACACGTCTGTCTTTTATCAACTCCTGTCTCAAATCACCATATCTGCACATTTTAGCCTTATTTCTCACCAGGCTTTTGATCTCTTGTGTAAAATAAGTGCCTTTCCATTGTAATATTTGTTTGGGGGGGTTACACATTTCTCTAAATTTACATTTTAAGCATTCAGGGTCTTTCCACATTTCAGTCTGTACCACAATATGGCAGTCCTTCCCCCACCCCTGCAAAAACAGCAGGTGCATACACAAATGAACACTGTCTTTCAATGGCTTCTGAAAAAGCTAAATTAAGCAGAATAAATGCCTTTGTACATGCACCTTTGTCAGAAAAAGCAGCCTGTATGAAAAAAAGCAGTTATGTTTTACCATAACATTCCATCTGTGTTGTTGATCTTCATTCATTCATCACTGATAGGATGTCGGTTCCATCCTAGGAACTGAGTTGGCCTTATACCAAGCTCGCACCAGCCAAAAAACCCTTGGGCTAAGCTTTTAGCCATAGTACCCTTCTCCCTGTAACCTCAGATCGAGTTTGCCCATTATTAATAAAGCAGAGGCAATTTCTGCACAAGAACCTTAACTCAGCTCTCGGACCCAAAGTGTCCCCCAGGAGCCAGGGAGGGGGAAGGAGGGTGTGATGTGATGAATGAAGATCAACAACACAGATGGAATGCTATGGTAAGACATAACTTCTTTATATGATGTTGTTAATCTTCATTCATTCATCACTGATGGAACTGAGTCCCCAGCTACCTTGTGTCACTTGGGTGGCCCTTATGAAAGAATATTCATGAGCACCATTGAGCCAAAAGAAGCTCTTCCTCTGGAGACCACATCCAATTTGTAATGAGTTATAAATGTATAAGGATTAGCCCAAATTACTGCTGCACAGATATTGTCCAAAAGAAGCTCTCGAATGGAACGCCACAGAAGTAGCCATAACTCTAGTGGAGTGAGCTTTGATTTTCTGTGGTATAGGTGTTTTCTCATGATGATAAATGAAGAGTATACAATCTCTGAGTCATTTAGATAGGGTCACCTTAGAAACTGACTTTCCCATTTTAGGACCAGAAAAGGAAATAAACAGCTGATCAGATTTACGCATTGTTTTTGTCCTGTCCAGATAGAATCTCAGCTGTCTGTGCATGTCTAATGAATGCAGACAGTACTCTCCTTTATTTGAAAAATTCAGGAAAAAAACTGGACGGTCAATAGTTTGATTAATGGAGAAATCCAAAATTACTTTGGGAAGAAAGGAAAGGTTTGTCCGGAGTGATACTCTGTCCTTGTGGAAAATCAAATAGGGGCATTTTATGCATAGAGCATGGAGCTCAGAAATTCAACTAGCTGACGTGATGGCCACCAGAAAAAGAGACTTCCAGTCACAAGTTGCTGCAGGTTCAAAGGGAGGTTGTGTCAAAGGTTGTAGGACTAATGGAAGGTTCCATGGTTCTATAGGTTGTTTGATTGGAGGTCTAATGTGAGAGACTCCTTTTAGAAAGGTTTTACATAGACAATGTGAGATCAAAGAAGACTTCCCAAAACCATTATGGAAGTTTGAAATAGCAGCTAGGTGGATTCGTATAGTAGATGTTGCAGCACCGTCTTCAAAGAAATTTGACAAATAATCTAGTACTGCAGTAAGTGAGACTGAGTACGGATCTAGTTTTCTCTGCTTAGACCAAACTGAAAATCTCTTCCATTTGTCAAGATAAAGTTTCCTAGTGAATGGTTTGTGGGAGGCCAGAATAATATCACATACTAGGGAGGAAAGGTTCTTCTGCCTGGTAATCAGTGGAAGTGGAGAAACCAAGCTGTCAGCTTGAAACTGGTTAAGTTCGGGTGACTCAACCTGCAGGGGTGAGAAATCAGGTCTGGAGTTGGATCCAGAATCCACGGTCAGCATAATAGGTGAGGCCAGAGAAAGGGAAATCATACTTGTCATGGCCAGTAAGGAGCTATAAGGATCACTTTTCTTTTCAACTGAAGAGCTTTCTTCAAGAATTGGGGAATCAGAGGAATGGGAGGGTAAGCATATAGAAATTCTATTGGCCAATCGTGGGTAAGAGCATCCCTTGGGTACTCCCCCCTGTGGGGGAATTAGGGCAAAGTAGTTGCTGCATTTGTGGTTTGACGGGGAGGCAAATAGGTCACAGAAAGGCTGGCCTTGACAGTTGAAAATTTTCATTGCAATGGATGAATAGAGGGACCACTCGTGAGGCAGTAAAATACATCTGCTCAGCTTGTCTGCAATCATGTTGGCATCCCTGGGAATATACATTGCTATCAGAAAGCGGTTGGAAGCTATCACCCATTGCCAAATAATTCTCATGGCCTCTCAACATAAGGGATAGGACTTGGTTCCTCTTTGTTTGTTGATAAACCAGACAACTACCATGTTGTCTGACTGGATGACAGTTGTCCCAGAAGGAAGGATAGACTGGAATACTTGCAATGTTAAAAGCACTGCCCTCAGTTTTAGGACACTGATATGCAGATTGGCCTCTATTGTGGACCATGTGCCTTAGACTGTCATTCCCTGAAAATGTCCCCCCCCCCACCCTATCAGAAGGAGGATGGAAGGGGTGGCTCCAAAGTTCTGTTTCTGGCCTCATCCATCAAAGTAGGTCCTGTTTGCAACGATTGGTAATCCGAATCTGAAAGGACAAAGGGTGATGATTTGGGTACCACTGGGATAACAAAAGCCATTGAAGGAGTCTCATGTGAAGTTTTGCAAGATGTATAGAAGCTGCCATGGAACCTAGGAGTTGGAAGACCTCCTGTGCTGAAACTTTGTTTTGACAGAGAATCACTTGGAGTTGAAGCCTCAGTCTTTGTAATCGGTGGTTCGGGAGAGAGACTAAACAGGAGTGGGTGTTGAATACTGCTCCTATGAACTCTATGGATTGGGTCGGCATCAGGTTGGATTTCTCCTAATTTATTGAAATTCCCAGAAGTTTTGCCAGAGAGAGAGAGAATTTCAGGACCGTTACCAGCAGATGCTTGGTTGGGGTGGTAAGGAGCCAATCGTCTAAATATGGAAATACCCGGAATCCTTGCAGTCTCAAGGGAGCTGTTACTATTGCCATGCACTTGGTGAATACTCTGGTGGCTGTAGAGAGTTCAAAAGGCAGAGCACAGAATTGGTAGTGATTAGCTCCCAGCCGGAACCAGAGCAGCCTTCTGGAGTGCTTGCCCATTTTGATGTGGTAATATGCATCCTGAAGGTCCATCAAGCACATCCAATCACTGTTCCCCAAAAAGGGGAGAATAGACTGAACCGTGATCATCTGGAATTTCATTTGGGTGACAAACTTGTTTAAATTGCTGAATCCAAAATTGGTCTCCAGTCCCCTGTCTTTTTTGGCACCAAAAAGAATCTTGAGTAAAATCCGGATCTGTATTGGTCTGGTAGGACTGCTTGGATTACTCTTTTTTTGACACAGCTTTTTTTATCTGTAGAGTTGCTTCTTCCCTTTGACTGGGTGGAACGTCGGACTTTGGGTAAGAATCAAAAGGGATGTGGTAACATCTGGTTATTATCTTCTGCACCCAAGAGTCGGTGGTTATTGACTGCCAGGCAGTGTGGTGCAGAGAAAAACATCCCCCAACTGCTTCCACAGGAAAGCAATCGGGCCGCTCTTCAGGAGCGCTGATAGAACTGTCCAGAGAAAGAGTCTCTTGGTCCCTGGTTATGCAGGCCCCCTCTGCCTCAGTAGGGGCATCTTCCAGATGAGTTACCCCCCTCTGCCTTCTGGGGGTGAACTCACCACGTGTGTCATGAAGAGGACACGGAGACTTTTTTGCCTCAACTTTCCACTCCTCTGATTCCTGGAGAAGGAATGCTGGGGGGTGGAAAAGCATACACATATGGCAGACAGGGTCTTACCATCCTTCTCACACCTGGCTAGAGCGTCCTTCACTTTTGGGCCAAACAGAGAAGATGCTTCAACTGGAGATTTCAGGAAGGAAGACTTAAAGGGGTCTGTGAAATTACAAAGGCGCATCCAGGAGTGGCGCCTCATAACTATGCTGGAACCCACAGCTCTTGCCACCCCTTCAGTTGCATGAGATAATAACTTCATGGACGAGTTCTATATGGATTCCCGGCTTGTGAGCTGTGAGGCAGCTTTGCCACTCACCTTGTCAGACACCTGTCCTGATAGAGTTTCAGAGACTTCAGAGATTAATTCTCTTTGGAGCCTCGTAATATGTGCCAAATAGTTCAAAGACCATATGGCAAAGGTCGATGAAGCAAAGATTCACTTCCCTAATCTGTCCACTTCCCGGGACTCCCTGTTAGGCAGATGAACAGTCTGGCTCTCTTTGGCAAGCTCCTTTTTCTTGGCCACCACCATAGCATCCACTGGTAGATCTTTAGGCCAATGTGGGCTCTCCTTGGGGGGATAGAATTTTATCTGGTCTCTGTGGGATTGGCTCAACAGACTAAGGATTCTTCCAGGTGTGCTGCACCATGAGCTGGACTAGCTTGTCGGAAAGTGGGGTCACCCAAGAGGTAGATGGATGAGTTCAAAAAGCCTGCATGAAAATTGACTCCTCAGAGGAAGGGTTTTTGGGCTTCCAGTCACCCTTCTGTTTCAACATTTCAAGGATGTCCCCAAAGGAGACATCTTTAGGGGATGACCATGGGGACCCTTCCCCTTCATCTTAATCCATTTCCTCTGTAAGAGCCTCCTCAGGGAAGTCTATGTGGTTCCTCTTGTATGTCTTCCGTGGCACCTCTTCAGTGGGAACTTCTGAGGAGAACTCGGAAGAAGGGGCACCCTGCAGTAGGGTTTCCTGTGGCTCTCGTGCCCTATGTCCCAAAGTGGTGGCTTGTGTCAGCTGCAGCTCAGGGGGAGGGGACATCTGGAGTTCCAATGCTGGCGATTTGCTTCCCAAGGAAAGATCCCTCTCCATCACCCAGAAAGCAGGCCCACCCAAAGAGGGATGGGAGCCCATAACCAAGAAAGACAACCTCAGAACTATGGTTACACCCTGCTCCATTGAGCCTGCTCCCAAGAGAGGAGCCTCAAGAAGGATCTGTGCCGACAGGACTCCTGGCACCATGGACGGAACCATACTCAGCACCGAAGAGCCCGTAGCCCAATCCTGGACCTGAGGAAGACCTGGCTCTAAATGAGCAGAAGGCCAAAGTGTCAGTTCCAGGTCCACAGTGAAGGAATGGCACCAAGGATGTGGGTACTGAAAGAGGTGTCAGAGTCAAAGGCTTTCAAACCTGCAAGGTGGTCAAAGGAGGAGAGTAGCATGGAGTCCATGGAGAAACACCCCCAAGTCCGACAGGTGGATGGGTCTTAGAGGGTGTAGGAATCCACCTGGTTGTCAGCAGCTGATCCACAAGGCACACCACATCAAGTTCAGAAAGGTTCCTGCTGGATCTAGTGGATATCCCTGATGGGGACTCTGGCCATTCAAGGTAGGGGCTATATATATGCACTAGAAAGGGGTCCACTGATGGGGAGTATTGGGTCCATGTTGCAGTGTCCAGTGGCACTACTGTCCCGAGTTTGGAAACGGGGAGTAATGGAGCCGCTATTGTAGTCATGGGTACCGTAGATAGGCTTGGTGCCATAATGGCACTCAGTACCAAAATGGGTGTGGAGGTGGCTATTGGAGGCTCAGCTAGGAATGGAGCCATAGTCATGGGTACCGGAGCCATGTTCAGTGCCGTGGCACTCAGTACTGAAGAGGGTGAAGCAAACTTGGGTACAGATGGTGCCATAAACATTATTGGTGCCAAAACAGGCACCGACGACATAAAGACAGTTGACGGAACCGAGGTCGGTGTCGTAGAGACTGGCTTCAGCTCCGATGACACTTTAGGCATTTTCAGTTTAGGTGGCTTGTCCAAATCACCAGAAGGTGAAGAAGGCACATAATGCGGTCTTTTCTTTTCTTTCTTAGGAGGGGGAGAGCCCTCCGACACAGAAAAAGCCTCTGAAGAGGGTATCTTAAGAAGGCCCTTCAGAATTAACTTGTTTTTGCATTCAGTCAGAGTACAGGCACTAAACCCCTAGCAAATAAAACACAGAGGTTGCACTGAGAGATGAGGCACCCCCAAACAATACACACAGTCCTCACGAGTGTCGCTGTTTTCCTACTACAGTTCAGGCATTGCTTAAAGCCTGATGTTCCTTTCTTTTCAGACATATTCGACACACACACACAGCAAACACCCAAGGAGGAGGCTAGAAGGGAGATTTTTATATATATATATATAGAGAGAGAGAGAGAGAGAGAGAGATATTGTTTTTTTTTTTTTTTTAGGTAAAGGAAAGGAGGAAGAAATACCAGCAATGGTATTTAAGAATTACCACAAGGGTAGGGAGAAAGGCTGTACCACCAATGGTACTAAGATTACTGAAGGGTAATTAGGAAAAGAAGTCAAAAGGAAAGAGTAAAGGCTAGTAACAGACAAAAATTAGGAAAAATTACAAGAAACTCCTATCAAACTCTATTAAGTATCAAAAAATGTTTGACTTAGCTGAGAGCTGGCTTGAACGTGGCTTTACTGCTATGCGGCAAACGAGATCTGGGGTAACAGGGAGAAGGGTACTATGGGTAAAAGCTTAGCTCAAGAGTTCTTTGGCTGGCGCGAGCTTGGTATAAGACTGACTCAGTTCCAAGGACGGAACTGACATTCCATCAGTGATGAATGAATGAAGATTAACAACATCAGATTATCATATTCCTGCTCAAACACTCTCCAATTTTCTGCAATACTGTTATCTAACACAAGTGGTGCGGGTCTGCAAAATCCTTCTGACATACCATAAATTATAGTAAAACACAATGCAATCTTGCCCTTTGTAATTATGTACGAACATGCACAAACACCACGTACTTGAAATGATATTCAAATGCACAACAAACTCTTTGAAAGACTGTACGCTGCGAAATATTCTTTGAAATGGAGTTACTTTGCGAAATAACTGTACTGTAATACTCTTCACACTTGCCAACACTTTGCACACTTTTGATATATCAAATAGCTTTAGTTAATATGAAAAAGTAGCACATTGCAAACAAAATATGGTCGTTTCCCCCCTTTTATACATTTTATGCGATTCAGATATTGTTTCAAACGTTTTCATAATTACTTTGAATATTTTTATCAGTATGTCACAGTTTTGGACATTTTGTTTAATTAGAAATTCGTTTTGAGCATTCTGAATGCTTTGTTTTGGTACTTGGAATTTGTTTCTGACCTGTTTGCGAATTGTTTGAGCAATTGGGTTGATCCACTACTGTATAGTCCTCTATTTCTAACTGGTTGCCTCATGGCTGTAACTCTGGATCCCATTCTGACACCACGTCACTTGTCTTGTACATACTAAGAAGATGAGGCTTTTAAGTAGTGTATTACATACAAACACATCAGGTTGGATGGCAGGAAAATTAAACTTGAACTGACTACCACATCCATGCATGCTCTCACTCTGGCTGTCCACTCAAAATGGCACTCTTGCTTACACATGCTCAGTACTTATATGCCCCGGCCCACTGACTGGAATGCTTGTTAAAGATATATCACACACTCTGATCTAAGATAGAGTGGGCTTTGACTCTGCCTTTTGGTGAGGTGAAATAAGAAAAGATAATAGCCTGAGACAAACATTTGGAAATAGTCTGTGTTGACACAGGTTGCCCTTTCTTCTTACCTTCAAAAGGAATGAATAACTGATCCACAGATATAAAAGATTTTGTTCTGTCAAGATAGTACCCGAGGGTGCTGTCTACGTTATTGGCACGAACTAGAAAACCTTTTCCATTTCCTAATATATGATTTTCTAGTAGCAAAAGTAATTGAATCAAAAGGTGCTTCAACAAAGTATTAGTTTATGGGTGTGCACACTTATGCAACCAGCTTATTGTACATTTTTTTATTTTTTTAAATTTTTCCCCTAACAGATTTGTTTCTCAACTGAACTGTACAGGTTATGTCACATTAAAGGTGGGAAAAGCTTTGAAATTATTTATTGTGGTCTCATTTTTTTATATCACAAAAACCTGGCATTTTAACAGGGGTGCGTAAACTTTTTATATCCACTGTATGTGCTTACATCAACTGTTGATGCCTAAACACCTTGTACTTTTAGCCCTCCTGAAACTTCTTCTTCTTTTGGCTTTTTCCCAGTTAGGGGTCACCACAGCGGATCACCTGTCTACTCATGATTGGCAGTGGACGGTGTTGAGTTGCCAGTCCGGTGCCCAACCTTCCACAGAAGGCGCACACATGCACACACTCACACCTAAGGCCAATTTAGAGTGTCCAATCCACCTACAGCATGTCTTTGGGATGTAGGAGGAAACCAGAGCACCCGGAGGAAACCCACATGACCACAGGGAGGACATGCAGACTCTGCACAGAAGGCACCCCAGCCCAGGATCGAACCGGAGAACATCTTGCTGTGAGGCGGCAACGCTAACCGCGTAGCCCTCCTGAAACTAATCCACAAAAAAAGGCCACAGTGTCTGTGGTAACTGCTTTGGAATAGAGAGGGATAATTGCTATCTACACCAAATGATGTCCCTTTTTTACAAATGACAGCATGGGAATTTGAAAGGACAAAGGATGTTGGTGATGGGACCAAAGACACTTTAGATACTATTTTATCTTTCTCATGTGGAGTCTTCTCTGGGGTATCATGAGAATCATAGATGCCATGAGACCCAAATTCCTGAGGTATTCCCATGCAGTGACCAAAGTCCAAGTGGAAAACCTTAGAAATAGATATAGATATAAATCAATTTTTTTCCTGTGGAAGAAAAACTCTCTGAAATGAGGTGTCTAGCCAGCATCACTGGAACACAATCCTGTGTGAAGAAGTCAAAAAAGACTTTTGAATGTTCTTTTGGAATCCCAGCTTGTGTAAGAGATCTCTCACACAAGTAAGAGATTCATCTAAATATGGAAAAATGTGGATACCCTGTAGCCTACTATGAACTATAACTTGAGCTAGTTACTTTGTGAACACTCTTGGTGCAGTGGATAGTCCATAGGGTAAGAAGGAGAAAGTTATGGTACCATCTTACACAACAATAGAAGTCCTACTTTTCATTGTTGTAGTATCCTTTACACCTTCCAGTCACCCTACATCATCATATGTCCTCTGTCCAAGGTGTGAGGTACATATGTGACATGAGTGCCTTATCGTCAGAAATGAAGTGTCCTCATAGAACCAGAAGAACCTAAAAGGAAAGCAACAACATGCATATCCAGGAAGGAGAGAAAAAATAAAAATAAAGTTAAGAAAGATCCAATTGCCAGAACAAAAAATGATATGGGGAAGAAGGGAGGGCCACAATATTACAACAATTAGAAGTAGGACACCTACTGCCACAGTAAGACCTTACACAATAATACTATGTTCTTCCTTATCAGTGTTGCAGTATTTCTTAATATCTAGGAGACTACAAAACCTACTGGAGAGGATGGGAAGAGGAAAAAACAGATCATCCCTCCAAACACCCATGAAGGATGGCCCTAGTAAAACTTGCCCTGGCTCTAGAAATGGCATTCAACTTGTAATGTTTAGTAAAGGCGAGGACAGAAGACTAAGTAGCAGCTTCCAAAATAGATGTAGTAACCAGACCCTTACAAAAGACCCACAAGAGGCAACTGACCTGGTAGATGAGCTCAAACAGAAGAAGAAATCTGCTTGCCATTAAAGGAATAGCAAAAAGAAATGGCCTTAGAAATCCAGGATGTGATAGTTCACGTAGGAAAAGATCTAACCCAATGTCCTGGGGTAAAAAGAAAAAAAAGTAGCTTAAATTTCCTGATATCTTTTGTCTTCTCCAGGTAATAACTGAGTTGTCTATGTAGAGCCAAGATGTAAAGAATCCTCTCACTAGCATTCTGTGGTGAGGGGAAAAGTGGGAAGATGAGTAGTTTGATTTAAGGACAAATTATTAATAACCTTGGGCATAAGGGAAGGACTGGTACAAAGAGAGACCCTGTCCATGTGAAAAAACAAAAAGGAAGAAACTGTTACAAGTGCCTGAAGCTCTGAGACTCTCTGAGCAGAAATAAGAGCCACCAACAGTACTGTCTTCCAAGTACAGTGCAGCAGAGAAGAGGAAAATGCAGGCTCAAAGAGAAACAGAGTTAATTTCTCAAGACCAAACTTAAGGTTCCAGGGAGGAGGAATAGGTTCATAGGTAGGTACTAGGCTATTGGCCCTAGGGCCTACGCAAACCTAGCCAACAAGGTTCCCTGGCTTACGCCACCCAAGAAAGTTATTTTCCTGTGCCACTGACGAGCAGAGACACAGAAGTGATCCCCGGGGTGTATTTCCTATTTCCCATCCACTCATCAAGCTTTTTCTTGAAGAGTGCTAATGAAGAACTTTGCTTGACATAGATGGGTAGCCTGTTCCAGAGTATGGGAAGTCTCTGGGATAGGAATTTATCCCTCCAGCATGTCCTGCTTATTGTGGTGACAAGGTTTAGGTCCCTAGAGCGTGTAGCTCAGAGGGATTGGGATTTCTTTAGGTGTAGCATGTCCAACAGCTCTGGGGTTGACATAGCTTTATATGTTAGGCAGAGATCACCTCTGAGTAGGCGATATGCTACGGAGCAAAGCTGGAGTTTTTTGAGGCGGTCAGTGAAGGGCATTTGTCTGAGTCCAGTAATCCTCTTTGTGAGGTACTTCTGTGGCCTTTCCAGCTGCTGCAGATGTCTTGTGAGGTACATTCCAAAAGGGGCATTGTACTCTATAATGGGTCTAATGAGTGATGAGTAGAGGGTAACGATGACCTCTTTTTTCCTGGATGAGAACCCTTTTATGATGAGGTGTGCCACATAGAAGGACTTCCTGACTACTGTGGCGATGTGACTATCAAAAGAGAGACTACTGTCCACCTGGATCCCAAGGTCTTTCATCACGCATTCGGTGTTAAGTAGATTGCAGCCTATGTGGTAGTTCATGGGTACAGAGTTTTTACCAAAGGGGATGACACTGCACTTTTTGGCATTGAGCTTGAGGCCATGGCTCTGACACCAGGTATCTGTCTCAGAGAGGCCCTTCTGTAGGATGTTCACATCATTTGGGGACTTGACTATGGATCCTAGTTTGCAGTCATCTGTGAACTTCATTAGCCAGAGACCTTCTGTGTTAGCCTGTACTTCAGAGAAGTAGATACCAAACAGGAGCGGTCCCAGGATGGAACCCTGTGGTACTCCACTTGTCACTGTTTTGAGGTCAGATTTGGAGTCTGCAACTTTTACAGTGTGGGTTCTGTCAGTGAGACAGTTGGCAACCCATCTTGTGACGTAGGGATTTATGCCTAGTTTATTGAGTTTAGCTATAATTCCAGAATGGGGGATGATGTCGAAAGCGTTGGCGAGGTCAAGATAGGCTGTGTGAACCACTTTACCCTCATCTACGGCTTTGGTGACTGCCTCAAGGAAGTCGATCAGGTTCAGGAGGCATGATCTGCCTTTCACAAACCCGAACTGGGTGGGATCCAGAGTTTGGAGGTTACCAATGTCTTTGTTTATGAGTTCCATGATGATACGTTCTATGGCTTTGCAGACCAGGCTCATCAGGCTAATAGGTCTATAGTTCCCGGGATCAGTGGTGGCTCCCCCTTTGTGGAGTGGGATAACTGTTGCTGTGCGCCATTCAGTGGGCACAAAGCCTGATGCGAGGCTATTATTGAACATGGTGCTTAAGTGGGGAGCCAGTTAATTCTGAAGTTCATGTAAAATGCAGCCTGGGATGTCCGGTCCCATGGATGCTGTGTTTTTAGCTTTAGAGAGTGCAGCTTTCACCTGCGTAGTTGTGATCACAGGGACTCTGCATTCTTCCTGTATAGATATGGGCCCTTTAGAGGGTGGGGGGGGGGGGTAAAGTTAGCACTGAACCTATCTGCCAGGATGTTGGCAATATCAGTTGGCTCTGTAATTTCCATGCCTTTGTGCTGTAACTCAGAGCAGATCTGGGTGTTGCCATTGAGATTCTTGACATATCTATAGGAAGCTTTGTGGTTGTCCTTGGAATTAGTGGCAATTTTATTTTCATAGCTAGCTTTGGAGGATCTTATAAGGGATCTCAGCTTCTTACTGAAGCTGACCAGGGAGCTCCTCCACTCATGGGGTTTTACTCTCTTTTGCAACAGTTTCTTCCTTCTGTTGTACAGTTTGTTTATGGCAGGGGTCCACCAGATTGGCTTCCTTTTTTTGGAGGATAGCGTCTTGGTTCTGTTTGGGATAGCATGATCCATGCACTCATGTAGGTGCTTATAGAGTGCATTTGTGTAGGATTCAGCAGTTGTAACTGTATTGTCCATCTGCATGGGTGTCATGAAGTTCACTACTTCTGTCTTAAGAAGCATGAAATTGGCTTTGGAGAAATTTCTTAATGTGGGTGGGGGTGGGATGTGGATATCAAGGGTGATTAGCTTATGATCGGATCGGACCAACGAGAAGTTGACTTCAGGTGTGGAACACCAGTCACTCATGTTGGTAATGACTAGGTCTAGGATATCGTTGCCCCTGGTGGGGGTGTGAATAAGTTGATCTAGGACATTGGAGTTTATGAATTCCAGAAAGCGTTGCACTAAGGAGTTAGTACATGTGTAGTTTTCCCAGTTAATGGTGGGGTAGTTGAAGTCACCCATTATTAGGGTGTTTGGTTGAATCCTAATATTTTCCAGTACATCAAGAAAAGAGGAGTGGGAATCCTGGGGCATGGTGGGTGATCTGTAGCAAGCTACAATTTGGATTGCAGTTTTGCCAAGAGTTAGTTGCACTTGGATAACCTTGGATGCATTATGCTGGGCAACTAGCCTGGAGGTGTGGATATCCTTGATAAATATGGACACACCCCCACCTTTGGTGTTTCGGTCCAGGTTAGATGGCCGAAAAGTGTGGTATGAGTTATAGCCTGGTAGTGCAGGGGTGCTCTCTGGAGCCTTGAACCAGGTCTCAGTCACTGCACAGATATCGATGTTCTCCATTTTAAGGAGTGCCTCGAGTGAGTGCATTTTGAAATTTAGAGTTCTAGCATTGAGTAGCATTACCCTCAGTTTTTGCTTGCCTGTTCCTGTTATGGTGGTGAATTTGTTACTTGAACCCTGCCTAAAAAAGGCACTATAGGGGCAGCAAGAGCCTTAGTCAGTATCCAGAATCCTAGGAGCGACAGGTGCAGGCCATCTGTGGCAAAGCATCGTGGTCTGTCGACCATGTCATCCCAAGCAAACAGATACTGGATCCCCTCTGAATGACACCAGAAGCTTAGCCAATTGTTGAAATCAATCATTTTGTCCTTGTACTGCGGTATCATTCTGGGCGATGGAAGAATGCTACTCAGGGCTAGGGTCATACCTGCCTGGGCTACAAGATCGCAGAGCTCTTCCATGTCTCTTTTCATGTAGTCCAGGGAGGTACATCTCAGGTCATTCACACCAACATAGACTTTCTTGGGGGGGGGGGGGCCTAATATGAAGGATGTCTTTCAAAAACTGTTTGACATCAAAACAAGAAGCAAAGGGTAGCTTCAAAGGCAGACAGGCAGAAAACGCTGACAAATGAGCTTTAATAGATGAATATATCAGACCAAAAGTGAGCAACTTACACAGATAAGAAAAAGGACCATAGGAATACCCACAAAAATAAGGGTCCAAGTCATGCTTAAGATGCTAAATAGAAAATCTCTTTCATTTAGCCAAATAGGACTTTCTAGTAGTGGATTTTTGGGCTTCTTGCAAAACTTGAAGCATGTCCTCAGAAAATTGGTGTCAAAAAGCTATCTCTATGACCTTAAGAGTCAACTGAAGAGTTGGCAATTGGGGATACTGTTTGAGAAGATCCATCCTCTGAGGTAAATTGTGATGACTGCCCCTGGCCAGATAATCTAGAAGAGAGAAACAGTGCTGTCTGGGCCAAAAGGAAGTCATCAGCAAGATTTTGGACCTGTCCCACATGATCTTGCACAGGATGTTAAGTAGCAGAGGAAGATGGAGGGAGAGAGGCATACAAAAAGCAATCCCTTCCAGGAAAAAGACACTGCATCCACTTTCCAAGTCAGAAGACTTGGCACTAGAACTTGAGGAGTTGTCTGTCCAGAAGGGAAGCAAAAAGATCTACTTGAATAATACCCCACTGATGCATAATGTCCAGGAACACTTGTTTGTGACATATCCATTCAAGAGGATCTGCCCTGGACTTTCTCAATGTATCTACCACAAGGTTGTGCTCTGAGGGAATGTAAACTGTCTTAAGGAACAGTGGAGGGCAGACACAAAATCCACCTGCAAAGGAGGTAACACTTTGTGCCTCTTTACTTTATGTACTTAATGACTGTGGTATTGTTGGTGAAAATCCTTAGAAGACCTGGAACTCAAAGTGAGTGAAAAGAATGAAGAACCACATGATGTTGATATGGTCTGTTAGCTGTTGAGGGGACCAGAGACCCTGGACTTTGAGGTTGTTAGATGAGGCTCCCCAACTGTGGTTGGAAACATCTGTGCAGCTCCTGAGTGGGGAGAGTAACCTGTAGAGATAGGCCTAGATTCAGGGAAATCTGATGAATCCACCAATAGAGCTTAAGCTTGAGACAAGGCAAGAGGGGGAAAGGAAAATCCAAAGGATAACAGTGCTGAAGCCAGACAATCTTGAGATACCATTGAAATTTCCACATATGGGGCTTGGTAAAGGGAATCATGGGAATAGTGTATGTCACACACCCCAGAGCTCAAAGACATTCCCTTGCAGGAAGGGCTGGAAGAGGGAAAAGAGACTGAAAACAGATGAAGAGAGAGAAGATCTTGAGGGGAGGAAGGGAGGCCATCATTGACTGGGTCAGAATCCTGCATCCCAGTAAGCCTTGGTCCTGAGAGGGGTTCAGCACAGATTTTTATTTTAGAATTAGTGTGAACCCCACACTGTCAAGATCCATAGTGAAGTGGAGATCCTGAAGCAAAAGCTGCTAAAAAGGGGCCTGAATTAACAGGTCATCCAAATAAAGTAATGTATGAATCCCCTGAAGTATGCAGAAGGCTACCACTGGGGCCAGACATTTGGTTCATAGGTTCATAGGTTTATACTAGGCTATCTGCCCTAAGGCATTTATAAGCCTAGCCCAAATTTTTGTGGCTTACGCCACCGCTTATATGAAAAAATACTGTGCCCATTAGTTTGTTGTGCCTCTGTCCAGCAGTGACACAGAGATGATTCCCGGGGTAAACCTACGATCTCCCATCCACAGGTCTAGATTTCTCTTGAACAGTCTCAGCGAGGTGCTCTGCCTCACATGGACCGGGATTTTATTCCACAACATAGGGAGTCTCTGAGTGATAAATCTATCCCTCCAGCACGTCCTATTTATATCCGTGCTAAGGTTTAAGTCGCTTGCTCTAGTGGTTTTGGTGGATTTGGATTTTTTGAGGTGGAGCATGTCCATTAATTCCGGGTTGGACATGGCCTTGTATGTCAGGCACATGTCACCTCTGAGCAGACGGTATGCGACTGAATAGAGCTGGAGTTTCTTCAATCTGGCAGCATATGACAGATTTTGGAGTCCCTTTATCCTTTTGCTGAGGAACTTTTGGGGTCTCTCCAATTGCTGCAGATGTCGGGTGAGATACATCCCGAATGGGGCATTGTACTCGATCATTGGTCTGATAAGTGAAGAGTACAGGGAAGCAATGACCTCACTAGATCTGGATGTGAATCCCTTCATGATCAGGTGGGCAATGTAAAGGTCTTTCTGACCACTTTAGCAATGTGAGTGTCAAAAGAAAGGCCACTGTCAACCTGGGTCCCCAGGTCCCTGATAACCTCTTATGTGCTTAGTGGATTGCCACCTATATGGTAGCTTGGGGTTACCTTGTTTTTCCCGAAGGGTATGACTATACATTTTTTGGCGTTTAACTTCAGGCCATGGCTCTGGCACCAGCTATCTGTTTCCGTGAGTCCCTTCTGAAGGATATCCGTGTCCGATGCACTTTCCACTATGGCGCCCAGTTTGCAGTCGTCTGCAAACTTTGTCAGCCAAAGTCCTCCCATGCTGGCCTGTACTTCTGAGAAGTAGATGCCAAACAATAGGGGGCCAAGGACCGAGCCCTGTGGGACACCACTTGTGACCGGCTTGGAGTCTGACAGCACCAGCAACTCTAACCCTGTGGGTTCTGTCCTTAAGCCAGTTTGCAACCCATCTTGTGACATATGGGTTTACATTTAAGCTGGTAAGTTTTTCTACAATACCCGAGTGGGGTATTGTGTCAAAGCCTTTGCAAGGTCAAGGTAGGCTGTATGGACTGCCTTTCCCTCATCAATGGCCTTGGTGACTGTTTCGAAGAAGTCGACCAAGTTCAAAAGGCATGATCTTCCCTTGACAAAGCCAAACTGGGTTGGGTCCAATGTCTGCAAGTCCCCTATATCTTTGTTTATGAGCTCCATTATGATCCTCTCCATAGCTTTGCAGACTAGACTTGTTAAGCTTATGGGGCGGTAATTACCAGGGTCCGTAGAGGCGCCGCCTTTGTGGAGTGGGACCGCAGTTGCAGTACGCCACTCCTTGGGCACGTATCCTGTGGACAGCTGCCTTATGTGTGGGGTTAATTCCTCATTTAGCTCTTGTAGCACACAGCCGGGGACACCATCCAGTCCCATTGATGCTGTGTTTTTAGCTTTAGAGACAGCAGCTTTCACCTGCGCATTTGAGATGTCCGGGAGGCTACACTCGGCTGGGATAGTTATCTCTCCTTTAGGGGAGAGGGGTGAAGTTTGCACTGAACCTGTCTGCCAGTATGTTGGCAATGTCTGTGGGTTCAGTGATTTTTGTATCATTTTGGACTAATTCTGAGCATATCTGGAAGTTTCCATCCAGGTTCCTAACATAGCTGAAAAAGGCCTTATGATTGTCCTTTGAATCCATGGCAATTTTTCTCTCAAAATTGGCCTTAGTTGATTTTATGAGTGCTCGTATTTTTTTACTAATAATGATCAGGGGTGACTTCCCTTTTATGGATTTTGTTCTATCATGTAATAGCTTTCTCCTCTTATTATAAAGTTTGTTAATGGCTGGGGTCCACCAGACTGGATGTTTGCCCTTTATGGAAAGAGTCTTGGTTTTATTTGGGATTGCCTGATCCATGCAGTCCTGGAGGTGTTCATAGAAGGCATTTGCAAGGGCTTCCGCAGCTTGGGTTGTGGTTTCCTCTGGCTCAGGGGCCTTGAAGGATACTACACCAGTTTTGATTAGTGTGAAGTTTGCTTTAGAGAAGTTCTTCACTATGGTCTTTTTTGTTTGGGGTGGGGGCGGGATGTGGATTTCCAGTGAGATTAGTTTATGATCAGATCTCACCAATGAGGGATATACTTCCGGTGTGGAGCATTTTGTCCCCATGTTTGTGACAATGAGATCTAGTATATTTTCTCCTCTCGTGGGAACAGTGACTAGCTGTTCCATGGCATTTGAATTTATGAACTCCAGGAACCGTTGGGCTAGAAAGTTAAGGCTTGAGTAATGTTCCCAGTCTATATTCGGGTAGTTGAAGTCACCCAATATGATGGTGTTTGGAGATACATTTATACCCTCCAGTGTCTTCAGGAAGGCTGTGGGGGTTCCTGAGTTTGAGAGGGTGGCCTGTAGCATGCTACAATTTGTAGAGCAGTTTTGCCTATGGTTAGTTGCACCTGGATGGTTTCCGAAGCTTTGTGCGTTGCCACCAACCTGGAGGTGTGGGTATCCTTTATGAATATGGATACACCCTCCTTTTGTGGTGTGGTCCGGGTTTTGGGGCCGAACGCATGATATGAGGTAAAACCTAATAGTGCCGGGGTGCTCTCAGGAGCCTTGAACCAGGTTTCAGTTACAGCACAGACATCGATGTTCTCCATACTGCGAAGGGCCTCGAGTGCGTGCATTTTGAGATTTAGACTTCTGGCATTGAGCAGCATTACCCTCAGTTTCTTCCCATTTTTGTTTTCTAGGGTGGTAGGTTTAGAATTTGAGCCTTGCCTAAAAAGGCACTATGGGGGTGGCAAGAGCCTTAGCCAATATCCGGAATCCCAGGGGTGACAGGTGCAAGCCGTCCCTTGCGAAGCAGCGTGGCTTGTCAAGCATGTCATCCCAGGCAGACAGACACTGGATCCCCTTTGAATGACACCAGACATTAAGCCAATTGTTAAAGCTGATCATCTTGTCTCTATATTGTGGCATCATTCTTGGTGAAGGAAGGATACTGCTCAGGGTTAGGGTCATACCTGCCTGGGCTACCTTGGGGCTGTAGAAAGACTAAAAGGCATGACAGAGAACTGATAATGTGAGAAAAAAAACAGAGAAATGTAAAAGCGATAGGTAAGCATCTTTCAGATCTAGGGATACCATAAAAGCTTGAGGGGGCAACAGAGAAAAATTCATCTGGACAGACTACATCCTGAAGAAAGGGATCTTTAGAAAGGTGTTGAGAAAAGAAAGATCCATGATGGGTCTCCAAGTCCCCTTTTACCTGAGCATCAGAAACATTCTGAAGTAGAAAACTTCTGTTCCCTGCTTAGAAAGGGAAATATATTGTATGGTTCCCTGTGCCAAAAGATCCTGAAGGATCAAAGGAAAATGAGGGAGCTGGCAAGGAGGAGGCTGGGGAAGGCCTGAGAAGGGAGAAAGGGGTTTCCAAACATAAATTAATCATTTTAGATAATGGAAAGTACCCAAGAGTCTGTGGTTATCTGTTGCCAAACCTGAAAAGACACAGTAAACCTGAACGATAGAGTAAGCTGGACAAGAGGTAGAGGAGGGTGTCAAATAGATTTGTCAGAGAAGGAAGTATTTTGACCCTTAGAACTCTGAGATGGCTTGTTATGAAAAACTCTCTTGGGGGTTCACTTTCCGTGAGAAGGCTGTTGAGACTGTCTGCAAACAAAAGCAGATTTAGAGGGATAATTTCTCTGAAACCAAGGGAGCTTGAGATAAAAATATTTTAGATCTTGCATAACTTTAAACTTATCTAATAGGGTCTTAAAAAGGTCAGCAGCTGCAGTGCAAAAAAAGATTCTGATTCCTTAAAGGAGAATCAAGCTATTTAGGCTTGAAGTCTTCAGGAAGAGCATGCAGATGCAACCAAGAATAACTCCTTATCACAGATCCTGATGTAGTTGCTCTAGAAGAAGTATCAGCAGCAGCATCAAAGCTGCATTTAACAGAATGAGGAGCCACCTGAGAAGAGGTACTCGAAAGGGAAACAGCAGAAGACTTTGCCTCAGAATCAGGCCCCCAAGCTTAGGCATAAGAGCCAGAACATACATAGTGATATGGGTATGGTAGTTACTGGCTCAGAAAGCTAAGGCAGCAGAAGAATGTACCTTTTTTCCCATACCTGTCCATGGCACAACTGTCCTCATCTGAAGGTAATAGATTAAAGGGGAACAGTAACTTAGATGGCTTATCAGTAGCCACATAAATAACAGCAGGGTCAGAGAAAGAAACTTCTGAGTTTCATGGACCATATAGAATATCTCAGCTTTTTATGGAAAGGAGGTTGGGAATAAGGGGCTTGAGAAGCTGAACAGAAAGTATCCAAAATGGCAACTAAAAGAGACTGCAGAAGGCCTAGGAGAATCTATTTGTAATAATTTGTAATACCTTTTCTGAACATCAAGACACTTGGGAACAATCTCACTTAAAACATCCCCATCACATGAACAACAGTATTCCTGAAACATAATTCTTCCATAGGGGAATCAGGACAGACTGAATCTTGTTCTTCAGACTTCAAGACAAGAGGAGAGTGGATCTGACAGGAGTATGCCAAAGACTCCTCTCCAGAGTCTAAATCCACCTTCCTTGGAGAATCTAATTCCCTATGATACTTCAAAGGGGTAGAGGACCAGGGAACAGAAGAAGAAACAGATAATCCTTGAAGGGGCTTTACAGCCATAATGACATTGAACAGCCCCTGAGTAAAGTCCTGCTATATGCCTGGTCTTTTATTTTTTTTCTTTAATGGAACATTAGGTTTAATAAATCTAGGATGGTATCAGTTACCTCCTTCCGAACAAGTACTTAGGGAATCCCCCTAGGCCCCCTCTGAGATACTCAACCATGTTTCTCCTCCACATCTGCAGCAGATGCAGGCACAGCCTTGGTGGAAGTGTGGGTAGGCAGATCTGTGATGGTCTCTAGCTGGGTCATGACAGAAGGAAATGACATAGGCACTGGGTTGTCCTCATGTTCTTCATCCAACTGACAGAGATGCCTGAAGGCTGGACAGCAACAGATTTAGTACACACTTTATTGGCTTTTTTGCTTCAACAGAGCCTGAATGTTGGGGTGGGCAGATGTGGAAGTCAAGATACCCTGAATCTGAGTTTTAATTGCAGGTTCTTGAGGTAAATGGAAAGATAGAGACAACTGCAAATATTCTTAAGGGCAAATGCCTAACAGATCCCACACTGGGTATAGTCATGTGTAGCATCCAAACAAAAAATTCCCTCCTCATGTTTATCTTTTTGGTGAATCTGTCACCTTCAGTGACATTTCTCCTTCCTGGATGACTTGCAATAGGAGAACAAAATGAAGAAAAAACCCAGTAGGGCACTTAGCTTTAACTTGCTTGGTAGCTGAACCAACTTGAACATTTTGCAGAATTCACTAAAAGCATCTTTTGGACTGGTGGTGAAGATGTTCAAAGGACTGGGCAAATGTACATCACATATGTACCTTATGCCTTAGACATAGGACATGTATCTGACATACAGTACCTGGAAGATGTAAAAGCTTTGCTATGCTGGCCAGAAGTTCAGCTGCCATTGGCAAGATATCACAGATGATAAGAATACTGCAACAGTGATATGGAAAGGCATCTGATAATGTGATCCAGACACACATAACCTTAAGAAACACTTGAAATCTGGGGAAATAGGAGTGCACTAAGCATCTTTTAACACTAATGTTCCAAGGAAACTTGAATGAGGAAGAAGAGGTAACAGGTTGTAAACTGAATCATTTTGAATTTGGGCACTATCACAAACAGCTTTAGAAAAGGAAGATTCATAACTGGTCTCCGAGCATTTTTTTTCTTTGTTAATAAAAATATTCTTGAATAAAACCTCTTTCCCACCTTGGAAGAGGGAACTAGTTCTGTCACTCCCAGACAGTGTGTGATCGACAGGTGGAAACAAGAATCATGAGGAACTCCATGAAAAGGATGGCTTGAGTGCATGGAAGTTGCCCTGAAGCTTTGGAAGCGGGACAGTTGTTATATCCTTGGCAAGATATAAACCATATACCTAAGGCTACTGCAACAGTGATCAATATGATGAATATAATCCCTGTTTTGTGTAAATTAAGATTTTTGAATGTTGTACTGGAAACCCAGTTTCAGAAGATATCTTACTCAAGTGAGAGATTCCTGACAATTTGAAAGACTCTGCAAAGATAAGCAAGCAAACTAAATAAGGAACAATGTGACTACCTTGCTGTCTGCAACAGGCCATTTAAAAGAGCTTAAAAATAGGCCATCTATCACTGGAGCTAGACACTTCGTTAACACCCCTGAAGCAGTAGATAACCAAAGAGGTAATGCAGACACAGAAAATCTTAAAAAGAGGTTTGAAATCTACAGCTATTGGAATATAGCTAGCATTGCCCAAAAAAGATCAAGGACTTGTTTCCTTGAGGCTTCTTAGCTTGATAACAGAAACATTGTTGAATAAAACCCTTTCCTAACAGAAGAGTGAGGAGCAAATTCCATCATCCTTTGAGTCTACAGATATTGAATGACAGACAGAGATGAAGTCTGATCTGTTGGATAAGGAAGAATCCCTTGAATAGGAGGTAGGGAGTTCCACTGCCATATATAACCATATTGTATGTCTCTGAGATTATATGTTGCCAGAACAAAAATAAATAAGATGGGGAAGAATTAAAGATTTACAAGGGTGAGAAGAGGAAGGTGTTAACATTTGTAGATAGTCATTCCAACTTGCTGTACTGTCCCTGTTTCTGGGAGCTCCCCCCCTTAATTTTTGAGCCTCCCTTTCATGGTCTGTCACTTTCATGTTAAGACACGAATAAATGAGTCTTTGTGGGATCTGTTCAAGCAACTTTATTTTATATAAACACATCACTATAGAGGCTTGCTGACTAAAACTTAAGTAACTTATATACAAACTACAACTGCAATCATGCATGCGTACTGTCTAGCTGCTTCTACAAAATAGCACTAGGGATTGCATGTGTCTGTAATTTATATGCGCATGCACAGCCTTGCATGCGTCTTAAAGATATAGCACATACACATTACACTCTGATCTACATCCTCCCTCTTTGAGAAATAGATCATGCAATTGTCATGAAATTATTTGGCATGCAGAAATCACAGGTAATCTATAGACATGCATTATGCAATACTAAGTACACACACATATATATATATATATATATATATATATATATATATATATATATATATATATATATGGGTCTACTTTTCTTTATCGAAATTACATAATCTTGAAAAAGAAAAGTAGGACCCCACTTCCACAAAAGTGCACTTCAAAACAAAAGTCCACTTTCGTAAAAGCTGATTCACCAAATTAGTAAAATAAAAAAAAAAAAAAACAAAGAAAACACGGTTTTGCAGGGGGGCAAGCCCCCCCTGCACCCCCCACACCCCAGCTACTTAAATATACTAACTCCAGTATCGCACTACAGCGAGGAAAAGGATATATTTCCTTCTCCCCATTGTACTGTGCATCGGTGAATCGGCTTTCACGAAAGTGAACTTTTGATGTAGTGCACTTTCGCTTAAGTGGGCTTGACCTTCTGTTTGTCAATAAACTGTGTTTTTTCCTCAAATCTTTTTTTTATTTTTTCAAATACATTTGAATGAATTCCATAGTATTTATACATAACATCTTAAATAACTATGTACACTATTTACATTAGCCTGACACTATAACAGATTTTAATGTATACAGTTACTTTATAAATATGTCCAATCCATTGTCAGAGTGTCTGATCAATTATTGTATAGTGTCAATCAACGATAAGACTTTACCCCAAGGGTTGTTGATAAATGGCTTTGGATACATTCTTAGTTCTTTAATTTTAATTTCCAATAATGCTGTGGTCTTCAGTAGGCTGTAGAAGTCTTCCAAAGTTGTTATTTTGTTTGTATTCCATCTTCTTGTTATACAATTCCTTGAAATTGCAAGTATAGTCCATACTAAATATGTGTTTGACCTATTCAAATGAGGAACTTGGTTCAGATTTAATAATACAAGAGCTTTAGTTAAATAAAATGATTCATTAAATAAAGCTTGTAGAAAGTTATTAATACCATTCCAAAATAGCTTAATTTTAACACAATCAAAGAAAATGTGGTTCCAATCTGCATTGTGTACTTGCTCACATCTCCAACATATTCCGTTTATGGAAGAACTAATTTTACTGATCCTATCTGGGGGTTAAGAATGCTCTGTGCAAGCATTTCCAATTAAAAACTTTCCAGTATTGTGTAAAGGATGTATATTTTATCGATAAGATGTTTGTCTTAATATCTTCAGTTAACTGTATTGAGTGTCCTTTTGTTATATATTTCCAGTATGAGCATCTGGTTGGGTTTGTTTGTTCTTTTTTTCCCCACTCTCCCTCACTCTTGGTATCCTGTTTTTATACTTGTTGGCTTTGCAGTTGCATGCCCCTATTGTAAATTTGATCTGGGACACTCCTCCCAGTCTAGTGTCATTACCTCATTCTGCCTATTCCAGGGAGAACATTTGAGAAGGCCAACCCAGTTAGCATCTGCTCCTCCTTTCCCCTTTCCACAAAAAAAAAAATATATATATATATATTTTTTTTTTTTAAGCTTGTTTCTTGCCTTTCCTATACGTTGTCTAGTCCAGCTACAGATTTGCTGTATCCAGGACTGTTTGTAAGCTTCTGAGCCCCCAATCCTTTCTGTTGGAGGGAAGCCTTCTAGCTTCATTTTGTTTCTTAGAACTAGCCAGTTTTCTAGTTTCAGTACTCAAATCTGTTCCTTTGAGCTCAGCACTTGTTCAGAACTCATTGTAAGCACTAAATAAGGTACAAATTACTACAGCACTCAACTTTCCTCACTTGTCTAGAGGAAAACAGTTTTTAGTACTTAATAAATAAGCACCTATCCAGGCATGTCTAAGGGTCAGCTCCCGGTGTTTTCTCCTGTCTACCTGATGAATATGGGCATCTTGGGGCAATGCAGCAATTGCCTCATGTACACAGACAACCCTCTCCTCCTACCACCCAACACTACAACCTGTGAGAGATGCACTTATATAACCAAACTGGAAGCAAAGCTCTCTTCACCCAAGACTGGACTAGATAGTCAAGAGGAGAAGGTAAACACTTGCACCACACCACACTCATCACATAGTCCCTCAAAACCTACACCACCAACACACACACATAGAAACACAAAGCACACACCTAGATTCGTGGAGGCTCTCAAAAAAATCTACCCAAGCAACAGAGACCTCCAAAGCAGAAACGCAAGCAGCCTCCACCCTCCAATACAACCCAAATGACACATAGCCCACAAACTCAGTGTGCCACTCAAACACAGCCCATAAGGCATAACAACATACCCAACACTCTAGTCATAGGAGACTCTATAGTCAGGCACACTGATGTTCCACTCACCAGGCTAAACAAGGAAAAAGTTACTGTCAGCTGCCAGGATCCACCACATAATGCATGCACTCAGGTCACTCCACAGAAAGTACAAATATGACTCTGTCATTGTCCATGTTGGTGTGAATGAGCTGAGACGTACCTCCCTGGACTACATGAAGAGAGACATGGAGGAGCTTTCTGATCTTGTAGGCCAGGCAGGTATGATATTAGCCCTGAGTAGCATCCTGACATCACCCAGAATGATACCACAGTACAAGGACAAAATGATTGACTTCAAAAATTGGCCAAGCTTCTGGTGTCATTCTAAGGGGATCCAGTATCTGTCTGCCTGGGATGACATGATCGACAAACCATGATACTTTGCCAGAAATGGCCTGCACCTGTCGCCCTTGGGATTCCGGATACTGGCTAAGGCTCTTGCCACCCCTATAGTGCCTTTTTTAGGCAAAATTCAAATGACAAATTCACCACCATAACAGGTACAAGCAAGCAAAATCTGAGGGTAATGCTACTTAATGCTAGAAGTCTAAACCTCAAAATGCACTCACTCGAGGCACTCCTTAAAATGGAGAACATTGACATCTGTGCCGTGACAGAGACCTGGTTCAAGGCTCCAGAGAGCCCCCTTGCATTATCAGGCTATAATTCATACCACACCTTTCGGCCACCTAACCTGGACCGAAGCACTAAAGGTGGAGGTGTGTCCATATTCATTAAGGATATTCACACCTCCAGGCTAGTTGCTCACCATAATGCATCTGAGATTATCCAAGTGCAACTAACTCTGGGCAAGACTGCAATGCAAATTGTAGCTTGCTACAGATTTCCCACCATGCCCCGGGATTCCCACTCCTCATTTCTTGATACACTGGAAAATATTAGGGTACAACCTAACACCCTAATAATGGGCGATTTCAACTACCCCACCATTAACTGGGAAAACTACTCATGTACCAACTCTTGTGCGCAACATTTTCTGGAATTCATACATTCCAATGCCTTGGATCAACTTATCCACAACCCCACCAGGAGCAACAATATCCTAGACCTGGTCATTACCAACATGGGCAACCAGTGTTCCACACCAGAGGTCAATTCCTCGTTGGTCAGATCCAACCACAAGCAAATCACCCTAGACATCCACATCCCATCCCCCATTAGGGAAACCACCGTAAAAATTTCTCCAAAGCCAACTTCACACTTCTTAAGACAGAAATGGCAAACTTCACGACACCCATGCTGATAGACAGCAGAGATATGACTGCTGAATCCTATACAATTGCACTTTATAAGCACTTACACGAGTGCATGGATCGTGCAATCCCTAACAAAACCAAGATGCTATCCTCCAAAAAAAGGAAGTTAATCTGGTGGTCCCCTGCTATAAACAAACTCTACAAAAGAAGAAAGAAACTGTTGCAAAAAAGAGTAAAATCCCATGATTGGAGGAACTCCGTGGTCAGCCTCATTAAGAAGCTGAGATCCCTCATAAAATCCTCCAAAGCTAGTTATGAAAACAAAATCGCCACTGATTCTAAAGACAACCACAAAATATTTTATAGCTATGTCAAGAATCCCAATGGCAACACTCAGATCTGCTCTGAGTTGCAGCACAATGGCACTAAATATACAGAACCAACTGATATTGCCAACATCCTGGCAGATAGATTCAGTGCTAACTTTACCCCTCTCTCATCCCCTAAAGGGCCCATCTCTATACCAGAATAATGCAAAGTACCTATAATCATGGCTTCACAGGTAAAAAAACACACTCTCCAAAGCCAAGAACACAGCATCCATGGGACCTGACAACATCCCAGGCTGCGTTCTACATGAACTACAGAATGAACTGGCACCCCACCTAAGTACCATGTTCAGTCATAGCCTCAACTCAGGCTTTGTGCCCTCTGAATGGTGCACAGCAATGGTTATCCCACTCCACAAAGGGGGAGCCACCATGGACCCCGGGAACTACCACCCCATTAGCCTGACGAGCCTGGTCTGCAAGGCTATGGAGCATATCATCATGGAACATATAAACAATGACATTAGTAATCTCCAAACTCTGAACCCTACCCAGTTCGGGTTTGTAAAAGGCAGATCATGCCTCCTAAACCTGATAGACTTCTTTGAAGCAGTCACCAAAGCTGTAGATGAGGGTAAGGTGGTTCAAACAGCCTATCTAGATCTTGCCAAGGCTTTCAACACCATCCCCCCACTCTGGAATTATAGACAAACTCACTAAACTAGGTATAAATCCCTATGTCACAAGATGGGTTGCCAACTGGCTCACTGACAGGACCCACACTGTGAAAGTAGCAGACTCTAAATCCAACTTCAGACCAGTGACAAGCGGAGTACCACAGGGTTCAGTCCTAGGTCCTCTCCTGTTTGGTATCTACTTCTTTGAAGTACAGGCTAACACAGAAGGTCTTTGGCTAACAAGGTTCACAGATGACTGCAAACTAGGAGCCATAATCAAAACTCCTAATGATGTGGACATCCTACAAAAGGGCCTTACTGAGACAGATGCCTGGTGTCAAAGCCATGGTCTCAAGCTCAATGCCAAAAAGTGCATTGTCATCCCTTTTGGTAAAAACCCTGTACCCATGAACTACCACATAGGTGCTAGACTATGTAACACTGAAAGTGTGATAAAAAACCTTGGGACACATGTGGACAGTAGTCTCTCCTTTGATAATCACATCGCCACAGTAGTCAGAAAATCCTTCTATGTGGCACACCTCATCACAAAAGGTTTCCCATCAAGAAAAAAAAAGAGGTCATTGTTCCCCTCTACTCATCACTCATTAGACCCATTATAGAGTACAATGCCCCTTTTGGTATATACCTCACAAGACATCTACAACAACTGGAAAGGCCACAGAAATACCTCACAAAGAGGATTACTGGCCTCAAACAGATGCCCTAAGCAGACCGTCTAAAAAAACTCCAGCTTTACTCTGTCACATATCGCCTACTCAGAGAAGATATCTGCCTAACATACAGAGCTATGTCAAACCCAGAGCTGTTGGACATGCTCCATGTAAAGAAATCCCAATCCCTCTGAGCTACACACTCTAGAGACCTTAACTTTGTCACCACAATAAACAGAACATGCTGGAGGGATAAATTCCTGTCCCAGAGACTTTCCATACTCTAGAACAAACTACCTATCTATATCAAACAAAGCTCCTCATTAGCACTCTTCAAGAAAAATCTTGATGATTGGATGGGAGATAGGAAATTCACCCTGGGGATCACTTCTGTAGCTCTGCTTGACAGGGGCACAGGAAAATAATTTTCTTGGGTGGCAAAAGCCAGGGTACCATTTGGCTGGCTTATAAAAGTCCTACAGCCAATAGCCTAGTACCTACCTATGAGGTGTTGGGTGTTTTTATAGTTTATCAATATTTTGTAAAAATTTGAAATACTGTTTCCCATGTCAAAGTCATTATAAATGATTTTATATACGTATTTCGTAAATTTAGGTATTTCTTTAAATGAAGAATGGTTAATTAATCTACTTAAATCTTGTGAATATGGCAGAATACTCTGTAAAGTTAGCCAGTCCTGTTGTGGAATGTTGTATACTGTTTTTATTACTTGCATATCTAAAACTTTTAGTTCTTTGATACAGTGGAGTCAACAAACAAATTATGTTCCCAAGAATTAATAATTCCTCTGTATATTTTATGTGGAAAGTTCTTTGTGACTATAAATGGTGTTAAAAGATCAAACCAGATTTTTAAATCTATATTTGCAATAATAATTTTCATAAATGATTCAATGTAATAATTAATCATACAAGTTTTAATGGGTTTAGTTATGTTATATTGCTTACTAATACATTTGTGCAATGGCAAATTGTTTTTATCTGTTATTTGAATTTTTTTTGTAAATCAAATTCATTTATTGATATTACAGTTAGTAATTCTTGCCAATTTGCAGAGTAATTTGGACTTATCCAATCTGAGATTGTTTTAGATATTGATGCTTTTATATATGTTTCTATATCACAAAAGTTTAATCCTCCCTGTTTCCATGGTCTGATATGATGTAGTAAAGCTAATCTGTTTCTTTTTGGAAACCATAAAAATTGTATTAGGCATGAACGTATTTCTTTAAGTATATTCCTTTCTGGTAACAGTTGTATTGCCAAAGCTATATATAGGATCTTGGGCAGTAAAAACATTTTTATTAACTGTAGTCTATCTTCAAATGTTGTATAAAAGTAAAATAATAACCAGTAGGCAATCCAGCTCCATTGTTAACAGCAAACAGCCAAACAAGCAAAGGCAACGGTGAAGTGAAGCACGGCTTAAAACACCATCCAAAACCATATATCTTTCAAACTTTAAAAATTTTATTTCCAGATAGGTAAGCACTTTCACCACATGGAGTGGCTTCTTCAGACTGTTAATACAAACTAGAAACAAGGGAATGTAGTGATGACGTCAGCTTTAGAATGCTGAGACAGAAGCTAGCTAACTGTGTTTGGATTTTTAAATGAAGGGAGCATTAAATGTGATTATTTAATTACACTGTTTTCCTTGTTTCTAGTTGCTTTGCTTGTTTATCTTCAAATGTTAATATTATTTTGTTTCATTTTTCCACAGAGATTTTAATTGTATTGATGTTATTGGAGTTTTTGAGACTAATTCATTATTATCCTTGCATAACTCAATTCCTAGATATTTTAAGGTAGATTCTTGTTATCCTATGATGTGATTCCCCCTTAGTCTGCAATTCTTTTTTTTTTTTATTTAAAATAAAAATTTTGATTTTGATTTATTGAAATGGAGTCCTGAAGTCATGTGAAATTTGTCAATTAACATATCTAATTCTTCTAATGTCTCTTTTGTATTAGATAATGTTAATAATATGTCATCAGCAAATAGCATTACTTTAGAATTGTATTGTTCATAAACATCTATTACTTTGATTTTTATATGGTTATGAATTGAATCTGCCAATATTTCAATAGCCAGAGCACATAGAATCTGTGACATGGGACATCCTTGTTTAGTGCCTTTTGTTATATGTATAGATTCAGAGGTAAAAGGACCTAACTTGACATACACTTACTTATTTATATATATATATATATTCTTTAGGAGATGAACAAAGGATGCAGGAAATTCAAATAGCATTAAGATTTTGAATAAATAGTCCCAATTTAGGGAAGCAAAGGCTTTCTCTATATCTAAGCCAATTATAAGTGTTTATTTTCTTTATAAGAGAAATTATCCTTTTAATATTGTCATGTGTGTGTCTATGATATATAAATCCAGTTTGATCATTATTTATTGTTTTGGATAGTGGTATTTTCATTGTTAGTTAATATTGTCATAAATATCTTATAGTCATTATTTAATAATGATATATGTCTATATGAGGTACAGAGGTTAGGGGATTTGTTTTCCTTTAGGACTGATGTGATTAAGGAATATCTCCAACAGGGTGGTATTAAAGCTTGTGACTGAATTTCTAATAGATTTTTATTTGAAGAGGGATGGTATCTTTGAAGGAAAAACTTTATATATTTCCATAATTATTCCATCTATACCTGGAGCTTGATTTTTTTTTTACCCTCTTTTATTGTATCTGTAATTTCTTTTTAAGATATGGGTGCTTGCAGATCTAGTTTTAATTTTTCTGGATTTTTTTTTTTATATTAGAACATTTTTCATCTAGATTTAATTGATCAATATGTATATTTTCTTTTTGGAAATGTTCCATATAGTGATTTCTATAGGCATCAAGAAATGTCACCTATATCCGGGACGTTTTTTCCTTTCTTTTCATGGAAGTTACTTTTAATGTTATTAGCTTTTGATTGTATTTTGATTCTTGTGGATAAATTATGTAGATATTTGGGAGAAGTAGCCAAGGTATTACTTTTTAGTTTTTCTAAAGCTAAACTAGTTTTGTGTGTTAGAATTTCATTGTATTTATTGCTTAATAATTCTACTTTCTTTTTCATCTCCAAATGATTTTGATTTTGTTCAGGTTTTACTGACAAAAGTTTGGATTGTAGATCTAATAATTCAGAATCCCATTCTCTGATTTTTTTATACCAAGTTAGAGTTTTACCACATAAGTAAGCTTTTAATGAGTCCCATATCATTATTGTATCTCTGTGGTGTAATTAATATCTAAGAAGAACTGTAATTCAGATAATAACCAAGGTTTGAACTCTTTAATTTTAGTTATATATGCTGGAATTCTGAAGTCAAAGATTAATGGTTTGTACCCATTTTGAAGTTTTAGTATCAATGAATTGTGGTCTGAAAAGGGGCAAGGAGTGATTGAGAAATTAATGATTTTAGAGTGGAAGTCATGGGCAGCGAATATTTTATCTATTCTAGTTTGGCTACTAAATCTGTGATCTTGATGGGAAAACAAAGATTTATCTTCTTTAAATTTGAAAGCATCTACAAGAGGAAATGATTCTACCCACTTGTTTAAATCTTTTGATATAGCAGATGTACGCAGTGGTCTTTTATTTGTACTTTCAGAAATATCAAATATACAGTTAAAATCTCCTCCTAATATTAAGTTGCATTTATAATTATTGGAAATTAAATGCAAGTGTTTTTTTTAACAGTTCCTGTTCCAATGTCTGGGAACCAGTATAGATTGGCTAGGGCTCATATTCTGTTATTAGATTTAACTATTACTAATGTCATAAGGCCTTCTTTATCTTCATACTTATAAATGATTTCTGGGTTAATTACATTTGTCTTCCATAAAATTGTTACCCCTTTTGTCTTTGTCTTATAAGTGGATTGCGCCAATATCACATATTCCTTAGGATTCCATTTGTAATTATCATTTGTTTTGAAATGAGTTTCTTGAAGGAAGACAATTTGTGCTCTGTTCAATTTTAAATATTTCAGTAGAGCTGATCTCTTGCTAGGATTTTTTAAGTCATTGGTATTTAAATATAATGAAGTTAAATCCATCTTAGGTTATTTAGACTATATAATTTTTGTTTTATTGTGACTATTAAACATTTTCCTCTGACAACTATAAAATATGTGTTTGAGCTTTTAAAAGAAATTATCTGTTTTATACTTTGAGTGTTTACCAATAAAGTAATGTTTTGGTCAGGCATACTAAAAATGATTTTGTGAAATAAATTTAAATTAATAAATGTTAACAAAACTAAGATCCGCACTAGCCATGGAATGAAAACCATTCCTAATCTGATGGATAAGCCTAAATTCATCAGATTATCACTCATACCTTGACAATCCAAAACATCTGAACTTCATAAATTGAATCATATGGAGAATATTTGTAATAGGAATAAGCAAAATTTATATTATTTTGAACATATATAGTACTATTGTAGATTAGAAAGAGTTCTAATACAATATAAAAGTCTACTTATTGTATAAGCAATTAATATTTACATGAAAGATAGATAAGCAGTTCAATCATAGTAAAGTATGATGTATCATATATAAAACCTCAGTAAAAGATTATAGCACACAGTTATTTAACATGGTCACCCTTATTGATAAAGTCTTTCAAAACATATTACTTAATATAAATAGATGGTAATATTTATAGCTAATGTTTATAATACAATGTATTTTACTGGATATATCAGAAGTTATATTTCATTCTTTGCCAGCATTTAAGTAATCACTTTATTTGTTGCTAACTTACTTAAAGCATCAAGTTTGTTTCATGTGAACATTGATGAAAGTTAGTGCATTTTAATTATCAGTGCACCCCCCCCCCATTTTCGACACATAAGGATTTTCATATTTGTCGTTTCTTATTATAAAATTAGTGAAATTATAGGTTAAAAACAACAAATTCACTTATTGTGATTAATGATTACAAGTTCCCTTTCCATATTCATAAAATGCAATCTTATGGCATATACTGAAAGTTTTTAGATTTAAATGGCAACATTCTATTTTGTATAATCAGCAAAGGTTAAACTGAGTGATTATTGTCAATTTAATACTATTTGTTCAGAATACGATTGTTTCATTCTGTGACATTTCAAGTTCAGGCTTCTATTGTTTCTCTTGAACAACTTTGTCAGTTTGATGTCATGTATAAACATCAGTTACCTTGGTAACAGCTTAAGTATTGTGTGGTCAAGATGGGTTACAAAAACTACAATTCAAGTTAAAGGAATTACATGACTTGTTATGCATATTTACTTATATAAGAAAATCATCATGCTTCCCCTTGATGTTCAATGTAGTGCATGTCATTTATGACAAGTTAAGACAGTAGTATTATACACAAGCCCATGTTATTAAATCCTGTCTTTAATATCTAAATTCAGAAGACTGCTTCATCTTATATGACGATTATATATTTTATGTCTAGATTTACTAAAATCATACATTACATAACTGTTTTTTTTTTGGCTGTTGCTTAGTTATTTGAGAGACCACAAGCTGTAATGCTTATTCTTATTATTAGCTCCTTCCAGCCATGTGTATACAGTCCATATACTTTAAATTATGAGACTCTTCTAGTTTATTTGTTATAAGTATATTTCCATCCTTACATACACATATATCAGTACTTCAAGCACGGGCAACAATACCCCTCCAGTTTTTCCAGAATACCATTCACTAGTTCATGTGGTGTGTTCCCAGGCTGTTTTTAAAATATCCAAACCAATATTTGTCCTGTTCCATTTTACCAGCCTATTCCATGCAGTGGCCACTCTGCCAGTGAACCATTCAACACACCTTCCATTCCCACAGATATTTCCATGAAAGAAATCGGATGACTCTCTAGCACTTCCTGGCAACCTCAGACATCCCTAGAATCAGCTATCCCCATATGCCCAGCACATCCGAGCAAGACCACTGCAAAGGGTTCTGCACAAGACCAAGTGCTCTTAGTCTTTCACAATAACTCAGACTTCCACTCTTATGTAAGTCCTTAATGTGTTTGGACCAAAATACATTTTAAATTTAAAATTGCGCTTATTTTATTTATTTTTTTTATTAAGAATCAACTTAATGAGCTAAATGAAGTGTTAGGAGACCATCAATATGTGTACATGTGGTTTAAAACAGCCCTTTTATTTATATTTATATATATATATATATATATATATATATATATATATATATATATTTATTTTTAAACCAAAAACATTGCCAAGAATCATCTCGGAGGCTCCTCAGAGCCATTAAGCATTATCGTCACTCTGTCTCTGTTACCATAGCAACCTGGGAGCTTCTGTTTTTGTTAGTGTGTCTGTGTACTGCATACCAGAGGCTTGCAATGCACCTGAAGCAAAGCTTCACTTCACTGCAATTTCAAGCCTAAATTCCTTCCCTTTCAGTGAGGTAGCAGCTATGAAAAGAACGGAGAGCAAACAGATCAAAAAAAAAAAGACCTCCCAACAAGCCGCCACATCAAGAGATAACATATTCTTTCAGCCGTCCCACCTCTCACTCAGCAGATGTAAAAACAAACTATTTTCTGACAAAATATCCCAAATCACAGTTTTATCCACCCCCCTCCCCAGGCTAAAACACCAAATGTCTCTTCCTAATACACAAGCATCAGTAAACCTCAATCACAAGCCGCAACCCACAGCTTCCTGGAGATGAAAATGGCAACATACAACAGCTGCTTCCTCACACACACACACCATGTCAGGCTTAATCAAACAGCACTCAAAGCTATGATACCTGCCATAATTGACATTAACTATGTTTAGACAGAATAATAATGACATTTGTAGTAGCTGACAGACATGGCTACATCCACGCACACCATATCAGGATTGATCAAACAGCACTCGAAGCTGTACCTGCCATAAATGATATTAACTATGTTTGGACAGAATAATAATGACATTTGTACTAACTACCAGACACAGCTGCATCCACGCACACCATATCAGGATTGATCAAACAGCCATAGGTCTCAACCTGCTAAGAGGCCAATGTGGAACACAGATCATTGCAATGTGTGACAAATGGTCAAAATGTGGAACACCCTATTTTCGCACTGTGCGAAAAACGTACCATGACCATGGCTATGGCCTTTCAACCAAAATATATAGGAATGTGAATGCCACATTTAAAATACTGTCCTCTTTCTACTATTTTGTGCTGACAGCCCTCTGTACTTTCCAGAATTCCATGCAAATAAAAGTAATGTACACTCTGTATATGTGGTACATAAACAAACAAGGGGGAACCAGGTCTTACCCCCTTTGTCGGGAGGCCCTAAGAGAATGGCAGTGGGTGACCTCCTCCCAACACTTTTTGATAGCAATGCACATCTCTGGGGAATCCAACGTGATAGCAGGCAGACTCTGGACAAAAGCACTTAAGCGGAGCAACGGCTGTAAAATTCGCAACAGTGAAGCAGTGGGCTTAATCAAACACAAATGTGGAGTGTTACGCACAATCCGGAACACTTGGCTGCCCAGCATATGAATGTTTTTATGTAATTGTAGCAGGAAAGGAGTCTGCCATACATATCAATATGTAAATATGAAATGTCTGGCAACTTTGGGAGTGGTGGACAGGTGGGGCGGTGGAGACAGCGTGGAAGCTGATGTGCTATTCCAAAAATCTTACCCACACCATCGATAGTTCATATTCATAGGTTCATAGGTATGTACTAGGCTATTGGCCCTAGGGCATATATAAGCATAGCCAAAAAGTGTCTGACTCATTCTTTGATTTAGAGTTTGCATCACAGATACAATGTTGTGACTGCAATAATGATGATTCTGGTACAGGAAGAAGATGTCTGCAATTCCTCCTATACTCTATGCCCTAGGAGCCTACCAAATAGGATCTCATCTCAGCACAGATGCCTGTAATCTGTCCTATTCAATCAAAACATTTTGTCATCTGGATTTGTACCATCTCTCCCTCCATCAGTAGACAAAGTAATCTGGTCAATCTGTCGTAACTAGATGTCTGGATATTACACTTCTTAAACAATCGAGGCTTGATGATTTTATTGTTCTTAGGTTTAGGCTGCAACAAACTTGATGATATAGGTATTGTAGTTCGTTTGTCTGGAAAGCAGTCTCAGCAGGTGAGCCAAGAATATCACAGAATATGTTTCTGAGATTAAGCAAATTCAAGAACACATTGGTATTGTCATCCTTTGACTTTTCAAGTAGTTGGTTTGCACTCTGTTCTGCACATCCTGCTAGACCATTGGCTGAGGATATTCAGGACTACTAGTGATATGTACAAAGTCCCATTCTTTTGCAAATTTCTGAAACAACTGGCTAGAGAATTGAGTACCATTGTCAGGAAAAACAGTTTGTGTGGACTACCATGAACTGAGAAATGACATTTCCACTTAGTAATAGCAGTAGCTGATGTTAAGTTTGGTAGCAGATCAATCTCAAACCAATTTGAATAAGAATCTACTAAAACCAAGTAGTGCTAATTGTTCCACTCGAAGATATCCGTTACTGCTATAGAACAAGGTAGTTCAGGAATTGAACTTAGCTGAAGGTGTTCCCTTTGCAAATGCAGTTTAATACTGCTGCATACTGAACAAGAAGAAATAACTATCAATGCCTTTTGATAATGAAGGTCAAAATACTAATTCTCTTGCTCTTCTCTTAGTGGATGATAAACCTGGGTGGCTACAATGCAAAATCTTAATATATTCTTCTAAGAAAGCAGGAACAATTTTAGGACCTTTAAAAATAATGCTATCTTCCATCAGAAATTCATCTCTGTAAGGAAAATACATTTGCATACACTAGATTGCTTTGATGGCCATCCAACATTAATGTAGTGATTAAGCTTTTGTGAAACTGGATCAGTCTTCGTGTGATCTCTTAACTCATCAAGTCTAGTTGTGGAAAATTATGCATTGACGTCACATCAAAGTCAAAAGTCTCAGCATCAAGCTGTTCTGTTGTACTTCTAGAGGATCTAGATAAGGTATCAGCCACACCAAGCAATTTGCCTATCATGTAGACCATTTTGAAATTGTACTTTTGCAATCTGAGCATCATTCTTTGTAATCCTGCTGGAGCAGAATGCATAGGCTTCTTTAGAATAGTTACTAGAGGTTGATGATCAGTTTCAATCTGAATAGCTCGACCATAAGTATAATCGTGAAACTTAAAACATGCAAATACTATCGCCAAAAGCTCTTTCTATATTTGAGCATACTGCATCTCAGTTTGAGTTAGTGTCCTAGATGCATAGGCTACAGGTCTGTCCTCAAGAAGAATAACTGTGCCAAGACCAAATTCTGAAGCACCACAGGAAACAACAACTGGTTTATTCACATCATAGTATCTTAACATAGGTGGGGTGGCAATTTTCTGCTTAAGTTAATCAAAAGCCTTCGGATGATGTTCCAACCAGGACCATGCAACATTTTTTACATGTTATACCTCTTAAAGGTGCTGCCAACTCACTGAAATCTGGTATAAATTTTCCTAAATAGTTGACCATGCCCAGAAAATGCTGTGAACCTTGTACATTATCTGGTGCTGACATCTTTAGAATAGCTGCTTGCTTGGTCGGGTCAGGTCTCAAGCCTGTACTTGTGAACAAATGTCCTACGTACGTAACTTCTGGATGTCTGAATTTGCACTTCAGAGGATTGAGCTTTAAGATGACTTCACATGCTCTGTCTAGAACTTTCTTGCCGTTTCTGTCATGCTCTTTTTCACCACTGCCTCCAACTAATAGATCATCTACTATTATGGCATAAGGATAACCTGAAAAAAATGTTTCCATTGCACACTGGAAAACTTTACTTGCAGAATTTATGCCAAATGGCATCCTTAGGAATCTGTATCTGCCAAACTGAGTACCAAAAGTAGTTAGAAATGAGGATTTGCAATAAAACATCACTTGCCAAAATGAACTCTTTGCATCCAAAACAGAAAATACAGTAGCATTTGGTATTAGAGCTGCAACTTCTTCAACGGTGCACATTGGATAATGTGGTCTTTTTAATGCTTTGTTCAAATCTCTAGGATCAATGCATATTCTGATTTCATCTGAGCCTTACTTATGAGCGGCTACCATGGACGACACCCATTCAGTTGGTTCTGTGACTGGACAAATCACACCTTGCTGCACCATTTTAACTAACTGAGCTTTAACTTTATCTTGCATAGCTATCAGAATTCTTCTTGCTGATCTGACTACTGGAGTGATCTCCGGGTCTAACTTCATAGAATACATAACTGGAAGTTTGCCCAATTTGTCATCGAAAACATCAGCACAGTCTGAGAAAATGGCTTCAGAAAAATTGGAAATGCACTCACATGATGAACTTCTTTAGCAAAAGAAAGCAGATTAATTCTTAAACCATCTTTGAAACCCAATAAAGACTGCACTGGTCATCGGACTACATAGAATAAAAAGTTGTAACAGTTCTCAACCAGATAACATTAAAGTATTACTGAACATTCAGTTTGAATTTCTTTACCTCTATAAACAACAATGCTGGTTACATTGAGTTGTTCATTAATTCTCACTCTTGCAAATGTGTCTGAAATGCTGATATAACATTACACTTTGACCCAGTGTCCACTTTGAGCTCTGTGGATTTTCTATTAATCTGGCCAGTACAAAATACTTCACTCCTTGTTAAGTTTACTGCATCAACGCTTTCTCGAAGCACTGATACACCATCTACGTTGAAAGCTGACTGTTTTGGTTCTACTTGATCAAATGTGTGAGGCTTGCTTGATTTGTAAAATATTTGGAAATCGTTCCATTTTTTACACTTGTGACATTGCTGACCAAATGCTAAACTCTCTTTAGACTCATGATTTTTGCACCACAATTGCGACAGTTAACAATAAAGATAAATTTGGGTTTTGCTGACTCATGTTTATGCTGCAGTGAAGCTTGGACTTTTTCTGAAACTTGCTAGAAAACCTTGTGGCTTCTTTGGAAACCATGTAGCTACCAAGTGGCTTAGGCCTGTTCTTGTTCGTCACGTGTTGCATACTGTCTACGTTTGCTCTGGAGCTCACTGAAACTACGCCTTTGTCACTTGCAAGCATACTCGTGTCTCTACCTGTTACCTCATGAATCTGATGAATCTCCCTTGCCTTGCTTAATGTTAAATTACTGTCATGAAGCAAAATCTTTTTCACAGCAGCACTGTTAATACCACATACAAGTCTGTCCTTTATCAGCTCACTCTTTAAATCACCAAACCAACCGTTTTAGCTCTATTTCTTTAGTCAGTTACATAAGCTGCAAATGTTTCCCCTGGTTTCTGATCTCTTGTGTAAAACAAATGCCTCTCTAATGTAAAATTCATCTGGGGATTGCACATTTCTTTGAACTTGTGCTTCAAACACTCTTGGTCCTCCCTTGATTCAGCTTGCACAACAATATGGCAGTCTGTACCTTCTCATTCATACACTGCTGATGCATATACAAATTAACGCTCTCTTTCTATGGCCTCAGACCCTGCTAGGTTTAGCAAAATGAATGCTCTGGTATGTGCATTTCTATCTGCATAACCTGCTTATATAAAAAAATTGATACTCTTGCTTAAATATTCTCCAGTTTTCTGCAATATTCTGATCAAACACAAGTGGTTGGGGGTTTCAAAATCTGTCTGCCATATTAACACACACCAGCAAAGGATCTTGCAATTATGCACAAATACACACACATACACATGTGCATAAGTAACTAGCATACACAGTACTTGTTCAATACCATTGTGCTCTGAACTTTTACTTTCTTTCATTAAACTTATCAGAATTATGTGGATTAACGAACTCGTAGTACTACTGAAAGAACTTTACTTCAAAATAACTATGTTTTGATGGAATTGCATGAACTAGTTGCACTTTGCACACAAACTCTTTGAAACACATACGCAGTAATAAGCACATACTGTAAGCACTTACACAGAGATACTTCAAATAACTTTAATTATGCCCTTGATGCAGTATAAAGTCAAAGCTATGCCCAAACACAGCAGTTTGCCCAAATACTTGCAGTCGCCTTGCTTTATTTTTTGGTTAACATGCCCTTTTTCTTTTTTTTTTTTATTATATTCATTTTGCTCATTTAAGCCCTTTTTATTCCCAATGTACTTTTCTTGTGCTCATTTTACTCTAAACATGCCCAATTCTGCCTTAACCACACTTGTTTTGCTTTAAGCATGCTCATTTTTTACTTCACTGTCAATCATTTCATCAAATACTTTTATCTTAAACATTTTCTTAAGTTAACAAACTTTTTCGTACTTTCCACTTGCCTGATAATGTGGTTTTAGCCCTTGTAATGCCTCTTTTTGCCTTCTTTCACACTGAATAAACAATTTGTATTATTTCTGTTATGTCTGTACTCTTTTTCTCTCAGTTTTACCTTCACTGTCATCTTTACATCTCATGGCTCTGAATATTCCTCTTTTCCATCCCGGTTCTGACACCATGTCGCTTTAGTGTTAGGACAAAAATAAACAAGTCTTTGAGGGCTCTATTCAAGCAGCTTTATTTTATACAAACACATCACTATAGAGGCTTTCTGACTATAACTTAAGTAACTTGTATACAAACTAACAACTGTGATCATGCATGCTTACACTCTGGCTGCATCTACAAATGGCACTATGGATCGCACGTGTCTGTAATTTATACATGCACACACAGGCTTGCATGCTTCTTAAAGATATAGCACACATGTTACACTATGATCTACATGGCTTATTAAATGTCTGCCAGACTGAAGTCTAATATGACTGCTTGTTTTGCTTTTTATATAAAGATCCTGAATTAGGGTTGAAACCATTAAAAAAGCATTTGGAGAATGAAAGCCAAAACATCTGAGTAACCCATTGAATTAGCTTTCCCCAATCATCACAATTTTTCAGGACCTGAGCAGCAGATGTTTCAAGCAACTTCCCTATCAAGGCAAGAGTGAAAATTGCAGCTTTTAAATCTTCATTCCAGAGTTTTGCCTGATGCCCACCCTATTTTGAATGTGAAGAGAGAGAAGTGTCTCTGACTGCCTCCAGAGGGGAGCAGGTAGGCAAGTTTTCAAGAAAGCTGGTAGAATTTATCAAAGATGGGACCTCTAAATCCTTGATTCTGTGAATGCCCTCTACCCCTGGGGTTGTGTCCATTGGAATTTTCCTCTCTTCCATGCGAGACTCTGTCAGAACAGGAGTCGAGAGAAAAATGCTGGGATCTTTTTAGAACCACTGCTTTTTCCCCTTTGATTCCTGTAGAAAGGTCATGAGGAGCAGAGAAACAGACTACTATGGCAGAAAGTGTGTCACCCTTCTGCTCACTCAACATGGTAACATCAACCTTAAGACAAAAATGATCCATCATAAGGGGCATTTAGAAAGGACACTTTGAAGTAAGTGGCCTGCAAAGTCACAGTCTTAGCCAGACATGATGGCAGAAAATGAGGCCAGTACTGGAAGAGAGCTCCATGGTCCAGAGAATAGTTGTCCCTAAAAGAGACACTAATCTGATGATGTTTGAAATATCCATGCCTCTGACAGTTACTCTTATAATTTGAGGACCTGTGGGTTTCTCATCCCAATAATCTGATTCTAAACCATGTACTTCAAAGAAACCAGACAAGTTTTAGTGGTGCCAAAAGCAGTAATGTGTAGAAAAATCATGTAGGCAAGCCTGCTGTTAACAATCCAGAAGTTCTCACTACACTACAAAAGAGTACAATCTATAACAGATTTTGTATGGTGGCTTACATACCTGCTGCCCTTAACAATAGGACTAGAAATGATAAGACCATTATGCTGCAGTATCAGGGAGAAATCCTGGGACAAATTAATGGTGCATCCCACAGTATTATTAAAGTTTCACTAAGAAAAGATTTTCCAGTTGAAACACACATTAAAAAACACATGGCTATGATGCAAAGTTTAGGGCTGCTGCTGTTTCTGATGCAATCTTGCAAAGGCCATGTTTGACATCAGGGAAAAGTTGTGTTCTGAGCCAAGGGCCAGCTCCAGGGTGCTCTTCTTGACCAAGCATGTTCTGGTCCTTCCTCAAAAATGTTGAAAGATTTAAAGGCAAAGGGTAAAATTACATACAATGTACAATCACTGCTTCTTCCATCTATCCTGAGGATCTCCAGAAAATGTTCTATTACAACTTGGCTCTTCTACTGAATTCAGAAAAGGAGCAATACATGCAGAAATATTATACCAGATCGGCAAAAGATATGAGCAAAGAGCTGGATGGAGTTTTTTTGTTAATCGTCCAGGTACTGATGTTGTGAGCCATTAGTCTAAGATAAGCAAACACTAGATCTAGCCATTAAGTAAACATCACTAGTCTGCTAGAAAATCCATGGCAAAGAGATGTACAAGTAAATAATGTTTTCATAAAAAATATGAGAACATTTACATTTTTATCAAGATGTGTAGGTAGGCCATAGGTTCATAGGTTGGTACTAGGCTATCAGCCTAGGGCCTATGCAAGCCTAGCCATAACAATTCCCTGGATATTTCTTCCCACAATATTTACTTCTCTGGACCCCTGTCTAGCAGGGCGACTGGCATGATCCCCGGGGTGAATTTCCTATCTCCCATCCAATCATCAAGGTTCCTTTTGAAGAGAGCCAATGAGGTGCTCTGCTTGACATGTATGGGCAGTCTATTCCAAAGTATGGGGAGACTCTGGGTCAGGAACTTATCCCTCCAGCATGTTTTGTTCATTGTGACAACAAGGTTTAGATCCCTGGAGCGTGTGGCTCTGAGGGATTGGAATTTCTTTAAGTGGAGCATGTCCAACAGCTCAGGGTTTGACGTGGCCTTGTATGTTAAGCAGAGATCGCCTCTGAGTAGACGATATGCCATAGTGTATAGCTGGAGTTTTTTTAGATGGTCTGCATATGGCATCTGCTTTAGGCCTGTGATTCTTTTAGTGAGGTATTTCTATGGCCTTTCCAGCTGTTGCAGATGTCTTGTGAGGTACATACCAAACGGGGGATTATACTCTATAATGGGTCTAATGAGGGATGAGTGCAGTGGGACAATGACCTCCTTTTTTCTGGATGAAAAGCCCTTAGTGATGAGGTGTGCCACATAGAAGGATTTCCTGACTGTTGTGGCGATGTGGTTATTGAAAGTGAGACCACTGTCCACCTGTGTCCTTAAGTCTCTCATCACACTTTCGATGTTTAGTGTCCTGCCACCTATGTGGTAATTCATGGGTACATGTTTTTTTCCAAAGGGGATAACTATACATTTCTTGGCATTAAGCTTGAGCCCATGGCTCTGGCACCAGGCATCTGTTTCTGTAAGGCCCTTTTGTAGAATATCCACATTATTTAGGGATTCAATAATGGCTCCCAGCTTGCAGTCATCTGCGAACTTTGTTAGCCAGAGTCCCCTAGTGTTGGCCTGTACTTCAGAGAAGTAGATGCCAAACAAGAGTGGTCCCAGGACTGAACCCTGAGGTACTCCACTTGTCACTTGTCTGGAGCTGGATTTGGAGTCGGCTACTTTTATAGTCTGGGTTCTGTCAGTAAGCCAGTTGGCAACCCATCGAGTGACGTAGGGATTTATGCCCACCTTAGTAAGTTTATCTATGATTCCAGAGTGGGGGATGGTGTCAAAGGCCTTTGCAAGGTCCAGATAGGCTGTGTGGACTGCCTTACCCTCATCCACAGCTCTGGAGACTGATTCAAAGAAGTCAGTCAGATTCAGGAGACAAGATCGGCCCTTCACAATCCCAAACTGGGTGGGGTCCAGTGTTTGAAGGTTGCCAATGTCTTTGTTTATAAGTTCCATGATAAAGCGTTCCATGCCCTTGCAGATCAGGCTTGTCAGACTGATGAGATGGTAGTTCCCAGGATCCAAGGCGGATCCTCCCTTGTGGAGCAGGATAACTGTAGCTGTGCACCACTCAGTGGGCACGAAGCAAGAGGTGAGGCTATGATTAAAAATGACACTTAGGTGAAGTGCCAGTTCATTTGTAGTTCATGTAGTACACAGTCTGGGATGTCATCTGGTCCCATGGATGCTGTATTCTTAGCTTTGGAGAGTGCAGTTTCTACCTGTGTGGCCATGATTACCCAAATTTGGCAATCTTTTGGTATTGAGATGGGCCCTTTAAGGGGTGAGGGGGGGGGTGAAGTTGGCACTAAATCGATCTGCCAGGATATTGGCAATACCCTTGGGATCAGTATATTTAATGCCATTCTGTTGTAGCTCAGAGCAGATCTGAGCATTGTCATTTAGATTCTTGACATAACTATAGAATGCCTTGTGGTTGTCTTTGGCAATTTTATTTTCATAACTAGCCTTTGAGGATTTTATGAGGGATCTCAGCTTCTTACTGAGGCTGGTGAGGGAGTTTTTTGCCTCCTGGGATTTTCCTCTTTTCTGCAACAGTTTCTTCCTTCTGTTGTATAGTTTTGTTTATAGCAGGGGACCACCAGATTGGCTTCCTTTTTTTGGAGAAGAGCATCTTGGTTCTATTTGGGATGGCACAATTCATGCACGTGTGGATGTGCTCGTACAGTGCCTTAGCGTAGGATTCTGCAATCGAACTTCCAGATCCCGTCTGTGTGGGTGTCGTGAAGTTTGTCACTTCTGACTTCAGTAGCATGAAGTTGGCTTTGGAGAAGTTTTTTAAGGAGGTTTCCTTACTGGGGGGTGGGGGTGGGATGTGGATGTCAAGAGTGATTTGCTTATGGTCAGACCTGACCAATGAGGGGGGTGGCCACTGGTTGTGGAGCATCTATCTCATGTTGGTAATGACTAGGTCTAGGATATTGGAACCCCTGGTGGGACAATGGATTATTTGATCCAGGGTGTTGGAATTTATGAATTCCAAGAACCGTTGAGAAAAGGAGTTGGTACCCAAGTAGCTTTCCCAGTTAATGGCAGGGTAGTTGAAATCACCCAGTATTAGGGTGTTTGGTTGTATCTTAATATTTTCCAGTATGTTTAGAAAGGTGTAGTGAGAATCTTGGGGCATGGTGGGGGATCTGTAGCAAGCTACAGTTTGGATTGCAGTCTTACCTAGTGTTAGTTGCACCTGGAGAATTTCAGATGCATTGTGTTGGGCAACTAGCCTGGAGGTGTGAATATCCTTGGTGAATATGGACACTCCTCCACCTTTAGTGTTTCGGTCTTGGTTTTGTGGCCGAAAAGTGTGGTAAGAATTGTAGCCTGGTATTGCAGGGGTGCTCTCTGGAGCCTTGAACCAGGTCTCAGTTACTGCACAGATATTGATGTTATTTTTCTCCATTTTTAGGAGTGCCTCGAGAGAGTGCATTTTGAGGTTTAGACTTCTAGCATTGAGTAGCATTACCTTCAGATTTTGCATGCTTGTATCTGTTATGGTGGTGGTTTTATCCTTTGAACCTTGCCTAAAAAAGGCACTATAGGGGTGGCAAGAGCTTTAGCCAGTAACCTGAATCCCAGGGGTGACAGGTGTAGAACATCTCTGTCAAAGCATCGTGGTTTGTCAATCATGTCTTCCCAGGCAGACAAATACTGGATCCCCTTTGAATGACACCAGAAACTTAGCCAATTGTTGAAGTCAATCATTTTGTCCTTATACTGTATCATTTTGGGTGAAGGCAGGATGCTACTCAGGACTAGGGTCATACCTGCCTGTGTCACATGATCCAAGAGCTCTTCCAGGTCTCTCTTCATGGAAAACACGGATCACAAACTGCATGCTGTAGCAGGACTAGATACTTGACGGTGTAAAATATGGCTCTAGGTGATTCGGTCATGTTGACTAATATCACCAAAATGGGCAGGAGATGTTCACTTAATGGCTAGATCTAGTGTTTGCTCATCTTAGACAAACTGCTCACAACATCAGTACCTGGACGATTAACACAAAAACTCTTAAGGCCTTACATAATCCAGTTCAAACTTTTTAGGGTTTCAAAACTTTTGGTACCACTCACAAAACAATAACCCTGTCACTTTCCATAAGAAATTCCTGGGAAGGTTCTAAATGCCAAATCCAGAAAATACTTGCTTATTTTCATCATACTGTGGAAGTTTACTGTGCTATTTGTTTTCTTGCTGTAAGGGCTGTTGTTCTGCACTGAAATACATTGTATCTAGTGCTTCTTGGTTAGCCTTGGGTGGTTTGGGCTCCAAACCAGTCATTTTACAGTAGGAAGGTGAAAGTCTACACTCTTGTGGCACCCATCTGAGCTGGGAATTGCAGGTGGAAAGCTCATTGTGTTCTTACCTGACTGGCCTTAGGGCATAGTTGGTATAAAACTTGCTTTTTTCTGATTGTATATAAGCCTTGCATTTGTGCGAAGCTGATATTCACACAGTGGTGATTACTGGTGCCTTGTATACACACAATCACCAGGAAAAATAAGTTATGTTCTTACCATAACATTTCATCTGTGTTGTCCATCTTCATTCATTACTGATGGGTGTCAGTTCCATACTCTGAACTGAGTCAGCCTTATAACAAGCTCGTGCCAGCCAAAAAAAACCCTTGAGTTAAGCTTTACCCAGTGTCCCTCTCCTTGTTACCTCAGATCGAGTTTGCCCGTGATAAAGAAATCAGAGGCTTTTTCTGAGCAGGTCCCCTAATGTGGGATTTGAACCAAATCCGAACCTCCAGAAGACCCTTGGAGGAGGAAGGAAGGTGGGACGTAATGAATGAATAAAGATGAACAACACAGATGGAACTTTATGGTAAGAACATAACTTCTTTATCTGATGTTGTTAATCTGCAATCATTTCTTACTGATGGGACAAAGCTCCTAGCTACTTTATGTCCTGGGATGCCCTATGGAAGAATGTCCCTGAGTACCATTGAACCAAAGGATGATCTCTCTCTCCCTGGAGACCAAATCCAATTTGTAATGAGTGATAAAGTTATGAGGGGGTAGCCCAAGTTGCAGCTGCACAGATATCATCCATTGAAGCCTTTGAATGAAAATCAACAGAAGTTATCACTGCTCTGGTCGAGTGTGCTTTGATATTGCTAGGTAGAGGAATTTTATTATGTTGGTAGACAAAGCATATACAATTTCTCAACCACTTAGATAAAGTCACTTTAGAAACAGAGTTTCCCAATTTAGGTTCATAGGTAGGTACTAGGCTATCGGCCCAAGGACCTAAGGAAGCCTAGCCAACAAGGTTCCCTGGCTTACGCCACCCAAGAAAGTTATTTTCCTGTGCCCCTGTCGAGCAGAGCAACAGAAGTGATCCCCAAGGTGTATTTCCTATTTCCCATCTACTCATCAAGATTCTCCTTGAAGAGTGCTAATGAAGAACTTTGCTTGACATAGATGGGTTGTTCCAGAGTATGGGAAGTCTCTGGGACAGGAATCTATCCCTCCAGCATGTCCTGTTTATTGTGGTGACAAGGATTAGGTCCCTAGAGCATGTAGCTCGGAGGGATTGGGATTTCTTTAGGTGTAGCATGTCCAACAGCTCTAGGTTTGACATAGCTTTATATGTTAGGCAGAGATCACCTCGGAGTAGGCGATATGCTACAAAGTAAAGCTGGAGTTTTTTGAGATGATCGGTGTAGGGCATCTGTTTGAGGCCAGTAATCCTCTTTGTGAGGTACTTATGTGGCCTTTCCACCTGCTGCAGACGTCTTGTGAGGTACATTCCTAAAGGGGTGTTGTACTCTATAATGGGTAGGGGGGGGGTTGGGAGGGTGGCTATCATTAAAGTGTGTTTGCTACACACAACAACAGGGGGGGTTTTCTCAGGATAATTGATAATTGGCTAGGCTAAATGGCCCCCAGAGAGCCTAGCCTAGTACTAACCTATGAACCTATGAACCTATGAGTGTCGAGTAGAGGGGAACAATAACCTCTTTTTTCCTGGATGAGAACTGTTTTGTGATGAGGTGTGCCATATAAAAGGATTTCCTGACTACTGTGGCGATGTGATTATCAAAGGAGAGACTACTGTCCACCTAGGTCCCAAGATCTCATCACACATTCGCTGTTAAGTAGACTGCCACCTTTATGGTAGTTCATGGGTACAGAGTTTTTACCAAAGGGGATGACAATGCACTTTTTGGCACTGAGCTTGAGGCCATAACTCTGACAATAGGCATCTGTCTCAGTGAGGCCCTTCTGTAGGATGTCCACATAATTTGGGGACTCGACTATGGCTCCTAGTTTTCAGTCATCTGAAAACTTCATTAGCCAAAGGCCTTCTGTGTTAGCCTGTACTTCAGGGAAGTAGATACCAAACAGGAGAGGTCCCAGGACTGAACCCTGTGGTACTCCACTTGTCACTGGTTTGAGGTCAGATTTGGAGTCTGCAACTTTTACAGTGTGGGTTCTGTCAGTTAGCAACCCATCTTGTGATGTAGGGATTTATATTTAGTTTAGTGAGTCTAGCTATAATTCCAGAATGTGGGATGGTGTTGAAAGCCTTGGCGAGGTCAAGATAGGCTGTGTGAACCACCTTGCCTCAAAGTCGTCGATCAGGTTCAGAGGGCATGATCTGCCTTTCACAAACCCGGACTGGGTGGGGTCCAGAGTTTGGAGGTTACCAATGTCTTTGTTTATGAGTTCCATGATGATACATTCTATGGCCTTACAGACCAGGCTCGTCAGACTAATAGGGTGATTGTTCCCGGGATCAGTGGTAGCTCCCCCTTTGTGGAGTGGGATAACTGTTGCTGTGCACCATTCAGTGGGCACAAAGCCTGACATGAGGCTATGATTGAAAATGGTGCTTAGATGGGGAGCCATTTCATTTTGAAAACATGCAAAACGCAGCCTGGGATGTTCTCCAGTCCCATGGATGCTGTGTTTTTTGGCTTTAGAGAGTGCAGCTTTTACCTGTGCAGTTGTGATTACAGGGACTCTGCATTCTTCCTGTATAGATATGGGCCCTTTAGGGGGTGAGAGGGGGGTAAAGTTAGTACTGAACCTATCTGCCAGGATGCTGGCAATATCAGTTGGTTCTGTAATTTTCATGTTGTTGTGCTGTAACTCAGAGCAGATCTGGGTGTTGCCACTGAAATTCTTGACATAGCTATAGAATGCTTTGTGGTTGTCCCTAGAATCAGTGGCAATTTTGTTTTCATAGCTAGCTTTGCAGGATCTTATAAGGGATCTCAGCTTCTTACTGAGGCTGACCAGGAGCTCCTCCACTCATGGGATTTTACTCTTTTTTGCAACAGTTTCTTCCTTTTGTTGTAGAGTTTGTTTATGGCAGGGAACCACCAGATTGGCTTCCTTTTTTGGAGCATAGCATCTTGGTTCTGTTTAGGATAGCATGATCCATGCACTCATGTAAGTGCTTATAGAAGGCATTTGTGTAGGATTCGGCAGTCGTAACTGTACTGTCCATCTGCATGGGTGTCATGACATTCGCCAATTCTGTTCTAAGAAGCATGAAGTTGTCTTTGGAGAAATTTTTCACCATGTTTGCCTTAATGGGGGTGGGGGCAGGATGTGGATATCTAGGGTGTTTAGCTTATGGTCGGATCTGACCAACAAGGAGTTGACTTCAGGTGTGGAACACCGGTCACGCATGTTGGTAATGACTAGGTCTAGGATATTGCTGCCCTTCGTGGGGGTGTGGATAAGTTGATCCAGGGCATTGGAATTTATGAATTCCAGAAAGCGTAGAGTGAAGGAGTTGGTACAGGAGTAGTTTTCCCAGTTAATGGTGGAGTAGTTGAAATCGCCCATTATTAGGGTGATTGGCTGAACCCTAACATTTTCCAGTATATCAAGAAAATAGGAGTGGGAATCCTGGGGCATGGTGGGGGATCTGTAGCAAGCTACAATTTGGATTGTAGTTTTGCCCAGAGTTAGTTCCACTTGGATAACCATGATGCATTATGCTGAGCAACTAGCCTGGAGGTGTGGATATCCTTAATGAATATGGACAGACCTCCGCCTTTGGTGTTCCAGTCCAGGTTAGATGGCCGAAAAGTGTGGTATGAGTTATAGCCTGATAATGCAAGGGTACTCTCTGGAACCTTGAACCAGGTCTCAGTCACTGCACAAATATCGATGTTCTCCATTTTAAGGAGTGGCTCAAGGGAGTGCATTTTGAGATTTAGACTTCTAGCATTGAGTAGCATTACCCTCAGTTTTTGCTTGCCTGTTCTTGTTACGGTGGTGAATTTGTCATTTGAACCTTGCCTAAAAAAGCCACTATAGGGGCGGCAAGAGCCTTAACTGGCATCCGGAATCCCAGGGGTGACAGCATCGTGGCCTGTCGTCCAAGGCAGACAGATACTGGATCCCCTTAGAATTACACCAGAAGCTTAGCCAATTGTTGAAGTCAATCATTTTGTCCTAGTACTGCAGTATAATTCTGGGCGATAGCAGGATGCTACTCAGGGCTAGGGTCCTACCTGCCTGGGTAACAAGAATGGAGAGCTCTTCTATGTCTCTTTTTATGTAGTCCAGGGAAGTACACCTCAGGTCATTCACACCAACATGGACAATGACAGAGTCATATTTGTACTTGTTGTGGAGTGACCTGAGTGTGTGGGTTATGTGGCAGATCCTGGCACCCAACAGGAAGATGACAGTAACCTTTTCCTTGTTTAGCCTGGTGAGTGGGACATCAGTGTGCCTGAGTATTAAGTCACCTATAACTAGTGCGTTGGGTATGCTGCTTTGCCTTATGGGCTGTGGTTGAGTGGCACACTGAGTCTGTGGGCTATGTGTCATTTGGGTTATGTTGGGGGGGGTGGAGGTTGCTTCCATTTCTACTTTGCAGGTCTCTGTTGCTTGAGCAGATTATTATTGAGAGCTTCCACGAATGTTTTTATGTTTCTATGTGTGGAGTTTGGTGGTGTAGGTTTAGTAGGACTATGTGATGAGTGTGTGTGGTGCAAGTGTTTACCTTCTCCTCTTGACTGTCAAGTTCAGTCTTGGTTGGAGAGAGCTTTACCTCCAGTTTGGCTAGATAAGTGCATCTCTCACAGTTTGTAGTGTTGGGTGGTAGGAGGAAAGGGTTGTCTGTGTACATGAGGCAAATGCTACATTGCTCCAAGATGCCCAGATTCATCAGATAGACAGGAGAGAACACTGGGAGCTGACCCTTGGACATGCCTGAATAAAAAACTATTTTCCTGTAGACAAGTGAGGAAAGTGAGTACAAGAGCTGTTTTTCTCTAAGCACATGAGGAAAGCAAGTACCAACACTGTTTTCCTCTAGGTAATGAGGAAGGTTGAGTGCTGTAGTAATTTGTAGCTTATTTAGTGCTTACAACAAGTTCTGAACAAGTGCTGAGCACGGATAAGCAAATTCAAGTGCTAAAACTAAGAATCTGTATCTGAACTAGACTAGTTACAGGAAACAAACAAGTGCAAATGTGGGCTTTTAAATCAGAAAGTTGAGAGAGATGAAAAAACTGCCCAAACGGCCAGTAACTACAATTTCTGGGCCAGAACCAGTCCTTATGTGGTAGATAGGTTACCTAGTGTTTACCACTCCCACTGATAAGCTAGAAGGCTTCCCTCCAACACAGAAAGGCTTGGGGGCTCAGGAGCTTACAAACAGTCCTAGATACAGCACATCTGTATCTGGGCTAGACTAGTTACAGGAAGGCGGGGAAACAAGTGCAAATGCGGGCTTTTAAATCAGGAAGTTGAGAGAGATGGAAAAACCGCCAAACTGGCCAATGACTACAATTTCTGTGCCACAAACCACTCCTTATGTGGTAGATAGGTTACCTAGTGCTTACTACTCCCACTGATAAACTAGCAGGCTTCCCTCCAACACAGACAGACTTGGGGGGGCTCAGAAGCTTACAAACAGTCCTGGATACAGCAAAACTGTATCTGGACTAGACTAGTTACAGGAAAGGCAGGAAACAAACACAATTTTTTTTGTTACAGTTAAGCAGAACACATGGAGATTCTAGCAAAGTTTTTTTTTTTTTTTTTTTTTTTTTTTTTTTTTAAAGGAATGGGAGAGAGGAGAAGCAGAATATAATTCAAGGTTAGGAAACTAAGTGGGTTGGGCCTTCTCAAATGTTCTCTCTGTATTAGGTAGAATGAGCTAATGACACTAGACTGGGAGGATTGTCCCAGATCAAATTTACAGTAGGGGCGGGCAAATGCAAAGCCACCAAGGGAGCATGGGGAACAATAGTACAATGACTAGCCTACACTCTTTTAGACAGTAAACACTACAGAAGTGTTTATCACAGCAGAGGAAAGTACAGTTGTGTACACTTACCATAAATGTAGATGTTCGAGTGTATTCACTGTTGCAATCATCACACATGGGTTATCTACCTGCAGGTAGCCCAAATACCAGAGACTTAGTATTTCTGCGTCGGTTGCTGTCGCTCCAGAACTGACATCAGGTCATCAGGGGTACAAAAACGTGCAGCCAACACCATTACATCAGTTTTTCTTGTCCCAAATGTCAGGAGCCCCCCAAATAGGGAGCTAAGTTATGTTGGGGAAAAAAAACACCAATAAAAAGTAAATACCAATACCAATACCCCTGAAAGGGGTGAGTAATAAACAGAGAGAGAAAGAGAGACAAGGGGGCTGGAGGGGAGGGGGGAACCAGGACTGCAACAATGAATACACTCGAGCATCTACATTTATGGCAAGTGTACAAAACTCTACTGTTCTTCATGTTTCACTGATGCAGTCATCACACATTGGGTTGATTCTCAAAGGTGAAGAAGGGTGGAGGCAGTCATGAAGAGTTGGGGCTGGCTAGTATGCCCTGCAAGACTGCTGTTGCAAAACCCGCCCTGGATTTGGAAAAGATAGGCAGGTGGTAATGCTTGGTGAAGGTGTGTACAGAACTCCAGGTAGCAGCTTCCAGGATGTCCCTGGTAGGGACTCCCCTGAGGAATGCTGTAGAGGTAGACGTTGCCCTAGTGGAATGTGTTCTGACCCCCTGAGGGATTGGTTTTCCATGGTGTTTGTAACAGAAATGGATGCAGTGTGCTATCCATTTGGAAATGGTTTTTTTGAAATGGCCTTTCCCTCTGCCCCTGGTGCAAAGCTGACTACTAACTGGTCAGATTTCCTGAAGGGCTTAGTCCTATCAAGGTAGAATCTGAGCTGTCTGTGCACGTCCAAGGAGTGCAGGATCCTTTCCTCTCTATTTTGAGGATTAGGGAAGAAAGTTGGCAAATGGTTTGATTGGTTGAGCACCACACTGGACACCACTTTAGGCATAAAGGAAAGGTTAGTCCAGAGGGAAACCCTGTCAGCATGGAAAATAATGAAGGGTTCCACAGCTATGAGTGCTTGTAGCTCAGACACTCTTCTTGCTGAAGTGATGGCCAGAAGCAAGGCTGTTTTCCAAGAGAGGACTTTTAACTCTGCTGATGCTGCGGGTTCAAAGGGGGGGGGGCATGAGCTTTTCCAGTGCAAAGTTAAGGTCCCAAGTAGGGGTGGGTGCACTCCTTGGCGGCCTTAAGTTGTTTGCCCCTCTCAGAAGTTGTTTGATAAGAGGGTGAGAGAAGGGAGGTGGCTGTGTTATAATGAGCTGAAATGGCAGAGGCGTGGATCTTAACGGAGGAGAAGGATAGGCCTCTGTGGAGAAGATCTGCTAAGTAATCCAGGATTAGAGGCAGGGAGGGCAAAGTTGTGTCCTCTCCTTTAGACTGAACCCAGGAGCAGTACCTTTTCCACTTATCAGCATAGGATTTCCTTGCACTGGGTCTTCTGGCTTCAAGGATGACATCCAGCACCTGCTTGCTTAGGCTGGTTACTGAGGGAGAATTAAAGGAATAAGCTAGGCTGCAAGATTTAGGGTTTGCAGTTGCAGATGCAAGATCTGTCCCTCCTGCTGAGAGAGCAAGGTTGGGTTCTAGTGTAGGTGCCATGGTGGCACTAGTGACAGGCTGCACAGGAGTGGGTACCAGTGCTGGCATGGCCAGTCCAGGGAAATCAGAATTATCCTTGGTCTGTCCTGTCTCATCTTCAGCAATACTCTTGAGAGAAGAGGCATAGGGGGAAAGACATAGATTGAGAGATTTACCCACTGGAAGGATAGGGCATCCACTTTCCAGGCCCTGCTGTGAGGTGTTCCTGGTGCAGAATTTGCTGAGTTGGTGATTGCAGGGGGAGGCAAAGAGATCCACCTCTGGGTCCCCCATTTCTGAATTAGAAGGTTGAAGGTGTTGGGCTCTAATTGCCACTCATGTGGGTCTAGGAGATTTCTGCTTAAGCTGTCTGCCAGTGAGTTTTGTTTGCCTGGCAGGTTTTGAGCTTGCAGATGGACCTGCATGTCCAGGGCCATGGCTAGCCTGCAGAGTGGGTAAGAGTGGGTTTCCCCTGCTTGTTGATGTACCACATAACTGTGGTGTTGTCTGTTTTTATTAGCAGGTGTCCTGGAGAGAGTAGGGATCTGAAAGCTGTTAGAGCATGTTGCACCACTAGCATCTCTTTTTGGTTGATGTGTAGATGAATTTGACTTGGGCTCCACTGGCCCTGAATGCACTTGCCATCCATGTGTGCCCCCCAGGCATAGTCTGATGCATCTGTGGTTAGGGACTGGGTGGCGTGGGGTTGAATAAAGAGCAGTTGGGGTTGCATGCTGCTGTCTACCAAAGAAACTCTGTCCTTAGACAGGGTATGATCGGAATGATGGTTTCCAGGTCCTGAGAATGTTGACACCAAAGAGTTTTTAAGTACTATTGAAGTTTCCTCATATGCAGTCTGGCATATGGAATTAGTAGAATGCATGAGGTCATGAACCCTAGGGCCTGCAGTATTCTCCTTGTGGATAGCTGGGTTCTGGTGGCCATTTGAGTAAAGTAAACTGTCAGATAGGCTTGTTTTTCTGGAGTGAGAAATGCCATCTGAGATGCTGTGTCCAAGCTTGCTCCCAGGAATACAATCTTTTGACTGGGGAATAATTGTGATTTCTTTTCACTGATGGTGTACCCCAGGGAGGTTAGAAGGTTTTTTTACAAATTTCAGGTGCTGCAACAGCATTTTCTGACTGTTTGCCTGAATCAGGCAGTCGTCCAAGTATGGGTAAATTTGAATATTTATCTGTCTGCAGTAAGCAATGGCTGGAGCCAGGCATTTTGTGAATAGTCTGGGAGCAGTGGATAAGCCAAAGGGAAGTGCAGAGAACTGATAATGCATAGATCCTGCCCTGAAGCGTAGATATTTCCTGCATGAGTCCCTTATAGGGATGTGCAGATAGGCTTCTTTTAAGTCTAGGGTGACTAACCAGGCATATTTGGCTAGCATAGGTAGAAGCTGCTGCAGGGTGAGCATTTTGAATTTTGGGACCACCAGGAAGGTGTTGAGAATTGAAAGTATTAGGATTGGGTGCCAAGTGCCCTCTTTTCTGGGTACCAGGAAAAGTCTGGAATAGAATCCTTGACCTATCTGTTCCACAGGAACAGGTTGAATTGCCCTTATAGAGAGCAGGGATTGAACTTGGTTTTGTGCCTCTACCCACTGGTTTGGAGGAAGGACCGGGAACCCTTTTGGGGTTGGCAGAGAGTGGAAGCAAAATTTTTACCCCTGGGATACAATGTTGAGGACCCATCGGTCTTTGCTGATGGAAATCCAATTTTTTGCATGAAGGGCAAGTTTTCATCCTAGGGGCACAAGCAGTTGGTCAGAGGTGGGGATTGGAGTAGAGATGTCATTGGGAATTCTTTCCATAAGGGGGTGGCTTTGTACTCCCTGCTTTAGAGGTGGAGGCACTCCCCATTGCTTAGATCTCTGCATACCCAGAGACTGTAGTCTGAGTGGTCTGTTTCCCCTGGGTGTAGTTTGAGATGGTCTAGAGGGGGCTGGAAAGGGCCAATGTTTCTAGGGACAATGCCTACTGAACTTAGGAGGCTATAATTCTTTGACTGTCTGCATAGATTTAGCTTTTTCTTCCATCATTTTAAGAACCTCTTCTGCTTTGGTGCCAAACAGACTGTCCTTGTTCAAAGGAGCATCTAATAACTTTGATTTGACATGGTCTGGCAAGGTCTGCTCCTTAAGCCAAGCATGCCTTCTCAGTACAGAACCAGTGACTGCTGCCCTGCAAGATGCTTCTAGGGTGTCAAAACCACACTGTAATGTATGCTTGCTGACTTGGCTTGCAGAATGCATAAGCTTTTGCAATTTTTTATTTTCTTCACGGTCTGTAAAGGTTCCTATTTTTTGCTTAATAAGTTCCATAATAAGTTGTTGGTACATCAGCATGTGAAACTGACCATTCAAAGCCGTAATGGTGAGAGTTGCAGAGGTATATACTTACCCCATCTGTCCAAACCTTTGGAATCCATGTCCAAAGGGGTGGGATTCTTAGCTGAAGTTGCTTTGATACCTTTAGGCCCCTGTTAAATGATCTCTGGATCAGCAGTAGGATTTTTGAAAAGGCATTTGAGAGAGTCAGGTACCCTGTAGTACCTGCCTGGTTTCCTAGGAGCAGGGGGTAAAGTATCAGGAGTAAAACTGGATTCCATAAAGACATAATCAACAACAGCCAGGACTGGGCGTATTGCTAAAGGCTTATGGTGTGGCACATCTAGAAATTCTCTGAGTCTCTTTTTGGACTAAGGATAGTATTGGCATTCCCAATGGAAATGCTCTCTTAAAGTATGTAAGTTTTCACCAAAAGAAATGCCCTCTGGAGGAGAGGCAGAGGGAATGGATTCCTCTGCATCTGAATCCTCATAAGCAGATAAAGGCATGTCTTCATAATCAGATACCTCAGAGCAGTTGGACTCTTGCTCTGTTGAAGCTGCAGGGGTGCAGGGGACTGGTCTCTTTTTCTCTTAGCAGGGGAAGGCTAACTTCTCCTAATCAGCATAATAAGGTCTTCTGCCATTTTAAGCATTTGATGATGTGGCAAAATAGCAGGTGCATGCGCTTTGGTCGTCGTTTTTCAAGGCGTAGCACATACTCTTGGCCTAAGAAACTCGGTAGTTTTAGACAGAACTGAAGAAAGAAGTCGGTCTGTGTCGAACATCAGTAGTGTGAAGAACTTCCTCAGAAGCCGGTGCCTGCTCACTGGCTCTGGCCCATCCAAGGTAGAGACATCCGCAGGTTCCATAATCGAAGAAGAGTTTTGCAGCATACCAGACTCCGAACTGGTCTCAGTAGAGGCCTGCAAATCCACTGAAGTGGGCATCAGGAGCTGCGAAAGCACCTCACTGAGTACTGGCAAACTGGCGACTAGCTTAACGGAAGCGTTGACGGCAGCTTTGGATCTGTGCAGTTGGTCTCTGTCTTACATTTTTTCACAATATCAGTAGTCGGATGGCTTACTGAAGCCATTTCGGTATATGGAGATTGAGAATGGATGTATTTAGCGACAATAAGGGCCCGACTATGAATGGTCCGGGGTGTTGAACAAGGCACAAATCAGACAGTGAGGTACGTTGTGTTCTGGGCCTAAACAGGTGATGCAGTAAGAATGAAAATCTCGGTAGGGTATTTCTTTCCACAGGCAAGACAATTGTTAACTTTTTCTGACATCTGTTAGAGCAATAAAAAAGGATCCCCAATGGGGTACTTAGCTTTAGAGGGCTTCAGGATGATTCAATTCGTAAACAAAAAACTCAGGTAGCGGCCAACCGGCACTCGTGTAAACTGCTTCTTCTTCAGGCTCCTTGACAAGAAAGACTGATGTAATGGCATTGACTGCCTGTTTTTATACCCCTGGCGACCTGACGTCAGTCCAGAGTGACAGCAACTGATGAAGAAATACGTCTGTGGTATTCAGGCTGACTGGGGGCTACTTGCAGGCAGATAACCTAAGTGTGATGACTGCAACAGTGAAACATGAAGAGCATCAGCAGTGAGCCACAAAATGAACGTTTTTAAACAGATAAAGGAGCAAGGAGACTCTATAAAATGCTTTTAACTGCAAACAAATCACTTATATGATACACTCCTTGGCAGGAAATCAGAACAAACAAACAGGTGCTTAACAAGTAGAGAAAATTTCCCATTAATACCATTCACACAGTGAAACTAGCTAAAAAGCTTTACAAACAGTGTCACAGTAAAAACCTAATTTATCAGGCCCTGTAAAAGGCAGACAATTTTAGTTTAACTGTGCATATTACTTAACAGCAATAAAATAGAGTAAAAAGTATGCAGCAGGCAATAAAAAGTGCTATATATAAATTGCTAGGAGCAATAACTAGTAACAATAAGCAAAAAACAGAATACTTATTGTTATATATCTCAGATCAGAGTTGTAGTCAATGCCCCTCCTCCACTTGGCTCAGTGTGTATAGACATAAATCCTCTCAAAGTTAGGGCTTAAATACCAGAAGATACAACCTTAAATAACTTTTTTTTAAAAAGGTCAAAAGAACCAATGAGTGCTTACTCCAAGCCCTAGACCACCCAACCTCTACCAGCCAGAAGCCAATGAACACAATCCTGCCACAAAGGTAAAGAAATGCTTCTGCTAATTAAAGATGGCCTGATCATGTGCTCAGAACAACCACTGTAAAAACAAACAGGCCCAGAAACAGCAAATCTGAACTGGGACAATACTACAGCTACTAGCCTGCAAACTCTTAGACAATAAACACTACAGAAATATTTATCACAGCAGAAGAACAGCAGAGAGTCACAAAATGAAAGTTTTTAAACAGATAAAGGAGCAAGGAGACTCTACAGAATGATTTTAACTGCAAACATATCAGTTATATGATACATTCCTTGGCAGGAAATCAGAACAAACAGGTGCTTAAACAGAGAAAATTTCCCATTAATACCTTTTACACAGTCAAACTAGCTAAAAAGCTTTACAGTGTGACAGTAAAAACCTTATTTATCAGGCCCTGGAAGGCAGACAGTTTTAGTTTAACTGTGCAGATTAGTTAATAGCAATAAAATACAGTAAAAAGTATGCAGCAGGTGGCAATAAAAAGTGCTATATATAAATTGCTAGTAACAATAAGCAAAAAAAAAACAGGATACTTATTGTTCTATATCTCAGATCAGAATTGTAGTCAATGCCCCTCCTCCACTCTGCTCAATGTGTATAGAATAGGAAACAAATAACTGGTCTGATTACGTACTGACTGAGTTCTGTCCAGATAAAATTGTACTTGTTTATGTACATCCAGCAAATGAAGGCAGTATTCTCCTTTATTTGAGAAGTTTGGAAAAAAGACTGGCAGGTCAATTGTCTGGTTAATTGTCAATTATGAAATAACTTTGGGCAGAAAGGAAGGGTTAGTCTAGAGCAGGCATGGGCAAACTATGGCCCGGGGGCCACATGCGGCCTGTTAAACGTTTTGATTCGGCCCGCCAAACTTGAAAAAATTTAATAAATTAACCTTGTTAATGTTTTATTTCCCTTGCAATTCTGATGTTTCCTCACTAGATGGCGCACTCTAGATATATTGGCTTTGTTGAGGTGAAGCGTAGGCCTATTACTCCACGTTTGCACTTTACCCTTTGACCCACCGCCCCTCTATGAAGATGAGCGGACCCAAGAAAAGGAAAGTGGACAGAGAATGTCAAGTGTTCAATAAGGAGTGGACAACTAAATATTTTTTCACTGAACACCGATCATCTGCTGTTTGCCCGATATGCCAAGAAACTGTGGCGGTTTTTAAAAGAGTATAATATTAGCCGTCACTTTGCCACAAAGCACGCTAATTATGCTAGCAAGCTCTCAACAAAAGAACTGGAAGCTGCTGCTGAGAAGTTGGCAGCTAATTTGAAGGCTCAGCAAAGTTTTTTTCTCCGTCAAACTGCCATTCAAGAGTCAAGTACCAAGGCCAGTTTTATGCTTTCATTCAAAATAGCAAAGGCCAGCAAACCACTGTCTGAGGGCGAGTTTTTAAAAGAATGTATGGTAGCGACAGCAGGTATTTTGTGCCCGGAGACCAAAGACAAATTTGAGAAAATCAGTTTATCACGGCGGACAGTGACTCGCCGTGTGGAACTAATAGATAAAGATATCACCAGCAGATTAAACAAAAAAATTTTATTGTAATGCTTTTCTTCATTTTCATTGGAAATTAAAGCACATGTTTTCTCCATATCCCAAGATGTGTATTTTTCCCCCAATGAGGTGATGTTTTCAAAGCATGCCATCTATCTGCTCCTGTTCCGGCCCCTTTGTCAAATGTTAGAACTCAATGTGGCCCACGAATCAAAAAGTTTGCCCACCCCTGGTCTAGAGTGATACTCTGTCCTTATGAAAGACCATGTTAGGGCATTTTATGCACAAGGCCTGAAGCTCAGATATGCGTCTTGCTGAGGTGATGGCTACTAAAAACAGGGATTTCCAGGATAAGAACTTTATATCACAAGTGGCAGCAGGTTTGAAAGGTGATCGCTTCAGGGATTACAACACTACTGTTAAAGTCCAAGGTTTGATTGGTTCTTTGAAGGGTGGTCTGATAATGAGACTCCTTTCAAGAAGGTTTTACAGAGATGATGGGAAATTAAGGATGAGTCTTGGAATCCGTTATGAAAGTTTGAGATAGCAGCCAAATGTACTCGAATGGTGGAGGCTACTGCTCCTGAATGAAGAAGGCTTGACAAATATTCCAAACCACACTAACAGGAGCTGAGCAAGGTTCTAGTTCTCTCTGTTGGAACTAAATAAGGAATCTCTTCCACTTGCTAATATAGATTTTTCCTGGTGGATGGTTTGTGTGAAGCCAGAATGTTACGTACAAGGGAGGTAAGGTTATTCTGCCTGGCAATTACTGGAAGTGGAGAAGCCACGCTGTCATCTTGAAACTGGATATGTTTGGGTGTTATCAACCCCTGTGGGTGCGAGATTAATTCCAGAGTTGGATCCAGAATCCATGGTTGGTGTATTAGGCGAGTCCAAAAGAAGAGAAACAAAATCTGTCGGAGCCAGTAGGATGCAATGAGGATTACTCTGCTTCTCAACTGAAGGGCCTTCTTTAAAAATTGTGGGATCAGGGGAAGGGGAGGGAAAGCATACAGTAGTCCTGTGGGCCAATTGTGTATTAGAGCGTCCCTTGCGGACTTCCTCTGTGGGGGAATTGGGGCAAAGTAGCTGCTGCATTTATGTTTTGCTGGGGAGGTAAATAGATTGCAGCAAGGCTGGCCCCAGCAGCTAAAGATCTTTGCCGCTATGGTTGAACTGAACGTGATGCAGGAGGATACATCTGCTCAGTTTGTCAGCAATCACTTTGCAATTCTCGGGAATGTGCATTGTTATAAGAAAGCGGTTGGAAGCTGTCGCCCATTGCCAAATTCTCATGGCTTGTCAACACAACAGGTAGGACTTGGTTTCCCCTTTGCTTGTTGATTGTGCCAGACCAATGATGTTGTCAGACTGGATAGCAATTGTCCCTGACAGGAGGACAGATTGGAATGCTTGCAATGCTAGAAACACTGCCATAAGTTCTAGAACACTGATATGCAGATTGGCCTCTATGGGTGACCGAGTGCCTTGGACTGTCATTCCCTGGAAGCCCCCCCACCCTATCAGGGAAGCGTCTGTGGTCACTATGGCCTTGGGCTGAGATGGGGAAAAAGGGTGGCTCCATATGTCTTTTTCTGGCTTCATCCACAAAGTTACACCTTGTTTGCATCGGTTTGTTATGCGGATCTGAAAGGACACAGGATGATGAAGGGGACCACTGTGTTAGTAGGAGTCACTGAAGAAGTCTCATGTGTAGTCTCACCAGGGGAACTATTGTAATTGATGCTGCCACTGATCCTAGAAGTTGAAGGACAGCCCGAGCTGGAACTTTGTCTTGAGAGGGTATCACCCGGAGATGGGACCTCAGTCTTTCTAATCTGTGATCTGGAAGGGAGACTAGGCAAGACTGGGTATTGAAAGTTGCTCCTATAAATTTCAAGGTTTGAGGAGGAGTCAGCTTGCATTTTGCCCTGTTTATAGAGATGCCTAGATATTTTGTTAGTTTTAGAGTGTAGTTTAAGGCTGTAACCAGTAGACACTTGGTGGGGGCAGTAAGGAGACAATCATCTAAGAACAGAAACACATGGAATCCTTGCAGTCTCAAGTGAGCTGTTACCACTGCCATGCATTTGGTGAACACTCTGGGGGTTGTAGAGAGGAATTGGTAATGATTGGCTCCCAGCCAGAAGCAAAGAAATCTTCTGCAGCATTTGTCCATTTTTACATGGTAATATGCTTCCTGAAGCTCTACTGAGCACATCCAATCGTCTTTCTCCAGGAAGGGCAGGATAGACTGAACCGTGAATTTTGTTTGGTTGACAAATTTGTTCAGAATGCTGAGATCCAAAATTGGTCTCCAGTCTCCTGTCTTTTTTGCCACTAAAAAGAACCTTGAGAAAAATCCGGATCCTATTTGGTCTGGTGGGACTGCTTGGATGACTCTCTTTTGAGACAGTTTTCCTATTTCTTGAGCTGCTGATTCCCACCGACTGGGTGGAATGCCAGGAATTTGTCTTAATGGCTTTGGATAAATATTGAAGGGTATGTGATAACCTCTGGCTATGATATTCTGCACCCAAGAATCTGTGGTTATTGATTACCAGGCAGGGTGGTGCAGAGTGAGACGTCCTCTGATTGCTTCCAGAGGAAAGCAATCAGGCCACTCTTCAGGAGCACTGGTAGGGCTGTCCAGAGAAATAATCTCTGGACCCTTGGTTACACAGACCCCCTCAGCCTTTGTAGGGGCATCTTCCCGATGAGTTACTCCCTCTGCCCCAGGGGTAAACTCACCATGTGTGTCGCGGAAAGGACCCTGGGATTTCTTGTGCCACATCTTTCCACTCCTCTGATTCCTAAAGTAGGGTCATTGGGGGATGGAAAAACATACGACCATGGCAGACAGGGTCTTGCCATCCTTTTCACACCTGGCTAACGTGTCTTTCACTTTTGGGCCAAAAAGGGAAGAAGCTTCCAGTGGGGCATTAAGAAAGGAGTTAAAAGGGTCCTCAAAGTCACAAAGGCGCATTCAGGCATGACGTCTCATGACAATGCCTGAACCTGCAGCTCTAGGCATCTCTCCAGTAGTGTGAGAGATTAACCGCATGGACAAGTTGGATGTAGATTCCATGGTCGCGAGCTGCGAGGAAACTTTGTTACACACCTCATCAGAAGCTGCTCCTGCTAAGGTTCCTGAGAGTTCCGGGATTAGGTCTCTCTGTAGCCTGGTAAAGTGTGCCAAGTAATTCAAGGACCAAATGGTGAAGGTCAGTGAGGCAAACACTCTCTTCCCTAACCTGTTCATCACCCGAGACTCCCTGTTTGGGGGGTGGACAGTATGGCTCTCCTCAGTAAGCTGTTTCCTAGTGGCCGCTGCCACCACCATAGCATCTACCGGTAGGCCTTTGGACCAGTGTGGACTTTCTTCCGACGGGAACAAAATTTTGTCTGGTACCGGGGGATTGGTTCAACTGTATCAGGAGTCTTCCATTATCCAAGTGTGCTGCATAACAAGTAGGACTAGTTCATCTGCAGGCAGGGTCAGCCAAGAAGTAATGTGTTGAGCACAAAGAGTCTGCAAGAATACAGACTCCTCAGAGGAGGGGTTGGTGGGATTCCGGCCTCCCTGATGTTTTAAAATTTCCAGCAAGTCTTTGAAGGAGACACCCTCAGGGGGTGACCGTGGGGACCCCCTCCCCTTCATCGTAGTTCTATCTCTGGCGAGGGACTCTTCAGGGGAGTCCATGTGCTTCTTCTTGCACCATCTCTTACGTGGTACCTGTTCAGTGGGGGCTTCTGATGAGGACTACGATGAGAGGGTGCCCTGCATTAGAGTATCTTGAGACTCTTGTGCTCAATGTCCCAATGTGGTGGACTGTGTCAGCTGTGGTTCAGAGGGAGAACATATATGATATTCTGACATGGATGGTTTGCCTACAGAGGCAAGGGCCCTCTCCATCGCTTGGAAGAGGGATGGGAGCCTGGAACCAAGAAGGACAACCTCAGAACTGGGGTCACACACCAGTCTGATGAACTCACACCCAAGGAAGGAACCCCAAGAGGACTTGGTGCTGCCAAGGCTCCCAGAACCATAGTAGATGGCACCGTAGAAAAAATCGGCACCGTACTAGGGGTCATGGTGCTGGCAGCCCAGTCACAATCCCGAGGATAGACTCGGCTCTGAATGAGTCGATGACCAAAGGGTCAGCTCCAGAACAATGGTGAGATCCACCAGTGGAACTGAAGTGGGAATCAAAATAGGGATTGGTGCTGGGTGCTTCGATACCTGCAAGGAGGTCAAAACAGGAGTCCATGGAGAAAAACTCCCAGCTCTGGTTGAGAGGAAAGTTCTGGAAAGTGTTGAAATCCTTCTGGACATCAGCAGCTGATACACAAGTCACACCACGTCCAATTCCGAGAGGCTCCTGGAGGCTTGGGCTGATATCCCCAACAGGTGTTGGATGTACTATTGTTGGTGCCGAATAGAATGTGGTTGAAGCCATGGTTGGTGCAGTGGACATTATCGGTACTGTAATTGGTGCCACAGGCAGTGTCACTGAAGACGGCACCAAAGTGAATGATCAAGGGCTTGGAACTGAAGACAGTGCCGTGGATTGTGGTTGAGGCCCTGGAGCCGAAGTTGTTGGTGCCAGTTTAGGTATTTTTGGTCTTGGTTCAGACTTTCTGTCACTAGAATGAGGTGAAGAAGAAAAGGAATGACTTTGTTTTTTATAAGTTCTGAACTCTACAAATTTCACATGGTGGTTGAAGAGAGAGATGCGGAACACCCAGACAGTAGACACAAAATAAATGGGTGTCCGAATTAAGCATTTTGTGACTGCATTGGCTACAGTGCTTGAAACCTGTTGTCCCTTTCTTCTCAGACATGACTGGAACAACTTATAACAAATATCTACCAAAAAACAAATACAATACAAACTCAATACTGATAGACAGAAAAAGAACAGATAGAAGATATATAGAGAGAGAGAGAGAGGGAAGGCCTGTACCAACGATGGTACTTCAGATTACCAAGTTGGTAAGGAAAGTAGGAAAAATCACTCAATTGGGGGGGGGGTAAAAGTTTAGTGACTAATGAGAGAATGGAATTATCAAAGTAAGAGAGAGAAAATCTGTGGAAAAAAGTTTTAAAATTATACTTTTTTTATAGTACTTAGCTGAGAGCTGACTTGACACTTCTTGATATAAATGCAGCAAATGAGATCTGGGGTAACAGGAAGAGGGGCACTGTGGGTAAAGGTTAGCTCAAGAGTGTTTTGGCTGGTATGAGCTTGTTATAAGGCTGACTCAGTTCGGAGGATGGAACCAACACCCAACAGTAAGGAATGAATGAAGATTAACAACATCAGATGGTGAAATTACCATATATAAAACACTTTGGAACTTTACCTCAGTCCTGCGTTACTCACAGGGCATCTAGTTTGTGGGTTGAGCAGTATTTATACATTTAGTTAGGACTATTTAGGTCTACCTTACCTTATTATAGCACTTAGGACTATTGTTGCTCAGACAGCATTTGGCTCTCAGAAAATATCACACAGGCAGGTATGATCTTAGCACTAAGCAGCATTCTACCATCTCCAAGGATGAAGGATGATGCTACCATACCAACAGCAAACGATCAGCTTTAACAAATGGCTTTGCTACTTGTGTCCTTCCAAAGGGGTCCAATGCTTATCAGCCTGGGAGGACATGGGTGGCAGGCCACGCTGCTTTGCCAGGGATGGTCTTCACTTGTCACCTTTAAGCTTTTGGATATTGGCCAAAACATTATCCACCCCTATAGTGCCTTTTTCAGGCATTACCAAACAGACAAACCTTCCAATACACCAAAAGCTATGCAGAACAAGCTAAAGGGTTACTTGCTCAATGGTAGGAGTCTCAACATTCCCTAGAAACTCTCCTCACTCACCCTGGAGAATGTTGACATCTGTGCAATTACTGAAACATGGTTCAAAGCCATGGAAAATGCTCCAGTAATGTAATGCCTGTGCTGCCTTTCTTACATTCTAACCACCCACTGAACATGAAACAGCAAAAGACAGAAGTATATCTGTCGACATAAAGGATAAACACACCTCAAGGCTGGTCAAATAATATAACTTCCTTGAGTTACTCCATGTCCAACTAACCATAGGAAAAATCCATTACCATACACTTACTAGCTACAAGTATAACCCATCAGGAACCAGGAAGCCTATACATCATACTCAGAATACTAGAATCACTCATCATCCAGCCCAGTAACAAACTCATGGGTGATTTTAACTATGCCTCCATTAATTGGGAGGCATACATGACCACTAACATGCAGGCCCAAAGATTTCTTGACTATGAAAAATCAAGTGTCCTGGAGCAGCTAGGCTGCATTCCCATTAGGAGAACAAATATCCGAGATCTGGTACTCACAAATATTAAAAAATTCTGCACCCCCCCCCCACTCCAGTGAGATGTCTTCACTGGTAAGATAAGATCCAAAGTGGCCTCCCTTGAAATAGAGGTAAAACTAGTCTCCACCAGCTAATCCTAAAAAGTTTTAGAACTTCTCTAAGGTAAATTACCCCCTATTAAGGGATGGTGCAGTGGTGGTGCTGCATTAGCATTGTCGCCTCACAGTAAGATATTGTCCTGTTCGATTCTCAGCTAGAGCGTCTTCTGTGTGGAGACATGCGTGAATAGGCGTACCTTCGTTGAAGGTTGTGCGTCAGGGCCGACAACTCGGCCCTTAAAAATCTACTGCCAATCAATAGCAGACCGCAGTACCGCTGTGGTGACCCCTAACTGGGAAAAGCCTTAAGACACAACAACATAGCTAGTTTCCAATCTCCCTCAAATACAGAAAACACAGGAACCTATGCAGAGGTGTACACAAAAGCCCTGTATGACCATATAAACAACTGCACAGAAATGTCAGTACAGTAGAGATTCAATTATCCAAATGTAGTTTATCCTACTAATCAGTTATCCAAATGCAACCTTCCAAAGTTTTTGGGTAGGAAAAAATCATACATTCTGAATATGTAAACATTATACTTATTCGCTTGGGCATGTTTTTTGAGCTTGTAGCATGAAAAATATTCTTTATTGTCCACTGGAATTGCTGAATGGTTGAAAAGTGTTTTAACTGCATGCAGAAAAAAAGTACAGTTTTGTACCTACCATAAATGTAGATGTTCGAGGATCTCCATTGCTGCAGTCCTTACATATGGGTAGTCCGCTGTCCACAATCGGCCCGAATACCAAAGGGCTAGAACCGGCGTCGGTCATCGGCGCCCGAGACTGACGTCAGTACGTGCCAGTACAAATGCGCATGACCGACGCCATATCCTCAGTCTTTCTTGCCTCAGACGCCAGAATGCAAAAAAAAACACCACCCAAAACCCAACCTAAAAAAAGGGGGAGGGAGGGAGGGAAAATTGGACTGCAGCAATGGAGATCCTCGAACATCTACATTTATGGTAGGTACAAAACTGTACTATGTTCTTCGTCTCCCATTGCTGCAGTCCTTACATATGGGTAGAATCCCAGAGCAACGGAAAAAAGGGAGGCTGGCCAACTAAATAGCATTAGGAGCTGCTAACATGCCCTGTAAGATTGCAGTGGCAAACCCAGCCCTAGACCTAGAATAAAGAGGTAAATGATAATGCTTTGTAAAAGTATGTACAGAACTCCAAGTAGCTGCCTCTAGAATGTCTTTAGTAGCTACCCCTCTCAAAAAAGCAGTAGAGGTGGCCGTAGCCCTAGTAGAATGAGGCCTGATCCCAACTGGAACATCCTTTCCATGATGAGAGTAACAAAAAGCAATACAATGGCCAATCCACTTGGAAATAGTTTGTTTCGAAACAGCTTTCCCTTGTGAAGTCAAAGCAAAAGAAACAAATAATTGTTGAGATCTTCTGAACTCTTTGGTTCTGCTCAAATAATACCTTAACTGCCTATGTACATCCAAAGAATGCAAAACTTTTTCCCATTTATTTTGGGGGTTAGCATAAAAAGTAGGCAAATGTATAGATTGGTTCAATGCCACATTAGAAATCACTTTAGGCATAAAAGTAGGATTAGTACGTAAGGAAACTCTGTCCTTGTGAAAAATCAGAAACGGTTCCACTGCCATGAGGGCCTGTAATTCAGATACCCTTCTAGCAGAAGTAACAGCCAACAAAAAAGCAGTCTTCCAAGACAACAACTTCAATTCAGCTGTAGCTGCAGGTTCAAAAGGAGGCAGAGTCAGCTTTTCCAAAACAAAATTAAGATCCCAGGCAGGAGTAGGAGCTCTTCGTGAGTGTCTTATATTCTTTGCCCCTCTAAGAAACTGTTTAACCAATGGATGTGAAAACAAAGGAGGGTCACAATCATAGTGAGCAGAAATAGCTGCAGCATGCACTTTTACAGAAGAGAAGGACAAACCCTTGTCCAATAAAACAGTCAAATATTGCAATGTACAACTCAAATTAGGCAATTTGACATCAAAGCCTTTAGCTGAACTCCAAAGAAAAATCTCTTCCATTTATCAGCATAAACCTTTCGAGTACTAGGTCGCCTGGCTTCCAAAATAACATCCAAAACTTGTTGAGGGAGCTGAAGGCCCTCCTTCTTTAAAACAGAATGCGCCAGGCTGTCAGGTGTAGGGATTGCACCCTGACATTGAGAAAATGATTGTTTTCCTGAGACAATAAGTGAGGAATCTGTGGTAATGGCCAAGGTGTCCCATGAATTAAGCTCCTCAACAGAGGGTACCAATGCTGACGAGGCCAATCCGTGCTATAAGGATCATGCAAGGTTTGTCCCTCCTGACTTTCAACAGTACCTTTGGAAGAAGAGGCAAAGGAGGAAAAGCATACACGTGAAGGTTGCTCCAACTGAAGGATAGTGCATCTATTTTCCAGGCTTTTGGATGAAACAGCCTTGTGCAAAACAGTGGCAGTTGGAAATTCAGAGGAGAAGCGAACAGATCTATGTCTGGAGTTCCCCAAGCCATGGTCAACTGAAGAAATACCTGAGGGTCCAACTTCCATTCGTGAGGATCCACAATCTGTCTGCTCAGAACATCTGCTAAAGAATTTTGTGCTCCTGGCAGAAACTGTGCTCAAGAGTGATGTGCAGATTTAAAGCAGTTTCCCATAACAGCATTGCTTGTCTGCAAAGAGGGTAAGAATGAGTTCCCCTGCTTGTTGATGTACCACATGACAGTTGTGTTGTCTGTTCGAATCAACACCAGTCCTGGTTGAAGTAGGCCCTTGAATGCTTCCAAAGCAAATTGAACTGCCAGCATCTCTTTCATGTTGATATGCAAGTGAAGTAGCTCTGGGGCCAAAGGTCTTGAATCCATTTTCCTTTGAAATGAGCTCCCCAGGCTGACTCCGAGGCGTCTGTCGTTAATATCTGACTTGCCTCTGGTTGGGTCACAGAGAGTCCCTTGTTTAGGTGACATTCCTGAGCCCACCACACAAATTCTTTCTGAATGCAAGGTAGAATCAATGACAGTGTCCAAATCGTGGCTGTGTTGAGTCCAAACGCTTTTGAGATACCATTGTAGCTTCCTCATATGCAGTTTGGCATTGGGAAGTACTAGAATGCAAGATGCCATGAACCCCAAGGCTTGAAGGACTGTCCTTGCAGTCAGCCTGGACACTACTGATAGCTGTTGGAAGTATAGGTGAAGATTTCTTTGTTTGTCCGGGGTAAGAAATGCCATCTGAGCAGCTGTATTCAGTCTTACACCCAGAAAACACATCTCTTGTGAGGGTACTAGACTGGACTTTATTTCGTTCACAGAATACCCTAGGCATCTTAACACTGTCATTACATACTGCAGATGTTGAAGAAGTTCGTGCTTGCATTGAGCCAGAATCAAACAGTCGTCCAGATAAGGATAAATTTGAATTCCTTTTAGTCTGAGAAAAGCTATTACTGGAGCCAGGACTTTTGTGAATACCCTGGGCGCAGTAGACAAGCCAAAGGGCAATGCAGAGAACTGATAATGCAAATTCCCATTCCGAAATCTCAGGAATTTCCTGCAACTGGGCCTGATAGGAATGTGAAGATAGGCCTCTTTGAGATCCAGAGTCACCATCCAGTGATCTTTGCCCAGCATAGGTAACAGCTGTTGCAGTGTTAACATCTTGAATTTTGGAATTTCCAGAAAGGTGTTTAGAATGGACAAATCCAGAATTGGTCTCCAAGTATTTCCTTTCTTTGGCACTAAAAAAAGACGGGAATAAAACCCTGTGCCTCTTTCTGCAGAAGGAACTTCCTGTATTGCTCCCAACTGAAGCAGAGAAGAAATTTGTGCCTGTGCTTCCAGTCTTTGCTGATGAGGCACATCCGGCATACCTTTGAAAGGAGGGAATGTGTGAAAATAAAATTTGTAGCCTCGATTTATTATGTCCATTACCCATTTGTCTTGGGTAACCAAATGCCAATTCCTTTTGAAAAGTCCCAGTTTTCCTCCTAGAGGAGCTGCCAGCAAGGCAGAGTCCGGCAGCTGAAGACACAGGTCATTGGGTCTGTTTCGAAAGGACTGACCCCTGCCCTCCCCAGCAGAAGGGGTAGAAGAACTCAAAGTCCTAGAAGTAACAGGGCCCTGAGAGGAAGCCCTACCTCTACCTCGCCTCGACCTGCCCCTAGACTGATAATCCGAAGAGGGGAAAGACCATCCCTTAGCAGGCCAATTCCTACTGAACTTAGGGGGCTGAACCTGTAAAAAGTCCTTAACTGTCTGCATAGACTTAGCTTTTTCCTCCATTTTTTTCAAAACTGATTCTACTGGAGGGCCAAAAAGAACATCAGATTGCAGAGGAGCATCCATAATTCGAGCCTTAACATGCTCTGACAAGGTCTGATCTTTAAGCCAGGCATGCCTGTGAACAACTGAACTAGTAGCAGCCACCCTGGAAGAAGCCTGTAAAGCATCAAAACCACACTGCAAAGAATGCTTACCAACTTGGTCTGAAGCATGCACTAAATCCTGAAGCTCCTTACATTCAATACCTTCAGCTAAAGCATCTACTTTACATTTCAATTGGCCCAGCAAATAATTTTGATACCTGAGCATATGAAACTGACAATTTAAAGCTCTCATAGCCAAAGTAGAAGAGGTATACAGTTTTTTACCCAACCTATCCAGGGCCCTAGCATCCTTGTCCAGAGGAACTGGATTCTTAACCACAGAAGCCCTAACACCTTTGGGGCCTTGAGTAATAGTTTCTGGATCAGCCCTAGGACTCTTATATAAGTACTTGTGAGCTTCCGAACCCTGTAGTATCTATCTGGTTTAACCGGGCAGGAGGCAGAGAATCTGGGTTAAGGGCAGCCTCAGAAAATACATCCTGAACAACATCCAGTACAGGGGAATAGCCAAGGGCCTATGCTGAGGCAAAACAAGAATTCTCTTAGCCTTTTACGAGAATCAGAATAATCCTGGCCTTCCCATTTGAAATGTTCCCTCATGGAATGCAAAGTCTCAGAGAAAGAAAAATCTTCTGGAGGGGCAGAGGGAGTGGTGTCCTCAGCCTCCGAATCAGAATAGGGAGGGAAATCCTGAAGTTCTTCCACAGAGGAATCTGACTCATTGGAAGACTGAACCAAACCCTCCAACTCTGTCTCTACCCTGGGCCTCTTCTCAGGGGGGGGGCATAGAACCCCTAATTAAAGTAATCAAATCTTCAGCCATATTTAACATGTGCTTCCTAGGAGCTGGACCCTGGGGACTAGCACCAGCAGGGGCAGACTTAGAATGGCTTTTGCTTTGAGAAGGAGGAGGCCTAACTACCCTATGAGGGGAGGGAACCACCGACATCTGAGAAGCACCCTCAGCCTGGCCTAACACAGGAGAAGCCACTTCCTGTAGTAACAAAGGTTCCCCTTGAGACTCAGGTAAACTTTCAGAAGGAGCCGCTGAAGTAGTCAGTGGTTCTACAGAACCGGCGTCCGGAGTGGACGACTCATCCTGTTTGGACCGCAAAGACTTCTCTTTGCGTTTCTTAGAAGAACCAGGCATCGGAGAATCTGACGGCATGTTGTAATTACAACGTTTACCAAACACAAGCCTAGCACAGTCCAACCGACGTTTAATAGTACGCTTGTTAAAAGTAGCACAAAAGCGACACCCAACAACGTCGTGCTCAGGCCCTAAACAAGGAATACAGAGTGAATGGTAATCCCTATGAGGAATCTGTTTCCCACAAGAAATACAGTTATTAACTTTTTCTGACATCCGTCAATACTGAGGCAAGAAAAGACAAAAGTGTCTAGCAACGGGTACTTAGCCCAACTTGGTCTCCGGTCTGAAACTCGAAAACCGACAATTCCAGAACGCCGAACGGCACTTGCAAACGCTGCTTCTGCTTAGGACCACGCGGCAAGAAAGACTGAGGATATGGCGTCGGTCATGCGCATTTGTACTGGCACGTACTGACGTCAGTCTCGGGCGCCGATGACCGACGCCGGTTCTAGCCATTTGGTATTCGGGCCGATTGTGGACAGCGGACTACCCATATATAAGGACTGCAGCAATGGGAGATCAAGAAAGTACAGTTTTGTACCTACCATAAATGTAGATGTTCGAAGATCTACATTGCTGCAGTCCTTACACTTGGGTAGTCCGCTGTCCTCGGTCGGCCCAAATATCAAAGTATTAGGCTGACGTCGGTCAAGGCGCTTAAGACTGACATCAGGACGTCAGGGTACAAATGCGTATGACCGACGTCATATCCTTAGTCTTTTCTTGCCCCAGATGTCAGAAGACCCTAAAAAGAAAGGTCAAAACCAAAAGACAGCAAAAAACAACCAACCACCCTTGCACTAATCATATGTACAATATATACAAAAACCACAATATTCACAACCCAAGCCACACCACCGCCTCTAACTACAGAGGGGAAGGAGGGAGGGTAAATTGGACTGCAGCAATGTAGATCTTCGAACATCTACATTTATGGTAGGTACAAAACTGTACTATGTTCTTCATCTCACATTGCTGCAGTCCTTACACTTGGGTAGAATCCCAAAGCAGAGGAAAGGGAGGATGGCAAAACTATAAAGCAGTAGGAGCTGCTAAAATGCCCTGTAAAATTGCAGTGGCAAAACCAGCCCTAGATTTAGAGTAAAGTGGAAGGTGGTAATGCTTAGAGAAAGTATGCACTGAACTCCAAGTAGCTGCCTCCAAAATATCTTTAGTTGCCACCCCCCTTATAAAAGCTGTAGAAGTGGCAGTAGCCCTAGTGGAATGGGGCCTAATCCCAGCTGGAATCTCCTTACCATGATGGGAATAACAGAAAGCAATACAAAACCCAATCCACTTAGAAATAGTTTGTTTTGACACAGGCTTGCCCTGAGAACCCAAAGCAAATGAAACAAATAACTGCTGAGACTGCCTGAACCCTTTAGTTCTGCTCAAATAATATCGCAACTGCCTGTGTATATCCAAAGTGTGCAAAATCTTTTCCCCTTTATTTTGGGGGTTTGCATAAAAGTAGGCAAATGAATAGTTTGGTTTAAAGCCACACTAGAAACCACTTTAGGCATAAAGGAAGGATTAGTACGTAAAGATACCCTATCCTTATGGAAAATTAAGAAAGGCTCAACCGCCATAAGGGCCTGTAATTCAGAAACCCTTCTTGCAGAGGTAATGGCCAACAAAAAAGCAGTCTTCCATGATAAATATTTCAACTCGGCAGTAGCTGCAGGCTCAAAAGGTTGTAGAGTAAGTTTCTCCAACACAAAATTGAGATCCCAAGCAGGAGTAGGAGCTCTACGTGGGGGTCTTAAATTCTTTGCCCCTCTAAGGAATTGCTTAAACAAAGGATGAGAAAACAATGGAGGGTCACAATCATAGTGAGCAGAAATTGCTGCAGCATGAACCTTAATAGAAGAGAAGGACAAACCTTTGTCCAGTAACTCAGCAAGATATTGAAGAGCCACACTTAAATTAGGCATAGAAACATCAAATTCCTTTGCTGTACTCCAAAATAAAAATCTCTTCCATTTATCTGCGTACACTTTCCTTGTACTAGGCCTTCTGGCCTCCAAAATAACATTCAAAACTTGCTGTGGAAGCTGAGACCTTCCAGGGCTTAAAACAGAATATGCCAGGCTGTTAGGTGAAGAGAGTGAAGTTTGACATTGAGTAAATGACTGTTCTCCTGAGACAGCAGGTGTGGAATCGAAGGTAAAGGCAATGGAGGCTCCCGTATCAGACTTCTCAGTAATGGGTACCAGTGCTGCCGAGGCCAATCTGGAGCTATTAAAATCATCTTTGGCTTGTCCTGTCTGACCTTTAGGAGTACCTTTGGGAGGAGAGGCAGAGGTGGAAAGGCATACACATGAAGATTTTTCCAATTGAATGAAAGAGCATCCACTTTCCAAGCTGTGGGATGAAACCTTTTTGTGCAAAACTTTGGCAGTTGGTAGTTTAGTGGAGAAGCGAACAGATCTATGTCTGGAGTTCCCCATAACACTGTCAATTTCTGAAATACATGAGGATCCAATTTCCATTCGTGGGGATCCATAATTCGTCTGCTCAACACATCTGCTAAGGAGTTCTGTGCTCCCGGCAGAAACCTTGCCTGAAGATTCAGCTGTAAACTGAGAGCAGTCTCCCACAAAAGCATTGCTTGCCTGCATAGAGGATAGGAATGTGTTCCCCCTTGCTTGTTGATGTACCACATGACAGTTGTGTTGTCTGTTAGAACCAACACCTGTCCTGGAAGAAGTAAATCCTTGAAAGCTATTAATGCAAATTGGACTGCTAACATCTCCTTCAAGTTGATATGTAGATGTTGAAGTCTGGCAGGCCACGTGTCTTGTACCCACTTTCCATTTAGATGAACTCCCCAAGCTTTGTCTGAGGCATCTGTTGTTAGAATCTGACACGCCTCTGGCCGGGTCACAGAGAGTCCCTTGTTTAGGTGACATTCCTGAGCCCACCACAAAAATTCCTTTTGAATGCAAGGTATTATCTGAATGACAGTGTCCATATCTTGGCAGTGCTGTGTCCATACATTTTTGAGATACCATTGTAGCTTCCTCATATGCAGTTTGGCATTGGGAAGCACCAAAATACAAGATGCCATGAACCCCAAGGCTTGAAGGACTGTCCTTGCAGTCAGCCTGGACTGATGAGACAATTGATGGAAGTAAAGAGAAAGATTCTTTTGTTTGTCCGGGGTCAAAAAGGCCATCTGGGATGCTGTATTCAGTCTCACACCCAGAAAGCACATGTCCTGAGAGGGTACTAGACTGGACTTTATTTCGTTCACAGAATACCCCAGGCATCTTAGCACTGCTATCACATATTGTAAATGATGAAGAAGTTCGTCCCTTCCTTGGGCCAGAATCAGGTAATCGTCCAAATAAGGATAGATCTGTATTCCTCTTAGCCTGAAGAAAGCTATCACTGGAGCCAGAACCTTCGTGAACACTCTGGGCGCAGTAGATAAGCCAAAGGGCAATGCAGAGAACTGATGATGAGAAGTCCCAGCCCGAAAATGCAGATATTTCCTGCAACTTAGCCTGATAGGAACATGAAGGTAAGCCTCCTTGAGATCCAGAGTTACCATCCAGTGATCTTTGCCCAGCAGAGGTAAAAGCTGTTGTAACGTCAACATCTTGAACTTGGGAATGTCCAGATAAGTGTTGAGGATAGATAAATCCAAAATTGGTCTCCACGTGTTCCCCTTCTTTGGTACTAGGAACAGGCGAGAATAAAATCCTAGGCCCACTTCTGGCCGAGGAACCGGTTGTATGGCCCCTATTTGAAGCAGCAGAGAAATTTGTTTGTGAGCCTCTAGTCTTTGCTGAGGAGGAACGTCCGGCATGCCTTTGAAAGGAGGCAAGGTATGGAAATAAAACCTGTAACCTTGGTGTATGATATCCAATACCCATCTGTCTTGGGTAATCAGACTCCAATTTTCCTTGAAGAGTGCCAACCTTCCTCCCAAAGGTGCTGCCAGGCAAGCAGTATCTGGCAGCTGAAAAGGTAGGTCATTGGGCCTGTTTACGAAAGGACTGGCCCCTGCCCTCACCCGAAGATTGTGCAGGTGAACTCCCTGTTCTAGGTCTGAAGGAGCTCGGAGCTCTGCCCCTACCACGCCTAGATCTACCCCTAGACTGTGAATCATAAGAAGGGTACGTCCACCCTTTGGCAGGCCAATTCCTACTAAACTTTGGAGGCTGAACTTGCAAAAAATCTTTAACAGCCTGCATAGACTTAGCCTTGTCTTCCATTTTCTTCAAGACTGACTCCACAGGTGGACCAAACAACACATCAGACTGTAAAGGAGCATCCAAAATCCTTGTCTTAACATGGTCAGATAAATTCTGATCCCTCAGCCAGGCGTGCCTGCGAAGAACTGACCCAGTGGCAGCCACCCTAGACGAGGCCTGTACAGCATCAAAACCACATTGTAAAGAATGCTTACCCACCTGTTCAGAGACATGTACCAAATCTTGTAATTCTTTACACTCAATGCCTTCCGCCAGAGCATCTACCTTAGACTTCAATTGAGAAAGAATATATTTTTGATATTTCAACATGTGAAACTGGCAATTCAAAGCCCTCATAGCTAAGGTGGAAGAAGTATAGACTTTCTTTCCCCATCTATCCAAAGCTCTGGCCTCTTTATCTGGAGGAACCGGATTTTTTACCACAGAGGCCTTGACACCCTTAGGTCCCTGACTAACAGTTTCTGGGTCCGCCCTAGGACTCTTATAAAGATATTTATGAGCCTCAGGCACCCTGTAATACCTGTCCAGTTTAACAGGAGCAGGAGGCAAAGAATCAGGATTAAGTGAAGCCTCTGCAAACACATCTTCCACAACATCCAGAACAGGTGGTATAGCCAAAGGCCTATGCTGGGGTAAAAGCAAAAATGCCCTAAGCCTTTTCCTGGAATCAGAGAAGTCCTGACCTTCCCACTTAAAATGCTCCCTCATGGAATGAAGAGTCTCTGAAAAGGAAAAATCCTCTGGAGGAGAAGCAGAAGGAGTAGAATCATCTACATCAGAATCAGAATAAGG